>NC_090937.1:833979965-834282995 GCF_040938575.1 Ambystoma mexicanum | reverse complement strand
TTCCTCATCAATAGTGGTGAGGATTTTGTATCAGGAATTTTCACTAGCACCATTGGTATTTGTAAATATCCAACCAATTCAGAGTTTGCCTCTGCCCCTGTGTTAACAGCATTGGTATTCCTATAATACTACCAGCAGCCTTCCAGAAATAATCTTGCTGCGTTTTATTTTAATCCATGTCCATCCTCACATTAATTGTGGAAATGGATAGTGTACAGTAGTGGTTGACATCACTATTGTTCAAACGTTAAAGGGGATGAATTTTGATCCTGTACTGCATGACATTTCTCATTTGGATATAATGTTCCCGTGACAATTAGTGTTTTTACCTTGCTTTCTTTAGATTAAAAAAATGAAAACTCTTGGTGACATTTTACAATGTTTACCACTACATCTGGGTTGGAGGAAAATAATAAATGATTTTTATTAATACCACCAAATGTGGAATTTGGAGAGTGGTAAAATCAAATATACGGGATGTTCAATTATGTTATTATATGTGGGAATGCCTAGATTTCTGTTTGATTATGGTTGAAAATATGTTACAGATTCTATATGTAACATCAAGCCTGATGAAGACCTTTTGAGGTTCAAAAAACTTGTATTCGCACTTAAAGGAATGCCGCTGGAGAATTGAATGTTTAAATGGATTTCCGTTTTTTTGTGTATATGTAATATCGAACCCTCATAAAGACCTTGTGAGGGTTGTAACACGCATTGGCACAGAGTGTTTTGTCAATGATAAAATAACATGTTTAATTTCACTTTGTTTAGCAAATTATTTTCATAATCAATGACTTGGTGTATCTACCATTGTCTGACTATTTACGGGGAGCTAAGGAGTGCATGGAATGGAGTCTCATAGTTACATACAGACAGTACACCATTTACATCAACATTTGGAGTCACCAAGGTATTTTTAGGGATACATTTGCGAGCAAATGGTGCCAGATATAAGCCTTTGCATGTGAACCGTTTAACCTGGGTTCCCACATCAATCTCATTAGTGGTGACCGGGTCATGGTGCTCTGTGGTTATTTCACTTATACTCACTATACTTGAATCAGGACCAATAGGATCTGCATCAGAATAGACACATAAGGCACTTAAGTCCAATAACTCTTCTCGATTTTTTAGAGGTTTTAGGAATTGGGTAATAGTCCCATTACACCCTGGCAAAGAATGTCGTTTTGCCTTTCCTGATATTTTCTTATGCTTCCTCTTGGTAATGGCTGTCTTTGGGGAATCCTCCCCTTTTCCACCTCTTGGTCAGGAGGCGGATCACCAATACAAATGTCATTATCTCTGTCAGTGGGCTCCTCCAGTGCTACCTAGTGTACAGGATACTGACATTTAGTGGCTTATTCATAGATTTATGTGCGCCGAAAAACGGGCTTTGTGCGCCATTCTGCTCGCATTACCATTTGTGAAACAGGGATTTGCGGGCAGAATGGCGCACAAAGCCAGTTTTCTTCGGCGCACATAATTCCATGAATCAGCCCCTTAATTTGGCACAAATTTTTTTGTGAGCCCCTAGAGACTTTCTTTGAGGGATATTTCTGGATCTTTGTGTTTTTCTGTAATAGGTTGACTTCATCAAGCTTCAGCCCAATGCTTAACGCAGAATCAATTGCTGGTTGATCAACCACCCTTTCCTTTTCCAAACACTGGCCATTGTTCACAACCTCATACCCACTCATTTCCAAACATAATTGGGAATTATGAGACACTTTACCAATGTGTCCAAAGTCTCCCTTAGTGACCTGGGTTGCTATAGAGCTCACAGTTGTAAATCTTGACAATCTCTCATCTACTTTGGATTTCCTTGAAGCCACATGAATGATAAGAGGTGGAAGCGAGTAATGTAATCAATTTTTGGGCAGTATAAAACACTCCAAAGTACACATTTTAAACACTAAATCTTTTAAAATATGTCTTATGTCACAAATCTCGTATTGAACCAGATCATGGACCCTATCCATTGATGACAGTAGATGAGAGAGGACGGGAAAAGAGAAGACATCTACTACCTCCTCTACCAGAGAAAGGGAAGCCTGTATATTTCTGATGACATTTAGCCAGAACACCAGACTTATGTGTCCCAACAATTACTGGAGGGGGTTAAGGGTATTGTGAATAATCAGTCAGAGCCACTGTTTCAGACTGAATCTCGTTCTCCAAAGTTCGAGATGGAATACCAACTATTTTAGGTGTTCCAAAAAGAAACACCTCTTCCCTTTCATCCCACACAGGGGACTCAACCCTTTCAGGACCCAAGGAGAGTCACACCTGCTTTGCTAGCACATGGGAGATTGTTGGTCCTAACATTGAGATGTCAGCAATTAAGTCTCTAATAGGGCAGTTTTCCAAATCTTCCAATTCTAGATTTTCCAAAGAACACAACATTTCAGAGAGGTTACAAAGAACAATATCCCTTTTTTCAAAGCATAGAGTCCGAGAACTGCTTATCTGACTCTTTATGGGGGAAGAGTGCAGAGTTACAACTTCTTTCCTTTTTCTTGCCACAGCTTCCACAAACGTAGTTAAACTAGAGTGATTGTACCATGTTTTATTGTCAAAACAGTATTAACTAGATTAAAAGCCACTGCATTGCTTTTTTGGAGCAGGCTTTTTATCCTCAAGTCAGAATTCAATGGTGCATCAACGGACGAAAAAACACATTTTTGATAGGGCATGCCCGATGACAAAGAGTATGCCATAGGTTTTCCAAAAATTTGTTTTTTGGGGTTACAGATGTGTGAAAAATGTCAATAGCAGGAAGAGGAATGGGTAACACACCCACAGGTGACAACCAGCCAAGAGTCTTTACGGAGCTCTCTCTGCTCCTCTGCCATCCACCGAGCACCTAACACACAGCCCACACAAAGTGCACGTTCCACGCCGGGCTTGTGTGTATGTAGGGAGCACTCCTCCTCTAACAAATCTGAAAACAACTTGCCCTGCCTTCAGGATGAAGAAGCTAAAACAGACTCCAGGCAATCCAATGCAACACGGAGAAACTCACTTGTTAAAAGTAACACCTGCAAGTATAGAATCCCAAAGGTAATGCAGAAGTCAGCAGAAGTCGGTACCTAAAACACAGCTCGCACACCAGGCCACAATGTACAATTATACCAACCTAAGTTATGTTGCTTTATATCACTCTAATTATTCCTTGCTTCCTGTTTTGCTTGATTATTTGGCTGCTTTGAACGCTCTCAACCACTTTATTATTTCTTCTAATATCTCTTCTTTGGGGTTTTCCAGTTCGGTTATTTTAGTGAATCTATTCGTACCTCTCTGACTGAAGATGCTCTGATTACTGGTCATCAAACTACTTTGTTTCATAATCAATTTGGGGGTTTGCAAGGTATTGTTCTAATCATCCACACTAACTCTTCTATATAATGAGGTATTCTTTTTAATATGTTTCTCATCACTTCTATGCAAATGACTTTCAGGTCTGTCTCCCATTCTTTCTTTTTATGACCGCTTTCATTCCGCTGTTCCAGATTGTCGACTGGCAATTCTGTCTTGGATGATAACTCATTTGCTTCCTGTGAACCCCTCTAACATTGATTTGTTTCATTATCTTGCTCTCAACTTCTTACATCTGCTTCTTCATGTAATTTTGGTGTTGTCATTGACTCGCCTTTCTCTTTTTCCTCTCATATTTGAAACATTGCTCATCAGTCGCTCCAACAACCAACCATGTATTTGTTTAATTACCTTGCTCTCAACTTCTTACATCTGCTTCTACATGTAATTTTGGTGTTGTCATTGACTCGCCTTTCTTTTTTTCCTTTCATATTTGAAACATTGCTCATCAGTCGCTCCAACTACCAACCATGTATTTGTTTAATTCTTTCCTCTCATATTTGAAACATTGCTCAGTCCTGGCATATTCATGCTTACAATGTTTTCAAATCTTGGCCTCTTTTATCATTTCACAATAATAACCATCTTGTGCTCTCTTTAAATATTATCTCATCACAATCACAATTCTGCAGTATTGGTTGGTCTTTCAGTTTACTGACAGGATCCTCTGTGCTTTCTCTGTAATTCTTTGGTTCGTCTACATTTTCATCTTCCTCCCTGGGACTCCATTTCTACTTCCCTTGTTTCTCTTCACTGGTTGCATTTTGATTCTCACTTATTATTTCATTGCTATTGTCTTTAAGTTTGTTCATATCCTCACTTCTCCATATATTTTTCTAATGTCTCTGTATATGCAACCTTGCTCTCTACGGATGTAATCTTACATTCTAATTTCTAAGCCTTACTGTGCTCAGTCTCCTTTCTGTTCCTTTTACCTCCTTTGGCCTCTACACACTGGACAAACTACAATTCAATCAGATCCAGACCTTCCTTTTCTCTGTTCTGGTCACGACTAAAATAGCATTTATTTTCTTTCATTATTTTCTTTGTTTTCTGGATTATTGCAGTTAAGAAAAATGTATTGATTTTGCATGGATTTCTTTTGTTTCACACTTTGGCGAAATAGTGATACAGGCTTGCTAAAAGAGCAATATAGTTACACACCCTGGTTTGCCCATGGAATAGTGGGCTAAACCTCCTCTGTGTGCCGCTTTATAGCACTATTAATTTTAAAGTTCTTAGAAAAAGTTCTCTATTCCTAAAAGAAGAACATGTGTTACTGATTCAGTTACATGCATCAAATATAACCTCCTCCTGCCTACCAAAACACAGTACATTTTCTTAGCAAGAAATATTTGGTAAAGGCACAAAAAGATAACAAAACAATTTATAGCTACTGAATTTAATCTCCTCGTGCCTTAAAAGAAATATAACAAATGTAATGTATTTCAAATGTGATTTAGTTTAAACATTAAACTTTACACATCTATATAAATCCATAATAAACATTCATGTCTTACATGATTTCCATCTTATAACATAACAAAATTAAATTTCTTATACAACTAACACTATGTCTAAAAGAGAGAAAAAAGAGAACAAGAAAATGAATCTAATAATACATTAAACCGATTATAAATCAAGTAGCTAAAACAAATAGACATCAAACTTAAAACAATTATGTACTTTTCATATTTCATACAAATATTGTCTCGCTAAAAGAGTAGAAATGAATATGCATTCACATAGTTCTACAAGTCTCCAATGTTCAAATAGCCCTTGTGCGACCAGATAAGAGGCTGTATGATACTTAGGTAATAAAGTTAAGTACAGAGGAAACAAGAAGAAGAGGGACCAATTCCAATAATCAAATTTAAAGAGGTTTTAACCACAGGCACCCCATCATATAGGAGTTGGTGCCCTGGTTGTGGTCAATAGTAACTAAAACATGCATCAAGCCGACCAGCAGCGACCACAGTGCTTATATTGATATACCTAACAGTGTTTCGACTTTCAGCCAGATATTATAAAGGGCAGTATACAGTCGCATGCTCATAGTATTGGTACAATAGTACCAGAAGAACAGCTCCCCCACTGTGTCCCGGTTATGGACATATTTGTCCAAATAACATAGATGAGTTTGTATGAATATGGGAGATTTGGTCATGAGATGTTTGGCTGACTAAGGGATTTTGTGGTTTTTACATAGTCGGCAGAACCGTTCTTCCTTAGGGATCTTGTTAATAATTCCTGTACCACTCAAGGTTGGAAGTTGTGCTACTCTCAATAACATTATGAAACATCTAAGTCCTTGGATGGGCAGAGGTTAATAAATCCTTGTGGCTTCTTGAATGTACACAGCCTATGTGTGATAAACCGATACTTTTTTAAAACACTCAAATGGGCATAATTCTCTAACCAATCCCAGAGAACAATTTGCTACCTCAGTATGTTCTGCATTCCTACCAGGTCCACCCCCCCTCTTGGTTGCCAGCATATTTTAGCAAACAAGTTGTCCATAATATCCTTCTTATCACATGAGAGATGGGTTTTAGATGTTTCCTGGTGGACAGCTACCAATAGCACATTATCTGTTGAGTAACATATCTTCAGGTAGAGATCTGCTTTCTTTTTTAATACCATAGCTTTTAACGAAATTAAGCCTAGCTCCAATCTTATGAGAGCCATGGGAACACAATTCGGGAGACCCAGGATCTTCGCCAAAATCTACCTTCGATAATCTGAAGCCATTTCACATCAATATGTAACAGGGCTTCTAGATGATCATAGGGGAGAAGACCTGAATGTACAATTGTCGCATCCCCCACCCGGTGTACCCACCCTGATTGTTCGAAAAAGTGGAAATTAATGCTGTAGCCTGGGCTGCTTTGATCTTACAAACCCGTTTACAAGTCGAGTAATCGCCCTTCGAGTCGTGTTCAATATCAAGGTATCTATACTGTGGTACATACAGAATTTCCACAACGCCAATGGTGAGTCGTAGGAGAGCTGTATTCTTACCAGTATATCTAATGATTTGGGTTTTTCCCAAATGTATTGTTAGTCCATATAATATAACATGTTTTCTGTGCAAATGGTATTTTGCAAGGAAGTCAAATACAAGACTCACACTTTCAGACACTGAGCAGTATTTCCTACTGCCTACCAATTTATTTGCTTTTATTTATTTTTTGTACTTTTTCAGTGCAGACGTAGCTATGATGTAGCTGGTCCTAACGGCGATGCATGTTTTTAGAGACAAGCAATATAGTTCAATGGTAGTGGAATTAATGTGGGCCAAGAAATATATCTTTTCTGCAACTTGTATGTTGTATGGCCACTACAACACAACATATTGAATTAAATGCACTAAATAAAATCCCCTTCTACCTTCCAGGAATAATATTTTATCTATGCAACTGTAATGACCAGTATTGTGTCTCACCAGAAAAATGTGGCACAATCACATAGACCCACTTAATATGATCTCGTACTGCCTATTTCAATAAGGATTTTTCCCAGTATTTATTAATAACTAGTATTTGGTCTGTCCAGAATCTTAGATTGGTATTTAGACTTACTAGCCACTTAATATAAGTTATTCTTGACTTCAAAGAATTGTAAGACAGTTTGTATTGGTTATGGCATTAAAAGACAGAGAATCCAGTTACAGAAAGTGACTATTATGTCCCCCTCGCCACCAAGACACATACATATTTTTCTCAGCAGCTAGTTTTTGGTATGTCCTCTGGAAGGATACAAACATTCTCTGCAGCTTTTATCTGGAATGCTCACTATAAGACAACACACTCGGTTACAGCCACTTAATTGAATGTCCTGTTACATAACAAGAAATAAAGGAATTATTCAGTGCAATTATTCTTTTGTATGGGTACTACAAGACTATGCCCTTAGTTGAAGACACCGAATATAATCTCCTCCTGCCTACCAGAAATTATGATTTCCTTCTCTCAGTAATATGAAAGGAGTATTTTGCATTGCGATTAATAGATGTCACAGCCATCAAGGACCACATTGACACCCTCACTCCTTCCATGGCTGATTTCCGCAACCTCTCCTTGGTCTCAGGAGCCTTCCTCTCCCCTCATTATCTTGTGTACTCTCTTCTCAAGAAACTCACAGCTGACCCTTCTTGCCCGTGTAACTATTGCCAACTCTCGATCACTTCTTTTCTGGGAAAACTCCTGGAAAAGCTGGCCATCTCGCAGCTTTACCTTCACTCTGATTCTGTTGGTTGTCTCCACGAACATCAGTCTGACTTTAGAGCTGCCAGAAGCATAGAAACTGCTCTCCTGAACATCTGTGAAGATCTTCTCTCCAACCTTGACTCTAACATCCCCTCTGTCCTCATCCTACTCAATCTCTCTTCTGCCTTCGACACGGTCAACCATACTATCCTGTTCAACCATCCCTGTTACAACCTGGGTATTACCGATCAGGCTCTGACCTGGCTGGCCTATTTCCTCTCTGATCGACCCTTCCAGGTCCAACTTGGATCCTTCCTTTCATCTATCTCCATTTCTACCTGTGGTGTTCCCCAGGGGTCTAACCTCTGCCTTGGCTTTTTAACCAATACCTGTTAAACCTCACCAACCACATTGTCATTTTCTGCTCCAATCTTCAGTGGTATGCTGATGAAACTCAACCCATTTTAAGGCTTCCCTCGGCCACCTCTTCTCCTTCTCTCATCTCTGATTGCCGATCTGCTATTCAGGATTGGTGTGCCGCCAACGATCTCTGCCTGAACGCCAGGAAGATGGAGATCCTCCTCATTGGCACACCTTCACCCTCCTTTCCTGTCACTCTCTGACCGGCCTCTCTTGGACCTTCTCCTACCCCCACCTGCGAAGCTAAGAACCTCGGGGTAATCTTTTACTCCATGCTTTCCTTCTCTGCCCACATCTCTGATGTCTCTAAAAAGTCAAACTTCCTAAGGCACTGACTCAGAGGTGTTCTGCCTTTTCCCTTCTTCCCCCAGAAGTACACCGTCTATCGAGCCTTGGTTCTCTCTAGGTTTGATTATTGCAACATCCTCTTTCTAAATCTACCTGCTTCTACTCTCCGCCCTTTGCAACTTATCCAGAACAGGACTGCGAGACCTGTCCTTGGCCTCAAGCCCTGGGATCGTATCTTTCCACTGGCTCCCAGTGGCTGCAAGGATTAAATTCAAGACTCTTTGCACTGTCCGCATGGCTTTCTGGTGCCTGGGTCCAAAATACTCTGTCTTCAGCTGGGGCCTCCCTCTGGAACAGCCTCCCTGCCTCTCTGAAACTTGAGGAGAACCATCTCCACTTCCGGAAGCACCTCAAGACCTTCCTCTTTGCTTCTGCCTTCGCCCCTCCTTTCCCCTGCTGATCTGTTCTGTCTCGGCATCGTGCGCCTGGTTCCCTTTGACTTTTGGGCCCAGGTATCTGCTCACCCTGCCACCCACCCACACTGCCTTCTGGCAATCCCTTGCAATGGGGTCTGTATCTGTAACCCTACAGCTACCACCCCCTTTTCTGTGCTTATCAGGCACTCCCTGTCTGTTGCCTTAAACCTAGCACTTGCAACTTGCTGGCTGTACTACCAATGTTTGTTGCTTTTTATTATTTGTTTATGTATTATTAATTATTGTATTCCTTTGCTCAGTTCTTTTCACTTCTCCCCACCTCCCATGCACTTTCCCCTTTTCCCTCTCCCATGCACTTGTGCATTCTCAATGTCACTGGGCCTAATAAGATTGTCGTTTTTGTTAATCCTTGTCCCCCTCCCTTGCCTTGTTGTGCTCTGAAACACTTGTGTACGAGCGTGATACAAATAAAATATCAATATCAATAGCCTCTTATAGAAACTGAAGGTTTTGTATGCTGCCAACCAATTCTGTGGTGATCTTCACCTCATTCTGACAAGAAATGTCATTTGTGTTTATGTCAAGACAGTTGGTCACAGGGGGTAATATAGTCAGCAGTAAATATAGCATGCCCTATGCTGTTTTGAAATCCTAATTTTGCCCAAATGACTGATAATGTTGGAAACAACAGAATTTACCATAACTGTGCAATGTGTCGATGATTAGGTTTATGATTTCAGCAAAACCAAATGTTGACCATTGTTTTTCAGTCTGCTAAGCCATTGCAGAAGGGTAGAGGCCATATGCAAATCAAGCTTGGTCCCACCCCAAAAGGGGCAGTCCACCCTAACCTGCTAGGTCACATCCCTTCTGCACGAGACCACAAGCATCCCCAGACATGTTTCGGCCTTGTTGGGAGTCGTCAGGTTTATGATTTAGATGTTTTGCTCAGGTTTACTGCAAAGCAACATTGGCGGGTAATATGCAACTGCAATTCATCCCAAACAGACAGGGATGGCTGCCCACTAAAATGTTAATCCATTAATTCAATTTCTCAGAACTAATAAAAGAAAGGAATATAAACACATGTACAGAATTGAAGTGTGTACAAGTGTGCAGCTATTTAACAAGATATAAAAAAAATGGTGTATTACAGGGATTTGCTAGGTGTGCTCCTTTGGGGAGTATAAACACTATTGAGCAGTTGACTAGGTAGTTAAAAACTGAACACAGTTCAAACTGACCAAATGACCAATGCACATGTCATCGGGCAGTTACCAGGTTTGATCAGGGGTCAAGGTCCGATGGAGGTCGAGTTGGTACAAGGATGTGAAGGTGAATTGATCCAATGCAGAGGCTCAGAGTTCACTGTTCATTCAGTGGACACAACGGTTAGGTTGATCAATTTACAGAGGAGTGATAAAGAAGCTGGTGCTTCAAACTGTGACTGGAGCAATGCAAGGCAGCAGTACTTTTTTGGTTTGAGCCGAGGTAATGATGTGGTTTGGCTGATGTGCTGTTGCAGCAAACAGAATTGAACGGCAAACAGCGATTCGGTGAGTGATGAATCCTGAATGCAGCTTTGAAGGGTTCTGAAGGTTCACTCAGAATTGAACATGCTTGAATCACAGATTTCAGGAGTTTGGCATCGAAACACAGGGATCTTGGCTGTTCTGCTTTCAGGAGTGTTGAGTCCCACTCCAGGGTCACATGGGCAAAGGTTAGTCCTTTACTAGGGCTCCCAAAAATGGGGGAGGCTTACACTGACCTTCAGAGATCCGGAATTACGGTGAGGGGAACAGGGTGCCTGTCAGAGATGCAGGTATTTTTCCAGCAGCAGAGTTCCTTTCCATAGGTCCATGAGGATAGGGGCAAGAGCTTGCCTCTGCTTTGGAACACATGCCTTCACCTTGCAAATGGAGGACTATAGAAAGTACTGGTATCTCAACAGACTCTAGCAAAATATTCTTCCAGGGTTGGATTCCACTACTGATTCAAAGAAGTGGTGGAGACCCAGTCTTTTAAAAGTACATTTCTTCATGTTATTGGACTAAAGATAACCTGCCTTAGTGGTTGAATCCCTTTTCTTTAAATGAGTGGAATTCACCCTTTTGTCATCACTCCGAAAGGGCTTTGCTGCAGAGGAAGTGGAGGGGACATGACGGACAGAGAGAGAGGCACAGAAAAACAAGGTGGTTGAAGTCTTCCTTCACTGTACACGGTTATTCTGTCTACTGTACCCCACCTCCTATCCTTTTCACCAGGATGAAAGGCCTGTTGAAATGCATTACCCTGTTGTGAGGCTACTCCCTTTAAATGGGTGTTTTGCGGCTGTCTCTGGCAGAGGTGGTTACCTACCCACACAACAAGATCAAAGAAGAGACATGGCAATTCAGGCTCATGTTCTGTCATATTGTTGGCATATAGTGTGACTGGAGCTGACACATGTCAGACATCAAACTGAATATGGCTGGTTGTTCCATGCCTTAAACTTGACACATCTCCACCATCATGGGCTATTTGGGATCATCCCAGTTTTGGTACAGGTGCCTATCTTAAATGCTGCCCCTGCATGACAGAGTCGTGGTTGTCATAGCAAATGCTGAATGGGCAAGTGTGCTTCCGATCCTGCTCTGTGCCACTGGTAGAGCAGGTGCTGCAAATCAGGATACTGATGCAGCAGCACAAATATACACACTATGCTTTTGACATGGTACACACTATGCATTTGACATGGAGTCTATGAAAATGGACTCTGATCAGTAGGTTACCCTTTTAGGGATGGAATTACTGGCATTATTTTATTCTTTAATGAACATTTAAAAACAGCCATCACTGGGCTTTCGCACCCTTGACATATGCAATTCATCACAATCGGTCAATGTGTTTTGATCCATTCAGTGAAAACTTCAAAAATGTGTCTGCTGAGGAGCAAATTCCCACCACAGCCATCACAGTTATTCATTTGCATTTTGTTTATTTGGCAGAGTCATACATAGTAAATAAAGACACTGAAAGCAGCCTGGGTTTTTTCACATAATTTCTGAAACTATGTGGGTAATTATATGAGGGGTTGGGGGGCTAGAATGTGGGGACATGTGATAGAGGGAATTACGCAAAATGGCATACAAAAATGCATAATACATAAGTACATTTACAAATTTACATTGATTTTGGATGGGGCAAAAGAGGTGCAGGAAGGGGTGGGAAGTGCAAGGCTATCAGACGAAAATTCTCCCTTTTCTGAAATGCTTCAATTAATTGAATGGTCTTGATGTCACAGGATCATTCCATTTTGGATGTGCCAATAAGGTAAATGAGCACTAGTGGGAGGCAATGCAGAAAGGTCACAAGATAAAGATGTTGGCAGGGCTTGGGAGTGGGGAGCCCAAGCAGAGAAGTTTAGAGAAAATTATTCCACCGGGTGGTGCGACGGGGCTAGGAAATGGACAGCTGGTAGAAAACCTTGGAAGAGTATATGGGTTACGCATTGCAAAGGTGAGTACTTTATTAAGGGGAGTGAAAGAGTTAAGTGGGAAACATGTGCATAGGCCAGAGATACACAGATACAGTGGCTGAAATTAAGGTATATAGTTGGAGTTCACAGTTGAGAGGACCTAAACGTTGGGAGCTTTAGGTAATTGTATGAGGTCGTAAGCATGAAAGGAAATAGGAATTGGGAGGATAGGGTTGCCTTTGGCAGTGGGGAGCAAAATTACTTTAGCTTTTCAAATGTATCGTCAGGCTATTCAGTGCTATCCAATGCCAAGTGTTAAAGAGGCAGTTGGTCATGCCCTCGGAGATGTCAAGGGGGAAGGATCATCCATTGTCATAACATTTCTGCCTTATTTCTTTACCTTTCTACATTTTTTTAATGTGTCTCTACATATCTTGATCATTATTCTCTTCTGCATTTTCATCAATCTGGATGTCATCCCTTCCACTCTATGAAAATGTTTTTGCTTTATGTCATTAACTTACTATTCTTCACACTTCACTGTTAGTATGTCTTGCTTCTTGCTTTACTTGATCGTTTGTTACACATGAACAGAAAAGAATTGGTCTGATATGCAGAAGGATAATACAAGCTTACACAGATATGTGTTCAGACTAAAGAAGTGAGGCCACACAACTGATTTTTGTTGGGAGGGAAATGATGTTATAGTTCCACTTGATGGAGACAGAGATGTTCATAAACATGACACCATTCATTTGTTTTGAGTGTTCTGAAAGCGTGAAAGTCTTTCATTTGCTTTGGTTGAAAATGGTCAATACGTGGGCAGATTGGTTGGCTGAGTGCAGTATTGGTGTCATCTCAAGATGGCAGGTCATTGTGAAGTATGATAGGAAAGAGAGTGTGGTAACAGATAGTGGTATAAAGAAGAAGGTGAAATATGAGTGTGGACAGCATGTCCTGTATTGTTGTAATTGTAGAGGAGAAATAAGAGGCAGAGTAATCAGCAAATAATGAGGAGGACATGGAGATAGGTGTGAAGGGACAATCATGGCCTGGAAGATTGTGGACAGCTTGTGAATTTATGAGCAGAGCGATTTAGCAGATTCTAGAGCAGTGTTGAGTGCAAGGAGAGAGTCCTTGTAGACATCTAGGAGAGCTGGAAAGCTACGCTTTGGCCAGTGACTCAACTGAAGAAACATAGATGACCTCAGCTTTTGGATGATTTGTGAAATCCATGGTCCAGGGTGAGTGCAAGAGGGAGTGATAGAGTGAGCCATGTAGTTTGGTTTAAAGTTAGGAGGCAAAGCTGTGTTCAACTCTACAAAGTCAAGTACAATTGAGTGAGCAGATGTCCAAACGTTCTCAAGGTAGTGGAAAACTGTTCAGAATTGTACATTCTTTAAGTGAAGGGTGAATGGTGAGGTATATATGGTGGAGGGGGATACTTAGAAAGTGAATTATATTAGGCTGGTGAGTGGTAAACAGAGAGTGCAGAGGATTGATATGAATAATATTTTAATAATTTGCTTTTTATATAGCACTTTAATCGAAACTGCTTTACAAAGGGCACATTTGAATATAATACTATTATCACCCGATCGAAATCGGTACGAGGATAGGATCATGAGATGTAGCAAGTTGACATAGTTGATGGTAGAAATGTTGTCCAAATGTTGTGTAAATTAACCAAAGACTGTTAACAGTGAGTGGAGTCCAGCTGCCATTGATAGGTGTTGGTCGAATTAATGAGTCTGAGGTGACCCATGATGATGCTAGGACTTCCAATAAACTAATGCCCTCGGGTGTCATGAGCCAGCCTTACTCTTCACTGTTCAATATCCTCTATGTCGTGATGCTCAGAAATATATTACATTTGAATGAATTGTCTAAATGTTCACATGTTCACATGTTGGGGGGAGGGGTATTTTATGGTTCTTTTACTGGAATTGTCAAGTTCCATGGACCACTCATTGGCAGCATTCCCACTCAACGTACAAGCATACATAAGTCAAAGTATGATTAATGTTATTGAAGTGCTCAGTGGAGCAGACAATAGACCTCATTACAAGCCTGGCAGTCCAGAAATAAGGCTGCTGATAGCAACGTCCAGCACCCTTTCCGGATGACCATACTACGAGAATGCCTGCAGGGGTTAATGATCCCGGCAGGTCTGACTTGCCGGGAGCACCAGCCGCTGCAGGCATGGTTTTCATGGAAGCAGTGGCGCTGTTAGCACCGGTACTTGTGCTTCCCTCTCCCCATTCCCGTGGAGTCCTATTGGACTCCACGGGAATGGGGACTTACACTTTCCACCACCTGACATCACTGGCCACCAGGACTTGTAATGTCCTGGAGGCATTGGGATCTCTGGTGGCTGAACAGTGTTACAAGATTGGCGTCAACCCGCCGGAAAGCCTGGCGAGTTACTGCCGAACTTGGAATGAGGCCCAATGATACCTATTTCATTGTGTTTAAATCAAAATGGCTTAAATCTGCACCCTAAAGGATTGTTACAGAAGCCAACCCTTGAATGGTCGTGTAAAATGGCAAAACATTAATTGTCAGAGACAAGAGAGGAAGTCTGTGTGGAGAATATATGTACAGGGTTTCTAAATCTCAAACCTAACAGGGAAGCAATAGCGCACTTTACTTTCAGGACACATCTAGAAGGGGTTTGAGGAGGTATGGGAGCTGTGAATGAACTATGGAGCAGGGGTGAGTCGCTCCAGAATGGGAGCATCCTTGATGAATGGAGTGATAAGGAATTTGTGAGATGGTCTTTGATGAGTAGGACCTTATAGATCTTCCTTTCCAGCCTGGCAAGGTTGCAGTTTCTGGTGGTGCACTGTCCTGCAGAGATGGTGAATTCCTTCGCCAACTACAGTGGTGTTCACTGACCTAGGCTAGTTAGCAATTCTCATGCTTTCCTTTGTTTACCCTTTGAAACTTCTATCACTTCCAATCAGATGGAGCAACTGTGGCCAGGATTTGGATAGATCGATTATTATGTTATTTATAATGCACCAATACACAAGTGTTTCATGGCGCAACCAGGTAAGGGAGGACAAGACAATAAATCTTACTAGACCTAGTATCATTTAGATTGTGCAAGTCACAGACAAGAAGTGCAGGGAAGTGATTATATGGAGAAGTGCGCAGAGAGCAGGAGGGCCCTGAGTCAGTGCAAGGTAGGTTGGGACTCCAATGGGAATCACAACCCAGTAGTGCAAGGGAGGCCAGGCAGCATTGCAGGAAGGGCAGCAGGCAAGCACAGGGTTCCTGGACAGGGGCGTGCTGGTGTCCTTTAAGACTCAGAGTACATCAAGCAGCCAGTCAGCAGAACAGTACAGGAGTAAGGGAATGTTATCAGGGGAGAGGAAGAGAAATAGAAGAGGAGAAAATGAGGGTCTTGAGGAGCTTACAGAACTTAAGGAGATCCAGCTCAAGGCAGAGAGTGGCAAGGAGGCCGTTCCAGAGGGAGGCACTGGCAGAAGAGAGAGATCTACCCACCAGTCATTGCTGGGAGAAGTGACTCACCCGCAGAGAATTAGAAGCAGACGAGCGGAGGGCTTTAGTAGGAAGGAACTTAGGACGAGAGAGTTGAAGACAGTGAGGACTTCTGCCCCAGAAAGAATTGTGGAATATGCAGAGGTCTTGAACTTGATCCTTGCAGCCACCAGGAGCCAGTGGCGGGAATTAAGGGCCAGAGAGATGCTGTCTCTGGGATTGAGGCCAAGCATAGGTCTTGCAGACCTGTTTGGGATGAGTTGTAGAGGGCGAAGCACAGAGTTAGGAAGATTGAGAAAGAGGCTGTTTCAGTAGTCCAGCCTAGAGAGAACCAGGGCTATGGAGATGGTAAGCTTCTGGGGGTAGATGAGAATAGGGAGAATAACTCTAAGTAGGTGCAGCAGGAAATTGGCCTTTTTGGCAAGGTATGTGATGTGTGGAGAGAAGTAGAGAGTGAAGTCAAAGATGACCCCATGTTTTTTTGCCTCACAAGAGGGTGAGGGCAGAGCGCTTATGGAGGCTGGCCAGAGTGTAAGGGGAAAAGCTGTATCAGGGGTCCCAAAGAGAAGGATCTCAGTCTTACTGGCATTAAGGCAGATATGATTAAAGGCTTACCATGCCCGAATAGTGGATAGACAATCAGAGATGAGCGAGGAGGAGGTCGAGGGTAGCCTGAAAGAGAGCTACGTATCATTGGCATAACATTCAAAGTTAGATGAAAAAGTAGAGATCAGGTGGGCCAAAGGGGCCAGGTAGACATTGAAAAGCCAAGGGGAGAGGATAGAGCCCTGAGGATCACCACATGTAGATAGAGAGGTGGTGGAGAGGAAGGACCCAAGTTGAACCTGAGAAGATCGGTCCAAGACAAAAGAGGACAGCCATGCCAGAGCCTGGTTCATGATGCACAGGGTATCGCAGAGACAAGTGATCAGGATGTTGTGGTTCACCGAGTCAAAAGCAGAGGATAGGTAGAGGAGAATGAGGACCCTCAAGAGAGCTAGAGTCAAGGTTAGAGAGAAGATCTTCACAGGTGTTCAGGGGAGCAGTTTTTGTACCTCTGGCTGCTCTGAAGCCAGACTTATGGTCATGGAGACAACCAACAACTTTGGTGTAGAGGGTTAGCAGGGAGATAGCCAACTTCTCAAGGAGTTTTCCCAGGAAAGGAGTGATAGAGATTGGGTGATAGTTTGCCAGAATGCAGAGTACGGCAGAAGGCTTTTTTAGTAGGTGGTGTACAAGGGAATATTTGAGAGGAGAGGGAAAAACTCCAGTGAAAAAAGAGTGATCTCAGAAATCGCCCAAGGATGGAGTGAGAGAACCAATGTTGTCCTTAATGTTTCTGGAGGAGCAGGGGTCACCTGTTTGGATGAGACTTTCATAGACCGGACTTGACTGGAAACACCATCAGGTGTGGCAGGAGAGAGGGAGGAGAGAAGGAGAGGAAGCGGGTGGCCAAGGAAGGCCTGAGAGCGGTAGAGGGCGAGAGAGGAGAAGAGGCAGAGAGGGTGGACAAGATGGCCTTGGTTTTAGTGGTGAAAGTAGAGGCCAGGGCCATTCAGCGGGCCTGGGTAGGTGTAGAAGAGGAAGATACTGGAATAGGATTAGTCAGATCCTTGCAGATTTTGTTTAGTTCGGCTGTGTTGTTAGAGGCTGCAGAGATGCAGGCTTGAATATAAACCCTCTTTTTAGAGAAGATGGAGAGTATGTATTGCCTTTGGAGTAGGTCGGTAGGTGAGTTTGTCAGAGTGTGCAGCCGAAGCTCTCCATTTCCATTCAACTGCTCTGCACTTGTGGTTCAGAGCGGCCAGATCATATTCATACCAAGAGTTGCACTTTTTGGCAGGCTTTATGCAGCTCCTCATGACAGTGGCAAAGATGTCCTAAGTGTTAGAGATAAAAAGGTGAAGGTTGGAAAGGGCTGTGTCAGGATGGGATTCAGCCGCAGGAGTAGGTGGTGGAGAGAAAATAAAGACAAAAGCGTACACTGACACTCGCTTCATAGGTCAAATGCTAGTGGAGGAAGGTGGCAGTGCTGGGTGGGCCTTTGCCAAAGGGAGAAGAAGGAATAGTCTGGTCGGTTCAGGAAAGAGAAGTAGTGAGAGGATTTGAGAGGGGGATGTCTGAAGAGATGAGAGCTTCCAAGGTGTCCCAGACAGAGTGCGTCAGAACAAAGGGTACAATGGAAAGGGACAGAGAGTCAAATAGTTTGTGGAAGAGCCCATAGGAGTCTGGAGAGTGCAGGTGGATGTTGAGATCACCAAGGAGGAGATGCTTGGAGGTAGACGGAAGGAGAGTAAAAGTGAGGTCATCCCATTCAGAGAGGAAGAGGGTAACCTGGCCAGGTGGCCTGTAGAAGATGACCAGGGTCAGAGAGAAGCCAGGAGAGATAGAGAGCCTGCAGACCAGGCATTCAAAGGAGGAGTAGGTTTGAGTAGGGATGATGGAGGCATGAATCCACTCAGGAAAGATCACGGCCGCTCCACCTGCGGGCCTGTTGGGCCTGGGCTCCGAGAGGATCTTGTAGCCCTCAGGAAGGAGTGTGTCAAAACTTGTGACAGAGCTGGCCTTAAACCATGTCACGGTAAGAGCGAGTACATCTAGGTCCAGTAGTTCAAGGAGGTGGCAGAAGTCAGTGGAGTGTTTGACAGTGGAGTGAGAGTTGAGAAAAGCAATGCGAAGCAGGTTGCCACTTTTGAAATACTTCTGTGAAGGGGAACACAGAAGAGAGGTACCCATGAGAAGTTGCAGAGCAGCCTGAGGGGTAAAGGAAGGAGGAGGCAGAGGGGCCAGAGAGGTGGCAGATAGCAGAGGATCCAATATGATGAAGGATGGAGGTGGTGGTGATGCCAGAGAGGTGGTAGATGGAGGGGAGCCAGAATGGTGGAGGAAGGAGATTGAGGAGGAGCCACAGAGGAGGTAGATGGCAGAGGAGATGGAATGGTAGAGGCAGGAGGTGGAGGAAGAGGCAGAGAAGTGGTATCAGATATAGCAGGAGAAGGAAGGAGGTTGATGAGGTGAGGAAGGTGCCTATCAAATAGTAGGAGGTTTTCCTGAGGCACCTGGACCATGATGGTACCATTTAGATAGACATTAATGATGACTCTGGAGGAATGGAAGGAGGCCAAGAGGACCTCCCATCGGGTGCCACCATTAATGGGTGAAGTTGAAGAAGGGGAGAGAAGAGCGACCATATGAAGGGTCCATAGGTCGGGTGAAGGAACGACAAAGAAGTTGTCGGTGAGAGTCTCTCTGAAGGAAGCACTGACATAGGTCTCAGCGATGGTAAGGCCTGGGTTGGAGAGCAAGGTGTCCTTCTTAAGCTTCTTCCTACCAGTCTTAGTGAGAAGAATAGGATAGGAGATAGAAAAACTGTTAGAGAAGATGGAGGAAATAGAGAGCACTGTAGTGGGTGTGATAGAGGGAGGAGAGGGCAGACGAGAGAGGGAGAAGCAAAAGAAAAACTGCACAAACAAAAGGCTACAACAAAGCACAGAGAACAACTAAACAAGGCAGCAGCAGGCAGTAAGAATCAGTGGTGTGAGCCAGCTAAGAACACCCTAGGGAGAAGAAAGGCCTGGAGGGCAACAGTAGTGAAACACAGAGAAGAGGGGACACAGAGAAAAGGAACAAGTCCTAGTGGACAAAGCATACCATGTAAAGCACACCCAGGAACCCTTGCCTAGAGGAGGAACAATGTGAGTATTAAAAAACAGAGAGATAGGACATAACAATCAACTACAAGGAAAAAAATTCAGTATTTGCAGGGGAAATTCAGAGGTAGTGAAAGGGGCCAAAATGTTCACCTATAGGGAAAATGCTGAGAAATGCAAGAGACAGAAAACAGAGTAAGGCTACCCGGGAGAGGGGCAGCATAGTGTATGTGTGGAGACAGTGGAGACAGTGCTGTGTAAGAATCGCATTTAAAAGGAAGTACACGCGAGGTAGGCCCGTTTAGTAGGATGTAGTAATGGCTGCGCCTCTGCAGCTTTCTTACCTTGTGGTAGCTGCTGGTCGATGGCTGCGCTGCATGCTTGCACTCCTCGTTTAGACCCCTTTGTCACCAAACAACTGCGTCACTCAACACTGTGGCCTTGTCCTGTGAGGGCTTTGCCGCAGAGGGTCCGATCCTTGGTTCTTGAAGGCTCGGACGCGTGGACGTAGAGATGCATGCTACGTATCATTGGGCTGCGTCTCCAGCGCAGCTGCGTTGCTCAACACTGCTGCCTTGTCCTGTGTGGGATTTGTCACAAAGGCTCCAATCCACATTTCTTAAAGGCATGAAGTGTGGATGTAGCGATGCAGATACCTATCATCGGGCAGCTTTTCCTGGGCACCTGCACCACTCAACACTGCAGCCTTGTCCTGCGAGGGCTTCGCGAGGGTAATAATCGTAGTGAATTTTGATTACTGCAATTTAATTTTGGAAAGCAATATAATGCTTTAGACATCAATTTGGGAAGTGTATAACAAGGAAAGTAGGTTGCAAGGGATAAGAGAGTGGTTTGCTAAAAATGGGAAACGTGTAGGGGGGGCAATTAGGTCGCAAGAGGTCTACAATCATTCAGGGGATGAAACGAATGGAGAGGGCAGAACACCCATATTTGGTTTAGTGAGAAATGGATTGAGTAGCAAACTAGACATTAAGGAGGAGCTATTTCTTGAAGAGCACGGTCTTGAGCACCTTTCTGAAATCTGGGCCTCATTAAAATGTTGGCGGTATCTCTGTCATAAATTTGCCACAAAACCACCAAACAGAATTACTTTTACTGCCACTTGGTCAGACGGCATTACCACTGGGTTACAAGTGGTGGTACGCGGTGCTATTCTCCATTTATTGGAGTCCATAGGACTCCATCAGGGAGTTCATCATAATAACCACTGGAGGTAATTCTGTCAAAATTGCCTTATTGTGCAAGAAAGTTGCCGGAAAGTGAATGATCCATCTCTGCGCCAAACTTGTAATTGGATGGTGCAGTAATGCAGCATTTTTACTGCACTGCCCAATTTATAATGAGGCCCTATATGTTCCCCTGCCGCCAATGCTTATATGCACATATGAGAATTTCTGAAGACAGTGGGCAAAGCAGTCATTAGGATTTTCATATTTCTATAAATCTCCAGAGAAGTTTCTGTTTGCTAGTGAGTGAGAGAGCAACATGGGATTTTTTGTATATGACACATAAATGTATATGTAGTAGAATACTTGCTCATCTAAATCACAGAATGACATTCAGCCTCATTGTAAATGGGGTGGTACCTTAAATGGAGGCAAGCAATCGAGGCGTGATGCTTTTATGGCTCCATTTGACCTTCTGCCCCATTTTGGAACAGTGAAGAGAGGGGGAGGGGCACTGCAGCACGTTCCTCCTTATCTCACCACAGCATCTCATTGTAAACTTGCATGAGTTTTTCATGCACGGCCGCAGGTGTACAAAGAACGGATTCCTCGGGTTTGCACCTTTTCAAGAGCAGAGTCCAATGGCATTCACTGGAAAATGCCTCCTACAAAATCTATTTTCAATAAACGTGGAAAATGGAAAGAGTGAAATCACGTTTGCCCAGCTGTTCTGCTATGCTTTGACACTCCATCTCATGTATGTTGGCAGTCCCCTGTATGCAAGTGTGATATGAAATAAAATGACCCCGACGATGTCACTCATTCTACCGTCAATCTGAGGGTTTGGTACGAGGGACAGGCGGCAGATAAATTCCTTGAATTAGACTGCTGTGTTGCAACAGCGCGCATTACAAATTGTACTACAGAACAGAGCAGACATTTTTTTTTCTTTTTTTTACGTTGGCTATTTAACACCCAGGATTAATAATGTTCCTTTGTCCTCGGGATGGGTGAGGCCTGACTCAGCCATGAATGCTGGGCGGGGATACGTTGGTGAGATTGGGCAGGAGCAGCAAGCTACATGGTTTTTTAAAGGGACCTCATAACTCACCATGGAGCTGTCCGCCTGGGCCTCATAACATGCACAGGAAAGCTTTCTTAAACATATTTGAAACAAATAAATTAAATTGTCATTTTGGTGTGCATGCCATTCGTGGTTCTTCGCACACATTTTTCATTCGGACCAGGTAAAATAATATGAAAAATACATATAGAAGGACAAACGAAATGCCTTCAAGGAAACACAACACAATTATCTTTTACGTGGATATTCTTTTACATTCTTGCCAATGTTCTGATTACAGTGTTGCCATCTGTTAAGATGGATTTCTGAACTCTGACCTGGAGGGGCAGAGGTGCAGAAGGCCAGCCTAGTTTCTTGGAACAGGGTAACCTCTGGACAAGCCAGACCAATCAGGGTAGCGATGGCAGCGGTCGAGAATGACAGGCTGATTCATGGAATTAATGTGCGCCGAAAATCTCTGCGCAAGCGTGCAAAAGCGTGCGAATCGCAGCGCAAGAATGCAAAAGCCGTACACATCGATTCATGGAAGTCTGTGCGCGTGTAAATCCTGGCATGTGCGCTAAAATACTGCGTGGCGCACGCGGGCGCACACGTCATCAAGCGGTGTGCGCTACGCGCACAGCGAAAGCGCACAAAGCGCGGCGCACACAACAAAAGTGGGAGGAACACAGGGCGTAACACGCGGAATGGGGAACAACGTGTGAAAATGTGAGCGTTACGGGTAAGTACAGGAGTTAAATGCGCGGAACGCCCACGTATTCATGGAATCGAACAGGGAAAACGCGTGCGCCAAAAAAGACACGCTAATCCGGAAACATTTATGCCAGCAGGAAGCAGGCGTACGGGACCCGGCGCAACATAAAAGTGGCCACAAACAACAAACAAGCTCAGACGCTAGGATGAATATACCGTTCCTCGCAGTAGTGGTCGTGGGACACCGCAGGAGGAGGAGGATAGTCAGGCCCAGAATGTTTACACCCAGGACCAGCCTTTTTGGGATGCCTGATGACCAGATGTATGGGAGGTACAGGTTTCCACCTCACATAATACTCGACCTGGTGAGTGAGTGGGAGGCTGACCTCACATCACCCACCCTGTGCTCCCAAGCACTGAGCCCCTTGGAAAATGTGCTCAAAGTATTGCACTTCTTGGCCACTGGTTCATTTCAGCAGACAAGTGCCATAGTGGTGGGGGTGTCACATGGCCATGCAGTCACGCTGCCTACACCAGGTGTTGACCATCATGACTGCACGTTCTTCAGTCCGCAGGCACATATACATGCCCAGAACACCTGCAGAAGGCAGGCTGCCATCCAGGATTTTTACGGGGTGGCACACTTCCCCAAAGTGCTAGGTGCCATTGATTGCACCCATGTGGCTCTACGTCCTCCCAGGCAACTGAGCACATCTATAGAAACCACAAGCACTGGCATTCCATCAACTAGCAGGTAGTATGTTATGCCAAGGGAATCATCACCTCAGTATATGCCAACTATCCAGGGTCCACCCGTGACAGTTTAATTTACAGAATGTCACCCCTAAACCGGGACCTAGAAGCTGGGCGGCATGGCGATACATGGCTGCTTGGTGAGTATAAATGCCTCTGCACATGCATGCATGTCAGATACTGAGTAATGTCACAACCTCACTAATGATACCCATCATCACCTCCCCAGGGTACAGTGCCTACACTCTGAGCACCCACATGATGATGCCAATTCGGAACCCCACCACACCACCCGAGGTAAGATACAACACAGCCCATATTGCAACCCGTGGCATAGTGGAACGCACATTCGGAGTGCTCAAGTCACGCTTTCGCTCCCTTGAACGCTGTGGTGGGCAACTGCTGTACGCGCCCCCAGTAGTGTGCAGGATCATAGTGGCAGCATGTGTCCTGCACAACGTTGCAACCCGCGGGGGCCTGCTGGTGGACAAAGTGGTGCACCCACATCCCCAACCACATACACGGCCGCTGCGCATGGGAGGGGAAAGGGCACGTGGTGAGGCAGCCCATACAAAGCTGGTGGCTAATTACTTCACCTAAAACCACATCCCTGTGTAGTACATACAGCCCTGGCACATACATGCTGACAATCAATGATGATGACATAAGGGACAGTCAACTGTCACAACCATACCAGCCTGAGATTGGTCACCTGGAAGTGGTACATTGTGTGCATCCCTACCTACCGAAAGACAACCAATGCTGTGTCACAAAAAGACACACATTTATGCTGTATGAATGACTACCCCCTTGCAAAATACAACATGAAAATAGCGCCATGTCACCCAACCCCTCCCCATCTCCGCTACCCAACACACCATGGCATGTCATGCAATGTGAAAGCAAACAAAGGAATGCACAACACATGACACGAGTGTCACAAAGTGCACTGTCCCAAATGGAAACAGGCCACAACAATATGCTCCCAGTAATCAATAACAAACAGCACACAAGAACATATACTCACCAGCAGCACAATACAGCAACACAGGATGAAACATTGCCAAAATATGACAGTACAAAATCAAAGTAGTGCAAGTCTTACAACCTGAATAAGCCAGCACATCGACCCCTTCCAACTGCAGAGTGTTGCTGTCAGGCAAATGTGTCAGTGTACTGCATACAACATGAACTGCATCTGCAAAGGAGACGGCCTTGTGAAGACATGAAGAAGTTACCTGTGAATCAGGAGGAAGACATGGATGCACAAGCACATATCAATACACCATGCAGTGTTCAATACAAAATAAATCCCCACTAGGGATGTACACACAGTTTTGACTACAGACTGCCCACACAGCTCATGGGAGCCCAATGTCACTGTGTAAGTCACTATCACTTGGTCACAACCTTTGCAAGCACATGGAAAGGGGAAGCAGGAGGGGTGTGTGTGTCAGGAACCCAAGCATCTAACCCAAACACAGGGCAAGCCTGCATGTGCCCAGCTGGAATACACAGTGGATGCTCACGGGAGCCACACAAGGCAACACACTGTAAAAAAAAAGAAATCAAAAATGGCCGCCATGTAGGGGGCAGGGGGGGAGGCCACCCAGGAGGATCGAGGACAGGGTGCACACCTACACCCACCTGTATGGATGTTGCAGAACAAAAATACCTCTATGGGCTCATGGCCTGCATGGCTACACCAATTTGGGAGAACTGATGTCGCTCTCTTCACCCTCTGCTGCTGCATCAGGAGGTACTGGTGTTATGGAAGGCAGCCCACACAAAGCCCTGGTATGGTCCTCCATGGCAGCAAGCATGCGCGTGTTGAAGGTCTGATTCTGGAGGATGATAGTACGGAGATCCCCATGCAGCACCTCATGGGTTGCCTGCATTTCTACACGCATGGCCTCGCGCGATGCCCGGATCTCCTCCCCGAGTTGCCTGCAGCTCAGCTGAGAGCGAACGTGTGAGCTACTCCAGCTGCTATTCTGACCTTAAATTTTGGGAAGCCTCAAGTTCACTTAGAGTCTGCCTGAGGAACTGGAGTTCTAACCTCAGGGCTTCCCTGTGGCCCTGTGACTCTACAGAAATGGCTTCCCGCAGAGTCTCCAGTGCCGCCCGTCGGTCCCTGTTGGATGCCAACATCTCTTCCCTGTGTGATTGGCAAATGGAGTCTGTTGCCTGCTGTTGTTGTTCCATCTGCCTTTCAGGGGGGAGAATGGAAGTGGCCACCCTCTCCATTGCCTGAGCCATCATTTCAACCGATGCTCCTTGTTGTGCTGCTATACTGTACATGGAGTTTTCCCATACAGTATTGCCTGGTGGCATACGGCCAACGCGTCGGCAGGCACCACACCTGTTTGGGGTAAGGCAATCTGCACCTTGCTGTGCTGGCAATGCCTGAGGCTGCAGGACTGCATTTCCCCTCTGATCTGCTGGCCTAGGAACAGGATCAGATGTTGTGGAGTGTGACCCTGCATCCGTAACCGCCAAAGGTGGACTTACCAACACTGACATCCCCATAGAAGGTTCTACCCCTGGTGCAGGTGGGTTGGACAGAACAGAGTCCCTGCCAGAAACACCCACCTGCGACAGCACATAAGTCTCATCATCCGATTCAGCACCTGAACCATAGAGGCCTGGAGAGGTGCAACCAGAGACCCCCCTGGACAGTATGGTCTGCAGTAAGATTGGGTTTTCACCCACCACCACACCACGTCCTCCTCTGGTGCCCGGTCGTGGCTGAGATTCCTCCTGGGTCTGCACCATCTCCTCCACCTCTACAGCATCAAGTGCGGCATCACCTGCAAAATCATGAAAGACAACAAATGGAAACAGGCATGAGCACCATAGCACACACATAGGCCTGACAAGCCAGAGATCCAGTACATGAATTACACATGTCCCTCATGACTATAACCCTGGCATGCATGCACTGTCAATGAGGTGGAAGGGGGGGCAGAAAGCAGACACTGAGGACATCAAGATGGAAGAGCAATACATTTACTGAATGCTGGGTAGCAATGGCATCACACATTGGCCTGTGAGTGGCATGTCCAATACACATACATGACACATGCCAGCACATAGATGCCATGTAGCATAGCCATGGTGCATTTGACAAGTACAGCCTTATGTCAGTGAATGAGTACTGCGACCCATCCATGTGAGATGAAAATAGAAAAATAGTGTGACAAAATACGCATGTGCCACCCACTGCAACAAATCCAGTGTACAATGATGCAGTGATGGCATGCAGATAGATACATCAATGGTTGGTCACTTCAACATGACACGAAAAGACTATCATGTTCCACATTCAAACTGGCCCCAAAGATTTTTGTGAGCAGGCCCTTATTCAATCAGTCTGAATGGTCTAATCATTCCCATAACAAGGTAATCAATGTGGCCCAATGTGGGGTGTAATCAATGACAGAAGCATGTCACATATGTGGCATTAGGGCTGAAAAATGTGTTCAAGAAATGGGATAATTGAAACAAACAGGCTGAATGAACAATGAAAAATTCAGAACAATGTTGTTGCAAGATGACAGTTCAAGGGCAACTGCAGTAATATTGCGCTAATTGGCTACTGTGGTCAGAAGGGAGACTGTCATACCCAAATCCAAGGCCACTGAATGTTTTGGAGGAAGCACATGGGTGACCCATACCACTCAGGACTACACACCCTCACCTGGCACTCAATCTGAACATGTCACCCATGCAACATACACATGGATTACACACACATGCATGGGCACTCACCGGACAATGCTTCGTAATCTGGTAGGTCTCCCACGCCTTGGATCTGTTCCTCTGTGACGAAGGTTCCAGCAACAGACTCATGTTCAGTGAGTTGGTTGTCCTCTGGTGGAGACCCACCGCCAGTCACCAGAGTAGAGGCATGATTGGAAGCCAGCTTGTTCTTTGCTCTGCATTTCAGGTCATTCCACCACTTGTAGCAATCATCAGCTGTGCGCCTCACAAATCCAAGGGCACTTACGTTGACCAGGTGTGGTCTTGCACCCTGCAGTCACCAACATTTCGCGGCTATGTGCCGACACATAGGCCACAAGTGCATCAAGTTCGGCGTCATTAAAGCTAGGCTTCCTTGACGTGCTGGAGTGTGTAGCCGTGTCTGGGGTCTCAGCCTGTAGTGCCAGAGCACCCTTCTTCTTCTTCTTCAAAGGTGGTGCTGATCCTGAGTGGCTTACACTGCTCTGGTCAGTAGGGGCAGAAGCGCAGGTGGTCTGGGTAACAGAAGCCTGTAAAGGCACAATGACCATAGGTCTTGATGCAGGCATTTGGTGCAGGGTGATGTTGGCAGGGCCAACGTCGGTTTGATGGACCTGGACCGACACTGTCCCAGCTGGGAGACTCGGAGTTGGGGTGGATTGAGCTGCAGCTGCCCCTGCAGCCTTCCCACCCTGGCTACTTGGGGCAGCAGATGACATTGCTGCCCCAGATCCACGTGGCCTGGTGACAGCAACTTTCACCGCCACACATGGCTTAGACCTGCTGACCTGGAAGTCAGCCTGGGAGTCATCCTGTGCCGGTTCAGGTCCCAAAATGGGCCGGTCCAACAAGGGCTGAGCTGGGATGGTGTCAGCTACGTTTCCCACAACCATTGGGGGGCATGGGTGTCCCCGATTGGTCCTCCATACACATGGCTCTAGGGGCACCCTGCAAATCCTGGCCACGTCCCCTACCGCACCCACCACGCCCACCTTTTGGAGGTCGGCCACCTTTGCCTCCCTTACTGCTTGGTCGCCTTCCAACCATGGCACTGATTTTGTTGCGCACATGGGAGTTGCAGTAAACAATTGTCCTGGGCAATTGGGGTGAAAGGGGTAGGGTACTAGATGGAATTTGTACCCTAGTGCTTTGGCAAGGCTGTATGTGACCCCTGGGGGAAGATGACGGGTCCCACAATGCACAGGTTCCCCAAAAATAAAAGCACACGTGCACACAACCCAGGGTAGACCACGTGCATGGAAAAATAAACCTGCATTACGCTGTGGCACCCAGAAACACAAAAATAAGCGTACGCGTGTTACACGCAGCCTACAATGACCTCTGAAGGGGTACGCAACACACCGGGGCAACCACAGTTGGAAAATATGTGTGCGACTCACCGTCTGCCTTGAAAAAGAACGTCAAAAAGACACATGTGTGCACGTTGGCAACACCCCCGCCAAAAGAAGAAAAGAACGCTGTCTGGGGAAACAGGGAGTACGAACTGGAAACGTTGTGAAGTAATCGCATGTGAACTGACAAGAAGTACAAGATACACCCGCTCGCTCTCCACAAAAAGCACGTACAAGGAAATAGCGTGATACTCGTACCTTTTAAGCCAGCCCACACGTGAAACGTCACTTACAGGCTTACGCGCTAAGGCCCTTTCCTCCAATAGCACAGTGAGGTGCAGTTTTCTCACATGCTGATTAACTATGCACCTGTGTTGTGGGCAATGCCTGCGCGCGTAACATCACTGACGCGCTTACGCGCTAAGGGCCTTTCCTCGGATTTCACGCTGACGTGCAATTTTTTCATGTGCCAAAATACTCCTTATCAAGCTGGCCACGCGAATACACACGGAAGTCCACGCTCCTGCCCAAATGCCCATTTTACTGGCCCCAAGAGCGCTGAGCACGCTCCCACCAGCCATCTGCTTCTGCCTGCCTGCTGCCCACGTGCCCTGCTATTAGGTGCATGCACTTCAGCCATCTGCAAGGGTCCAGTTGCTGTGTCCACCCCTGCTGGAACAGAAAACTCCCGACTAGGATACCATCGCTCCACAGCCCCAGGACCCAGTTGCCCACCCACGCCTGCCTCGGGGGTCGCCATGTCAGGGCAAACACCATCTGAGACCACTGGCGACCCCCAGTCAGAGAGGCAGAGGGCCACCAGCTTCAGTGAGAAGGAAGTTGGTGTCCTGGTGGAGCATGTCCTGGGGCATTATGATGCCCTCTTCGGAACATCACGCGCCAACAAGGAAGGATGGTCGAGGATCTGGGAGGACGCAGTGGTTGCCATCAAACGGGAGGAGGTGGCAACCCGTGACATCAAGCACATCAAGAAGCGCTGGGAGGACTTGAGGTCCAGGACCCTCTACAAGGCCCGGCACCTCGCAGAGGGGGGCCAGGGCAGCATGAGCAACATCCACATGAGGGTTCTGGAACACGTAGCCTCAGCGTTCCACGCCTAGATCCTTCAGAGGCAGACCCGTCTAGAGTTGAGCAGTGAGTGGCCAAGCATTGCTGTGTGAGACAGGGCATGTTGCAGTGTGCTGGTAGTCTGATACTTGCCTGTATGTGTGACATAGGCCATGTATGGATGTGTGTGTGCAGGGACATCATGGTCATGCATGTGAGACCAGAGACCAATGCAACATGGGGAGCTGTATGCGGAATACACACATGAAAGCAGGCCAGTCTCTGTTCTTGGACATGGAGGGGGTGTGAGGGGTGGGTGCTGCTGTCATGTACATGCGTGGTGCACATGTGTGTGTGTCTGAGAAGTGTGTGTGTATGACTTTGAAACGCCATGGATGCATGACACATGTCCGTCATGATGTGTAGATTCACTCATGCAGTGCCGTCCCCGTTGTATCCACTGTGTCTATTCACTGTGTCTGTGGTGTACAAGCCATGATGCATGACCCTCCGGTGATGTGTGTGCATGGGATCAGTGTGAGCCATGATGCATGTGAGTTTGAAGGCAACATTTTGGTTAACAGAGGCCCTTGTACATGGATGCTGATGTTGATTGTAGGCGCCGGGACTGTTTCTGCATGTGTGTTGCGTGCATTCACCCATGTGTTGTGGAAGGACATGATGGAAGTGACATTTGACAGTGCCAATCATGTGTTATTGCTTCCTGTCTAGGGGAATATTGTACTGTACCCTGATGCTTGTGTTCTATGTCTCCCTCTACGCAGCTTCAAGTGAAAAACAGGGCGGAGATGGTGCTGTGGAGCCAAGCGGCGGGGATGCCTACACCGGGCGGCGATGCAAGGCTCAGCCACCCTCCCAGGAATTGCCATCATCTTGGAGCAAGGGGGCAGGTGCCGCGTCTGCCACTATGGCTGTAGCGAAAGGGCTGGGTGAGCCCCCACAGGGGCTTGCAATGGCGGAAGATGGTGTGGAGACATCCAGGTTGGTAGTCTCCACAGAGGAGGAGGAGCCCACTACTGAGCCGCACATGGGGCCTGGTTTGGGTAGTACCACTGGTGCAAGTGGTGAAGTCCAGGGCCAGGGTCAGGAGGCAGCACAGGTCACCACGGAGGGGCCTGTACATGTCGCTGTCCTTGACCCTGTGACTGCACCACCATGCACCAGTAGGGAGCCCACTACTGAGCCGCACATGGGGCCTGGTTTGGGTAGTACCACTGGTGCAAGTGGTGAAGTCCAGGGCCAGGGTCAGGAGGCAGCACAGGTCACCACGGAGGGGCCTGTACATGTCGCTGTCCTTGACCCTGTGACTGCACCACCATGCACCAGCAGGGATGCCCCGTCCCAGGCCTGTCCGCAGGTAGGGTGGAGTGGCACGTCATCTGCCTCTCCACTACCTGCGGACGAGGGGTCCTACGACCGTATGGGCTCCGTCCTGGTTAGTGTCGCATTGTGCACGCGTGACATTCGTGATGATGTGTGTGCTTCCTGGGCGGAGCACGCACGCCATCACGAAGAGCAACGTCGCGACGTGGCACTGTTGGGAGGGTCCCTGGTCGGTGGGTTCCTACATGTTTCGCGCACTCTGGCGGACATCTCCTCCTCTGTGGAGACTATGTGCCAGTCGTTCTCCCTGCCGTCTTCCGGCCCAGATTCCACCAGGGCCCCCTGTGGACCAGGCCTGACCAACACAGCCAGCTTGGTGGAGATCCCATCCCTGCCACAGTCGCAAGTCGGCGGTCCAGCAGCGGTGGACACCCCAACAACTGTAGTCCAGCAGATGGAGGATGTGCAGGCATCGGACAGGGCACATGGACAGCAGCAACAGCAGCAGGCTCTAGGTGGGAGCAATGATGGCTCAGGGCCATCAACATCAGAGGGGCAGACATCAGCCAGAGGGCAGAAGAACCCTGGAATAGGAGTGTCTTCCAAGTGACTGCGGTTGGGCAAGCGCATAGATGCGGAGCGGCGACGGGCGGAAGAGGCACGGCTCACCATGGTCAGGGCGGATTTCTCCATTCGTCGGGCGTTGAGGCGGGCATAGAGCCTCGAGGCAACTCGCAGGGAGTTGGAACAGGCCATGAGTGCATCCCTGCAAGACCTCGGGGCCAGGGCAGATGCCCGCCTCCGGGACATCGACATGGAGTTCGATGATGCCCTGGCCCGGGAGCCGCAGGACTTGCCCGCCGCCATTGTATATAGTTAGATAGTGTTAGGTTTCCTTTGTTTTTCTTTTAAATTGGAGTTAATGGACATTGCTCCACTTTGTGTGTATATAGTTTTTTCTTCATAGAACTTTTTTGTAGGTTTCCTTTTGTTTGTGGATCATGGACCATTTGGACTTACATTGTATTTAGTTGCAGACTTGTACATACTTTCTTTTTCTATATTCCCATGGATCAATGTTTACTTTTTATTTGGATTATGCTTTTATTATGGACATTGGCAATGGGCGACTTTTTTATTCTACGTGATTTTTCTTTTTTTTAACTTTTTTCTACATCGGTCATTGTACATTGATTTTCATTTTACTATTCCTCCAAGTCAGTTCTTTATGTTTTTAATACATTTTTCATTACTTCAGAATTGGTGTTGTGTTCTGTAATTGGTTTTGTGCATGTCTCATTGAACATTTCCTCAGTCACGCGTTGCCACTGTGTGGCTACGTTGTGCATTCCTACATGGGCATGGTGGTTCATTTCAACTATCATGGCATGGGTAATTTGGGAGTGGGTTCTGTGGATGATTGCATGTTTGGTTTGGGGAGCAAGGGGGATTAGGGTCGGCTTTAGGGACATGGGTCTGTTTTGTTAGGACATGTTGTTTGTTGGGACATGAGTCTGGGCCTGAGGCTCACTGCTGGGGGGTGGGGGTGTTGGGGGACATGAGTCGGGGCCTGAGGCTCACTGCTGGGGGTGGGGGTGCTGGGGGACATGAGTCGGAGCCTGCTGGCAGGTGCCCCTCACTGCTGGGGGGTGGGGCTGCTGGGGGACATGAGTCAGGGCCTGCTGGCAGGTGCCCCTCACTGCTGGGTGGGTGGGGGTGCTGGGGGACATGAGTCGGGGCCTGAGGCTCACTGCTGGTGGCTGGGGGTGCTGGGGGACATGAGTCTGGGCCTGAGGCTCACTGCTGGGGCTGGGGGTGCTGGGGGACATGAGTCGGGGCCTGCTGGCAGGTGCCACTCACTGCTGGGGGGTGGGGGTGCTGGGGGACATGAGTTGGGGGGGCCTGCTGGCAGGTGCCCATCACTGCTGGGTTGGTGGGGGTGCTGGGGGACATGAGTCAGGGCCTGAGGCTCACTGCTGGGGGGTGGGGGTGCTGGGGGACATGAGTCGGGGCCTGCTGGCAGGTGCCCCTCACTGCTGGGTGGGTGGGGGTGCTGGGGGACATGAGTCAGGGCCTGAGACTCACTGCTGGCAGGTGGGAGTGCTGGGGGACATGAATCGGGGTCTGAGGCTCACTGCTGGGGGTTGGGGTGCTGGGAGACATGGGTCTGGGCCTGAGGCTCACTGATGGGGGTGGGGGTACTGGGGGACATGAGTCGGGGCCTGCTGGCAGGTGCCCATCACTGCTTTTTGGGTGGGGGTGCTGGGGGACATGAGCCAGGGCCTGAGGCTCACTGCTGGGGGGTGGGGGTGCTGGGGGACATGTGTCAGGGCCTGCTGGCAGGTGCCCCTGACTGCTGGGGGGTGGGGGTGCTGGGGGACATGAGTTGGTGATCACTAGTGGAAGGTGACATGTGGGCTGGCTGGGGGGCATGCCCATGGTGGATGGACTCCCTGCGGGACATGACCAGGGGTGCAGGGTATTCCCCTGTGGTGTGGGTTGCGTGCAGGGGCTGTGGAGGGGGTAGAGGGCACACCTGGGAGGACCCACACTGCCAATTAACGTGTGGGACTCCACGCGCACCCCACTGGATACACGTACCCCGCTCTGACAGCGAAATCACGTGTGAATCTTCCCGTTGCACCCCCGAAATCCATGTACCCTGCTCGCACAGGGCCAATCGCGTGTGAAACTTCCTGTGCACCCCCAAAATACATGTACCCTGCTCGCACAGGCCAATCGCGTGTGAAACTTCCCGCACACTGCGAAATCCACGTCCCCCGCTCGCACAGGCCCAATCACGTCTGAAAATTTGCGCGCACACCTGAAATACACGTACCCTGCTTGCACAGGGCCATTCGCGTGTGAAAATTCCTGCATACTCTGGAAATCCACGTACCCTGCTCGCACAGGGCCAATCGCGGTGAAACTTCCCGCACACCCCCGAAATACACGTACCCTGCTCGCACATGTCCAATCGCGTGTGAAATTTCCCAAACACCCCCGAAATACACTTACCCTGCTCGCACAAAGCCAATCGCATGTGAAACTCCCCACGGAGCAGGTACGTGTATTCAGAGGGGTGCACGGGGAGTTTTACAGGCGTTTTCGTGGTTGGGGGCCTGGGCGCCATGTACAGGATTTGTGCGCTGTACATGGCGCACGGGGAGGGGTTGGGGGCATAACTGGCGCTGCTGCAGGATTGCTGCGCCACTCTGCACCACGTCTGGTAATGGATGTTAAAATCCATGAATACGCTGTGCGCGGAAATGAATTTTGGCTTACACGGTTGGCGCAGACTATCACACGTGCACACAGTGCACCAGCCCCGTGCGCCACTTGTGCGCTGAATTCTATGAATTACCCCCTAAGTCTCAAGAGGGGTGAAGGTGACTGAAAGCACGCAATGAGCACACAAAGCAAGGACACTTACAAATTACTCCAGACAGGTGTTATATTAAAAATATAGACACATTTATTACAAGGCCTTTGTAACATCGACCATAGTAAAGAATCACAATAATACGAAAGTAAACCAACACATCACAATCAATACAATATATATACAAGACCGAGGGGTCCAAGGGGTTAGGGGCACGTAATATGTAGACCACCTAGATGGGGAGGAAAACAGCCAGTGCAAGTAATCATTAGACCAGGTTCAACATCCGAAATACACCTAACTAGGAGGAAGTCTGAGCCCTATGAAGAGAGGAGCCTTATGCTCAAAAGTACCTGCATGCGCTGGTGCCAATGGACAAAAGAGGGCCTCATCAAGGATATCAGGCAGTTCAGGAAGGTCAATGAAGCGATGCAGAACAAGTCCGCACTACTCAAGCAAGGTCTCCACTAGTGGGCAGAGGCAGTGTGAGAGTGCAGGATAGAGTCGCTATTTCGCAACAGCGGTAGAAAAGAAATGGGCTCCTGCGCGAGGAGCCACCGGTTGGGGTATGGACTACTCACCGGTCCCCGAAGCAGGCAGACCCAGACTTCTCCAGTTCAGTTCACATTGCTGGCAGGTTCGGCTGCGATGATCAGGATGTCTCGACACTGGGTAGATTATGCGAAGCAGGTTCAGGTTCGAGGGTGTCCCAAATGTAGTGGACGTGCACAGGTTGTTACCACAGCAGGGCAACACGGCAACCGCGTTTACTCTGGTCCGGGCGCACTTGTCTCACTTCAGACCTGGGAATGCCAAGTGTACAAAATTCGGTGTGAGGGTGCTTTCGACGAAGAGCAAGTAGTAGACCAAGTTTCGAGGGCTTCCTCGAAACGGCGGCGGTGACAGAGCAAAGCATCCTGCGTAAACTGGTCAGCCCACTGGTTGGCCCAGGGACACTTCCGAAGAGTCTTACTTGCAGGGTTTGATGAAGGTGCGGGAATAGTCGATCCCACTATTCCAATGGGTCGAAGCGCCTTCGCAGACCTTCTAGGACGATCAGATGCAGGGGGGTCTCGCAGGACGACAGCGGTTCAGGGTGCCAAACCTTCAGCGGGTCTCCAGCGGTTCCTCGACTCAGCTTCTTGTTGCAGGATACTTGGCTCCTTATCCCTTGTTCGGTGTGAACTCAGGAGATTGACATGGTAGTTGTGTTTCCAGCCTCCTCTTATCCAAAGTTCCCTTTGCGCCAAAACGGAGAGGACCCATTGGGAGATCTGCTCATAACCACTCACACCATACGTGGACCTATCACGGACCACGTTGGTTCCAGGCATTCAGGACACTCCAGACTCTCTGGCACCCAGGATGTGCATTGGGACCAGACATCCCAGCCCACATCCTGGAGGCACACACAGGTCTGAAGTGAGACAAGTGCAGAAGCCCGCGAAAGCTTTGGGGTTTCGCGGGAAAGTGCATGACCAAATAAGGACTGCTCCAGGTCGACTCAACCTGGGGGAAGGTGAAGGGGCAAGACGGTCAGCGGACCGGACAAAGAACCTCGTGGCATGGCCATTTTTGAGCCAGGTCACTCATTTGTGCCAAACACGGTAAGCGCGGATAACATGGCGAAAAAGGGTTCAAAACACAAGAGAAACGATAGCTGCCACCAGTCCCGTCCGTGACACACTTGCACAGTTCATAATAAGTCCAGCAAGAGTTTCTAGGGCCTTTGGAATGACTAGAGACCCAAGAGCGCGGTAATGTAAATTACGTGCACTCTTGTTTCATGTTGCACAGAAGCTGCAACATGAGGAAAGGACTAAGTGAAACAAAGTCTCCCAGTACTGACTCTCTTAAGGGCATGTCAGTTTCCCCATAAGAATTGAGTGAAAGCCCAGAGGAGTGCTGCGGAAGGCTGCGCCTCTCTGGCAAAGTCAAGATCAGGGTGTAAAACAACAGCAAAAAGTTTGGGGGTTGCCACATGGAGGGAAAATGACATACAATATGAAATCTTTCCTAACACCATCCTAGTGAATTGTGTATAAAACGAGCCAAGAGACCATTTTTTTTATAGTGTTATCGCAGTGTTGTGAATAATCCAGTTGTCCCTTCTTCCTGAAGTATGTGGTAAAAAATCTAAAAAAACACTTAAACTAGTAAATGTCACAATCCTTCATTGAAGTCAAGTGCCAAATTATTTATACTTTTTTATATTTTCATAGTGTAGTGCCCTTGGTGATGACACTTGTTTCGGCCTCTGGCTATATCAAATCAGGGCATTGTCATTAAGTCCTTGGGTTATTTAAAGCATTGTCCATAAAACATAACACATGTACAATATTGATTACATATTCTTGTGCGTTGATGCAATTTGAATACATTGTGCAACTAATATATATATATAAATTGGTGGAGGGATGGTTGGAGTAGGGTGTATAGTGACAAAAGGGAACACACATTGAAAAACAGGAGAAAACGGTAAGAGAATCACATATCAAAATAAAATGAAAACAAGGTTCAGAGAGAAAAACTCAAAGGAGAAAAAAGAGAGAAATAAAGTAGAACATTGTTAGTATTTGCATTGCCTTGTCCAATTGTAGTAAAGCAGTGTATATGTATGCCTTGAATTGTTGCCATTAGTGGTTATGTTCTGTTCCTATTAGTCACACATTAGAGATATTCCATTAAAAATATGATGTGTTTACTCTATATCAGAGTCAATCTAGTCATTTTGCTCTCTTTTTAATGATTTGAATTTAGAGTTAAAAATATAATAGTGAACTGTACTATCTGAGGTTGTAGACTTGTCCTGAAGAGAAGTTCGGTTCCGGCTTCCCTTTGATGTCAAACCTTGGGAAACCGCGTGACTGACACAGCTGCACCTACATCTCCATAAACTGAATATACTGGTTTACAAGTCAATTAAACAGCAGTTTACATGTTAACAAAAGCATCTGGGGCTCTTGAAGTAAATGTTAATATAGCCTCAGCTGAAAATAACTTGGCATGGTATTGAAGATGTAATACCTTCTTAGTCCTTTGTCCTGCTTTAATTATGACACTTTCGCTGAATGCAATTTCATTCAGTCACTGTGAGATTCAAGAAATGTAAAATACTTCAAGTGCATTCCCAAGAGAAAATTATACAATCATATCTGCGATGCACAGCACAGCTGAATTCTTCCCTCTATCCATTTGAGGTAGGTTTGCTTGAATAATCTTTAAAGACGTTGACTATCATGGCTTTGAGAAAAAATGATGAGTTACTACAAAATCAAAGGAGCTGTTTAAGCCTATAGTCCGAAGGCAGGTGGTACTTTCTTCTCATCATAGTTAATTTGACCAATGAGATGGCAAAATGTTGCTTAACGTTCTCCCTGTGAACGCCCACACGCACCCAGATAATTATATTTGCCACATAGAAGTCCACCATAGTTTAACAAATCTAAAATTATTAAGGGAGGGGACGAGATATACACATTGCTCTTGTTCAAGTGTTTAATGTGCTAACAAGATGCCATTTAACAATACACAGTAATTCATCTTATGACTCCTAACATTAATTATGATTTCTAAAATTTAAACAGGTGGGGTCCATCCACAAACATGTCCTACACAAGTGAAATGACACCATAGGTTATTTATAACGCTCTTAAAACCCAGAGGTTTCTAAGCACCGGACCGGGAGATCGAACCTGTGTTGCTCCGTGTCATCTCGGTTTCCAAGGAGAGCAGGTTGCCCCTGAGCTATCCTCTCGAGAGGGCATTAGCACCTTCGCATGCATGACAACATGTGTTTGTGATTCGCAAAGTGAACCAGTGCACACATCTGTATCTTTGGGTAACTCCAAAGTGGTGAGAGGATTTTTCCTGGAACTAAATAATCATACACCCACTTAGAAACGAAACGATCTTTAATAAAGCAATAACCACGCATGCGTAGGCGTGTCTTTTCATCATGCACGGGTGGATGCATAAAGTATACATGATCAATCAAGAGGAACACGTGGTTCCGGTGGAGATTGCTGTGCTCATGGTGGTTTGTGCCATCCGTTCTTCCGGATTTTTTGTATTTTCTGTCGGGGGTGGTAACAGACATGGAAATATTCCCGTCCTGTTCCTAATTTTCTCACAGCCAGCAAATGCATTTAGATCAAAGCAGTGTGCCATCTGCAGAGAGCAGTAATGCGGTATGACTGTCACTGCCTGGCATTCCTATGGTTTCTGTCTGCTTGAATAATCTATTAGTTTGGGTGCCACCTATAATATGAAACTAGTTAATTAGAGTAATATAAGGAAAAATGGCAAATGCTGAGGGACACACTGCTTATAGTGTTGTTTTTTATTTTTGCCCACCCATTGACTGGCCATGGTCATGCTAATCCCTATGGCCATTCCCACCCAGATCCTGCCCATTCCTGCCTAAAACACATCTTCATGGGAACCCTTTCAACTTGCTTTAATCAAGCTTACCATCAAACATTTCATTTAAGTGACTCTCAGTGTTTTTTTTAAAGCAGTCTTCTGAGAGTTAAGGTATACCTTCAGCCACTTCTTTTATAAGCACTATGCATGTCTTTCTCTGAAGTACGGATCGGAATGGCTGCCTGAACATCGGCGGCGGCCCCGCTGGATGCAGGGAGATGAGATTGAGAAGACAGTGGGGTCTATTTGAGGCATAAGTATGACACTGAGACAGTAAAGGTGTTTGTGCAGTTGGAGGCCGAGGCTGGTGACTTGTATCGGCGCCATAGCTCCATGCGGGAGCCGATTCAACATCATGGCCTGTCCTGCTCTTAGACACCAGAGTGCAGTGCTGGTGGAGGAGGGCGATACAGCAGTGCGGCCAAGCATAACAATGTAGGCTGTTCCCTGCAGCAGACAGATGGGGAAACAGCCATGTCTACCTGCTTCTGTCCCCTGAGGTTGCAGCTCTCCTGCCGAGCCTACAATCTGGAGTAAAGCGCAGCCACTGAGGGGAAAGGAACACTGAAACCACAGGAGGCAGCCCTGCGAAGAGCCGCACGATGGAGCACTATACTTAGTGCTCCATCATGCAGCAGTGGGGTGCAGCGACCCAGTGACCGTGGAGTGCCAGAGATGGGCTTGCCACTTGAATGGATCAGTGTATGAAGGAGTGCAGTTAGGAGCCGTGGGATCAGTGGCTAAGGACCAGGTGCGCTCCTCCAAGCCAGTGAAGAAAGGGCTATCATTGCTCGGGTGTCCTGCGGCGAGATACTGTGTGAGTAATATAGCGTGGAGTGGCACACACAGTAGTGCAGAGGGAGTGGGTGCCAGTGGGGGCCGGGCGGCACAGACAATTCTGCAGCATGCACCAGTGCTGAAAGGCAGCTGGTAGGGTACATTATTTAGCCCCAATTTCGAGGGGGGAGGTGGATTTGGGCAACTCGTGCCATGCCAGTGAGAATACGGCTGTAGTAGGCCTGCTTAGCTGTCAATGACTTACCCAGTTGATACTGGGTGCTCCCAGGTGGCAGGAGCACCACGCAGGAACCGAAACAGAGGCAGAAGTGAGAGCTGCCAGGCTCAAGGTACAGGCACAGGATCAAATCAGAGTGAACTCAGAGGTGGTGGAATAAAGGGGAGTGTGAGAGGCGTTGGAAGGATTCACTCCTAGGCCAGGCACGTCAGGCCAGGCGATGGCAAGCGTTGCTGTGAGTAGTCCACAGGGAGTGCAGACACAAGCACAACACCTTGAGAAGTTCCCCTGGTGGCGAGGCTTTGGGGTTTATGGTGCCAGTCAATCCTAGGGAGTGCACAAGGGGCTTGGAGCAGGCAGAAAGGACATTAGGCTGAGGTCTGCCTTTAGAGCTTAGTCAAGGGCACTGCCACAAGGAGTAACACCATATCGAAGGGCAGTAGACACAGTGGTGGTTGTGTCTCTCCAGAAGTTCAGGAGATCGGAGGACAGAGAGGCCTTGAAGGTCACGGCTCACACCTTTGAGATAGGGGTGCCACTATCTAAGATGATATTGCAGCAATAATGGCAGTGATTAAGGCCCTCAGCAACAATAGCAGACCTCCTTTTCAGAATTGTGTGGAAGTGTTGATAAGCTGGAGGGGAAAGTGGAGGGCCTTGAAAATAATAAAATGAACGGAGGCCTGATGGAAATGAAGATGGAGGTCAGAATGACAGATTTAGAGCTGAAGGACGAGCACATGGTTTTGAAGATTGACGACCTGGAAAACCGGGAGTGGAGAAACAATATCCAGATCCTGGGCCTGGCAGAGAGAGACAGAGAGATCCCCACACAGGTGGAATCTAAGGTGCAAGACACTGTGAACCTTCTCTTCCAGCTCAAAGGGGGGACGGCAGTACAAATCGAGAGATCCCACAGGGGTAGCACGGCATTGGGGGAGTGACCAAGCTCTGCCATTGTGAAATTCCTGCGCTGAGAGGAAAAGACGCTGGTTTTTGCCAGTATGAGACAAGCTCGAGAATTGGAATACATGGGTTCAAAAGTGCAGCTTTTGCAGGATCTCTCTGGAATGACACTGACACGTAGATGAGATGCTTGTCCATTGACCCTGTTGCATAAATCACCCACTAAAAGGTCCCTTGTGGCAAGAGAATTAGAGAAAGCGGGACTGTATGATACCTACACACGGATAGACTATATTCTACTGCAAAAGTCCCTAATTTTCCTTGGTATGCGAGTGCAGGATCTGTCCAATTGGATGGTCGGACCATGACATGGTGGTCATGGAGTTGGTCATTGGTGGAATCAACAGAGGGACTTTGCAATGGAGGTGCAACAACTTCTTATGGTGTGGTGGTCAATTTGTCATTCAGCTTAACTCTGAGTTGGAGGAATACCTCTGTTGGAATGATAATGGGGAAGTCGATTTGAACGCGGTATAGGAAGCTGGTAAAGCCACCTAGAGAGGTCTTCTAAGCAGCAAAGGGGCTTGAATGAAAAGGAAGCAAAGGTTGGTGGATTATAGACTTCAGAGAGATATTAGGTACTGTGAGGAGGGGAAGCATAGGACTAGGTACTAGCCACCACATTAAGCACTTGTCCTCGATCATGTAGAATATGTTTCCATACCTCGACCATGTAATGTTACTGCCCCAATGTTGAATAAAATGACATTTTATCGCTCTGTACTTGATACCATTTGCCATGTATCCTTGTATGTAACGGCTACCTTCTAATGTATTTTCAATGCGCCCAGATACCCTAGTGTGTGGTGCACTTTATAGATAAATAAATAAACAAGCAAACAAACAAACTATGAAGAGGGAGAGACAGAATGTCTGCATCAAAAGAGGGTGGAGGAAAGATCAGTGGGAGTGTGGGTACCATCAGGACGCTACAGTTTCTCAAACAGAAATGTTATGAGACAGGGACAAGGCAGATGCCCTACTGGCAGGGAGATTACAAGTGCAGAGGGCTAAAAGGTGGGTTGGAGGGGTTAGATACCCACATGGTCGGTGTAACTCCTCTGAGTGGAATATTGGAGTGCTTCACAACTTACTATGACAGACTCTATGCTAGACAGGGAAGCTTAGACCAAGGTGCTGTGGCGTGATATGTGGAACTTCTAGAGGTGGATGCTCTTGAGTTGGAGGAACAAGGTCTAATAGAGGCACAGATCACAGTGGAAGAGGCACTGGTCTCAGTACTCCCAAAGGAGGACGGACAGCTGCAAGTCCTATTGCCCAATTTCTTTGTTGAATTTGATGATAAAATGTCATCAGAATGCTAGCAATGAGCTTTACACACATCCGAAAGAGAAGGTTGTAGTAAATGGGGATGTGTCAAGGGATTTCCAACTGGATGATGTCACTAGACAGGGCTGCCCACTCTCACCCCTAATGTTTGCCATATCCATTGAGCCCCTTGGAGCCCTGATTAGACATGACTGTGGGATAGAAGGAATTACAGTAGGGTATATGGTGTACAAGATTACTATGTATGCAGACGACTTGATCCTTTATATGTTGAACCTGAGAGCTTTTGTGCTTGCTGCCCTAAGGCTGTTGTGAGATTTTGGACAGGCCTCAGGCCTGAAAGTTAATACAGACAAGTTTGCAGTGTTTCTGTACAGTGGGGGGGGGAGGGGCAGATAGAGTGGCAGACCTTGGTTATCTGTGGATACCCATTGTGTTAGACAAGATTACACATTTGGGGGTGCGCGTCTCCAGAGATTCCAAAGACCTCTACAGCGCAAACTTTCTGCCCCTCCTGAACACCTTTTTCTCAGAATTGGACCATTAGTGGGGGCTGATGGGTTCGTGGCTAGGTCCCCTTAATGCAATAACAATGACATTAATCCCAAATGTGCTCAACAATTATCAGATGCTTCCAATAGAAATGCCACAGGAGCACTTTACAGAGCTCAAGAGCAGGATTACATGCTTCATGTAGCAGGGACAGAAGCCGAGAGTAGCCTATGCAACCTTAATACAGCCTAGAGAGCACTGGGGAGTGGGGCTTCCGAATGTGTATCACTCTTAAAGAGCGGTGCAATTTAGGATTCTGGTACCACACCTGAGGACGGATAAGGATAAGCAATAGGTGGAAACAGAGAACCATTTGATGAGACCCATGACCGTAGGGGAGTGGTTGTGGGCTTCCAAAGCTGCTATACCCCACAAAGTAAGTGTCACAGCAAAGGATTGCTTGGTCCACTATGGAGATTGCGGTGGACAAAGTCAGAAATGAAAGGACTAACCACATGGCCATCCCCAATAAGTCATATTTGGGCTCCCCCCATCAGGGAAGACATTCAAGACCCACTTTGTTTTCAGCAAGGGTTAGAAGTCGGATTGGAAAGGGTTGGCAGGTGGTTAAAGGAGAGACCTTTATAGCACTGGCAGACCTACGTGAGGGGCTGCACCTGACAATGCTCTTGGTCTTCCATTGCCTGCAGTTGAAGGGAGTCTCGTGTCTGAAAATTGGAAGGAGACAGTGCAGAGGGACTTTACAGTGTTTGAAACCATTCTAAGCACGGTTGTTTCCGCTAACGGCTGATTACAAGCATTTACAGGGATTTACTGGTTGCAAGGGGATGCCCGAGAGTACAAAGGTATTGGGAAGAGGTGTTGGGATGAGTGAAAGATCTGAATGGCATAGACAGATTGTGGCAGCCCCTTGCTCTTGCTGTACAGGGTGGTAGAAGGAAAAGATGGGTGGGAACGTCTCCCCCTCATGCTGCAGTTTTAACTTTTAGTGGCTGGGGTACGTATGGTGATTAGGTGGAAAGGCCCTGAACTCCCAAGTGAAAGGATGTGGTCCCTTAAGGCAAGGGAGATCTACGCGATGGAGCGTATCACTGGGCTCCTCCACAATTTGCACCCATCCAGAGAAATGGAATAGACACCATTTTTAAGGAAGTACGGTTCACTGTCCATGACAGATCTAGTAAAGGGAGAGGGGGAGCAGGTGAGGAAACAGAGACCCGATTTAGGGGTCAGATAAGTGGAGAAGTTGGAGGTATATGTCCTTTTGATTTTTGCTCTATAGATCTGTGACACTTCGGCCCAATATTAGATACCTAGGTATTCACACCATGTTGCACCTGCTACCATTAATGTCCAATTAATACCACTACAGCAGTGCCTGGTCAGTGCCTTTCCGATGCCTGCATAAATGTCCAAATTGTTGATATTGCCAATGCTTGTACAACAAAGAAGGCAGAATGCATAAGGATTACCATGTCTCCACCTCCAAGACATTCTAATGTTTTTTATCCACTCATGTAAGGACGTTTAATGAGCTGTACTCCCACTATGTGCCCACCTATGTCTAGAAAATAGCAACAGAAATGGCTTAGAATCATGCAAATATGCATAATTTCTATGTTTTTAACACCACTGGGCCACTTTACAGCAAAAACAACAGTCATTTCTGACACCTACGTGGATTTGTCTTTACAGCAATATGAAAGCTAAATTCATCCTCACATTCATATCCCTTAAACAGCAATAAGAATAGTGTTCTGTTTTTACCACATTTCAAAGGTGTTTCGAATGCTTGCTGGGAACCTATAATAGATTATTGACTGGCAGAAACTCCCAAACACTAAAATATCCAAGAGGGCAGCCAGCACATGACTCTGAAAGCAATGCTTCCTCTGGGCTCTTCTCTGATGCATTGTTGTCTTTGAATCAGGCACCATCCATGTAAGGAATGGCAACGCTAGGCCTGGGGGGTAAGTACAACACCGTGGCCCATTCTACAGATACCCAGCCTATGGTGCTGTACCCCTAAACCACCATTCAAACTGTATATGCGATATTCAAGAATACTGGAGAAGTAAAACAGATAGTGGAACACTAATTACATCCAGTGTAACATAGCCATTTAATTTAAGGTAAACACCACAAATAGAAAAGAGACAGAACTCTCTCTATCGTGCTGGCAATCGCGTGCCTATCAGTTGTTCTCCCTGCAATTTCCCACCTGATGGATGTGTGACTGCATTAGAGCCATGCACCACTCACCCTGCCAAGCCTGAAGTTCCAGTGAAGTCTAGTCAACCCTGGTAAAAACAAAAAAAAGTGTGCACATGGTAATGCAGCACATCCACCAAGCAAGCTCTTCCAGGTGTCTATGGCTCATAAAGTGCATACAGTAGACTGTCTTGCACTTAGACCAGGTTGCACCCCAGGCAGGAAGTATTCACTGGTCTCCCACAACTCCCTGCTCGCTGTTTATGTTGAATACGTTTACATGCTGCTTGCTACACTAGAAAAACTCAAAGAATCAATAACGGTTTAACTAGAACATGTTTGGGGACTAGCAAAACATCCACCCTAGGGAAACTACATTGCAGCATGTCAAATAAGAATGCAGCAGAGAAGGCACTAGTTGTTTAGCTTTTATATTGATTCGAGTTAAAATCGTTGCTGTATTATGCACTCCACATTTTTACAGATAAGAGGGATGAGGACATGAGGGATACAGTGATTTGTCCGGGATCATACAACCTAGGTTGGGTGGTGAAGCTGAGATTGTAACTCAGGCCCCCATTTCCAAATCCTCCTGCTATACCAGCTTGTCACAAAAATAAATATCTAGAGCATGTAAACGCATTACTAACTCCCTACCCCCACACTTTCGAATGGATGTATACATGCATGCACAGCGCACTGGGTTGGACTGGCTGAAATTACGTTCCTTGTTTAATCTGGGGAGAGGATGCAACATATGTTCAGTTAGTCTTGCTGTTTCTTGGAATCTGGCCCTGTCCCGCAAATGTTGTATTACTTATCCATTTATGTTACATTTCTGTGAAAGAGCCATTGCCCACAAGCACAGATGCCGTGACTGTCCTGAGAGACAATGCAGCCTGTGTTGTGCACTCTTTATATGTTCATACATGGAGCAACACTATTATCCCTTGCACCATGCATTAGTGGGGCTGTCTCTGTAGTGTGTGCAATACAAAATCACCCCTATCACAATTTTAACAGCACAGTGTGGTAAATTGATTTGCGCACCAGGTTAAAATAATTTAGCAAAGTGAGGTAGCACACCTTTCAGTTTTTCAGTAGATTACATGTTTTCCCATCCTATCTTGAGTTTTTAATCCATGTAGAACGTGTAAACTTTTATAATGAGGGAGAATCTAACTCTGATTTAAAAAAAAAAAACACATAGTACAACGACCTGACAACATATACCAAAGAGAATTTCATGCTGGGCAAAGAGGTATGATGCCCTCTCAAAGGAGGCAAGAGAACATCAGAGGAATTTGAAACAATCAATATATGCAAAACAATCTGAAGAAAATTATTCAGTAAACTCTGTGGAGTAAAATTCACTCCAGTTGCTGCATGTCTTAATCTCCAATCACACATGCATGTACCCTTCCCAAATCACAGTAAGGTGATTGAGAACGTGTAGGTAGCAATCGTCTATTACCAAGTAATTTCTCTTAAATTCCAGCACCCATTCAAAGTAATGAATTTCTGACAAGCATGGCAATATGTCTTCTTTTGCAATATTTAGTATTTGTGTTGTATTGTATTTATAGAGGTTTTTTTACACAGCAGCTTTTGTTAAGGTATGCCTTATAACGTCATACACATATGATATAGTGTGTGTGAGAAAACAAACAGCTTTAAATGGCATGTGGTATTTTCCATCATGTTTCGATATATTTGCTCTTCCATCCTCTTAGTTTAGTTTAGTTTAGTCTTATTGTTCATTTGATTTCTTGAAGAGATTGCAAGACATTAATAGCAGTTTTAGAGTTTTAAGCAGTGTGTCAATGTATACTTTCCTTTTTGTCACACACAGTACAACAATGAACCCAGTGTTCCTTCTCAAACTTATCAAATTGGAAACATTTGTAATAGTCACTAAATGAGTTGCTGTAAAACCAAGCTCTGTGTGATTTGCTTCTTTTAGGCAGAATCATATGCAGTACCCTTTAGGAACACCACACACAATTCAGACTGCAAGTGACAGTAAAAGTTCACCTTTGGTACAAACCTGTGCTACACAGTAAAGTGGTAAGCATGGCTCAGCAGCCACACTTATTTCAAGAATAAAATGAGCACTATCAGAAGTTACACAAAGGACGGCAATTACTATGGTTCAAACACACCTTGACTCAATGTTTATGAGTAAAAGAATATACATTTATTTACACAATCATTTGTAAAACAGTTCACTAAGTAAAGCAGCAGAAAATCACAATCGTAATACACTACACAACAACCAATGAATTCTTGACAAATTAAGCTCAAAATGAAGTGTGAGCAAAATGGCACTCCAACAATTTAAAAAGCGAGGGAAAGATAAGGTTATACAAAATTAAGCAGCACCAACAAGTAAGTAGGCAGGGCAATCTAGCAAATGCTTACTACAATGAGGATTCAAATCAATAGGCCTGGGCCAATGTTAATGGTACAGAGTCTTTGCAGAGGATCACACAGTTGTCAAGGGTTTTGACCCATGTTGAATCAATAGACTGGGTAGATGTGGGGATGAGCTGTTGCCGCCCATTATTCTATCCCAGAACAAACTAAATCAATAGACTGGGTGGATGTGGGGATGAGCTATCACCGCCCACATTCACGCCAGAATCAAGGAGAACTGCGCAGTTGGCACAAGACCACTCCAAAGATACAACCTTCTTGTGGGGGGTTCCACATCACCACTCTACTGTAAGGATGCCATCAAAACAATGTTAAGCAAGGGTCCTATACTATCAAGCAAAAGACCACTCTATTGAAATGCAGTAATTCAAGACAGATCCCAAAAATGGATGCAATACCGGTACTCACCACTATCAGAAAGTCGGCGTTTTAAAACCACCAGACTTTTGTGTAAAACTGAACAGAGGAACCCAAACCAGGCCAAGGAAAGACTTGCTAAGAGGTGGATACAATGTAAAACTATATTCTGAAATGACTTGAAGGAAGTAATTATTTAATGTATATGTACAAATTGTAAGTTTGATTTAAACTGGGAACTAAAGTGACATTTAGCTGAATTCTGCCTGACAACTACCCCCGACAGGAGAAACCTGCTCAGCCACTCTTCGCAGGCCTAGCTGCATCCTGCTTCCCCACCAAAAGGAGATGACACCTCTCTGATTAGATTAGGGGAGGGGCACCTACAGAACTTTGGGCAGAGACACAGAACAATGCACTGTCCTGGGCTCAGGCAAATGTTATATGGGCGGGGGGTGTAAAATAGCCAAATCTTGGGAGAAGTGGGAGGAGAAGTGCCTCTGGGAGCCACCTGAGCTGGAGGCGGGGACAGACAGAAGCTTCCCCCATGTGCTTTGGAACCTAAACCACACCCATCTGGGCCAGAGCATAATTTTAAAAAAGATGGATAATTCATAGTACGGACTTGACAGAATTATATAAGTAATATCATTATTCTTGGGATTTTTCCGTGCACATTTTAAGAGGTGTTAGGACCCTGTGGTGTATTCTGGGGGGTAGCTAGCGGAAAATAGGGTCTTACTCCAAATGTCTGCATGTTAAAAATCTGGCACTTCATCAATTAATGTCCATACTCCTTGCGCACATTTGTGTAATTTTTGGTAAATGTCCGATATTGGTAAACTGACCAAAAAGCGCTAAATGTTGTCATTTTTGAATGCAGCCCCCAGGAAGATCAGAGGCAGACAAGCATGGACCATAAGGAATATATAATGTGTACATGTAATTTCAACAAATTGTGTATCTGGGAAATATGTATTTGGATCAGAAATAGATTTGTGTGCACATTGACAAGGGGAGTGTCTTTCTGTAAACCATAAAGATGACACCCAACCCAGCTCCCCAATCAAGGGAGAGGGGAGAACTGGGCCAATGACAAGTAGAGATGGGCAGGCTCAGTTATGCCACGCACACACCCACTTCCAAAACACATAAAAACAGACTGCTGGGACAGGTAGAGACATTGATTTTCCATTTCTGCGGAGCATTTTGACGGCCGACATCCCATCCAGACAGAGACCAGAACCAGAGACCCATAGACTACAGAACTTTGAACCTAGAAGGCCCACTGCAAGCAAAAGTATTCTCAGCAGGCCTTCAGAATCCAGCAAACCTAACCAAACTATTCAACAGCCGGGCGAGCTGTTTGAATTCTTTGCCAAGAACTTTTGCCGGAACCGCAGACCAGACCCAGACCGCTGTGAGCAGAACCAGAGATCCGGATCGCTGTGAGCAGGACCGGTGCCTGATTGACCTGCCGAGCAGAGAGAACCGCCGCTGGACGTGTTGACCAGATCCGTGACGAGGCCTATTTCAAATTTATATTGTGAGTACCTAGCAGAACTGTGCAGAACCAATCTCTTAATTAAAATAATCTGATTCAAACTATTTTAGCCTATTAGAACTGCCTCCTAGAATCGTGTCATTCTGTCATCTTTAAAACTGAAAACTGTCATCTGTCATTCTGAGCTTTAAAATTTCAAATCCGAAAGACTACCTTTATTAAATCATCCGTATCTCCGGAACCGTCTTTTCTTTCCAACGTGCCTAGAACCGACTTCCTACTCCTTATAGTGCCTCCGTAATCGCGCTCGACGCACACGATTAAATTTGCCGCGATTTGACATTTTGCTCAATTTCAGCCACGTGTAAAAATATTTGTCCTTGCTTTGCTTGTTGAAATTCGTGTGCAACCTGACAATCATTCATAGAGCATTGCTAAAGTGAGCCTGAACTAATATAAACTAGATATCACCCACCCTGAATCTCTAGAGGGAATTAAAAGCATTTTTAGCACATTTCTCACTTCATTGTCATCACATTCACAGCATTTTGGGCCTTTGTTTCAAACTTCTACCTGTTTCCTCTAAGCTTGCTGGGGGGGAACTGAATTTTGTATTGTATTTGATTGCATTCCTGAGAACTGTGTGCTCCTCTTTCCATCTCCTTTCATTTCTTACATTGCATAGGGGGGGGGGTGAATTGCCAGAGAAAAAGTGATTATCTTATCTTTTGCTAAAATCATATCAAGTATTTCTGTACTGCATTTTATTCCTCATTGCTTTTCCCTTGAAACCATAAAAGTATTTTTGCTACCTTATCCATCCTATACTAACTCCTCATTGATTGTAAAGAAGTGTGCTAGTGCCAGATTACCCATTGTTGATCAACATTATATCCATAAGTGTGATATCAATTATTAATTTATTATAAAAGTGTGATATATATCTTGTTAATTTTTCAAATAAACCTTTTGCAAAACAAACCTACTTCTTGTCTCAGTGGGGTCAGGGGGACTCTAAAGGGGGGTGTTATACAAGGGTTGTCATCCAGAGTACTGAACTGGACATAAAAATACATCAATAAGGGTTCTCCTCAGCATCCCAGACTAGGCATTGACTTAGCTGAAGTGTTGATTGAATATCGCTTACAAAGTAGGGGCTCGGAGCCGGGATATTCTGGGTTAGATTTGCCATTTGTGCAGCTTAATACAGTGTGCCAACTGACCGGATACACATATCCGGTTAGATCACCACGTTGTTTTACACTGTGAAAGCACTCCTCAAAGGAACGCTCTAAGGAAACAGTCTGTTTTGCACAATAAAATACAAACTTCTGTAAGTCAGGAAGGAACTCAAATTCCAGAATGACGACCTTGGTAGATATGAAGATAGCTAGGGAGCACCTCTTACATAAACTGTTTGTGAGAGGTGAATGGTCTGAACAGGACCAAAATGTATGGTTGCAGGCGATCACACAACAGGTCACTACAACTGGGTCAGATATGTGGAGAGATCAGGGTCCCTTACATGTGGCCCTGAGTGAACTATATATGGTCCCTAAGGCCAAGGAGGAGCACAACAAGATTGCCAGGGTAGCGGTATATTTATATTTACATATGGGAGCCATACAGGACAAATGTGCTGAAGGCCAAGATCTGGCAAGTAGGCAACTTTTGGCATTAGAGAAGGCCCAATCTGACCTGGTCTCTTCTGAGCAGAGGATGCAGAGGAGCCAGGAGTCAGAAAATGATAGTAGGCAGGATATCATTAAAATAAAAGAGGACATGGATATACTGCAACAGGAAAAGGCTGACCAGGATACCATAATTCTGGCTTTGCAGAAGGAGCACCAAGACAGTTTGGACTCCTTACTGCAGAGCCAGAAAAAGCTGAAGCAACATATAGATTTCAACAGGGCATGCACAAGGCAGGTAGCCACCCTGCAAAGCCAATTGGATAGAGAAAAAGAGGAGAGCAATAAACTGATTCTGAAAGATCTGGACACCCAGACAGAATTTCAGGAAGAGCGCCAGAAAGCTGGTGCCTTTCAAAGGCAGAGGGACGACCTGGCGGCACAGATGCAGGCTCTTAGTCAGGAAAGGGACACCTTAGGCCAGGAAGTCTGCCAACTAAAAGAAAAAATAGAAGAAAATCACCTGGCCCTCCTGGGGCTGGGTGACCTCCAAAAAGAGCATCGCGACTTGCTAGAGCAAACCAGGAGGGTGGAAAATGCTCTGGCAAGAAAGGAGCAGGCCAGTAGGGATGGGACTCAGGAGGTAACCCTCCTGCAGCAAAGACAGGCCCAGTTTTACAGGACCAATCAGGAGGCACAGAGAGAGAATGAGGCTCTCTGTCAGCACAATGATAGGCTCCAGCAACAGGTAGCCATGCAGGAGAGACTGATAGAGTCTAGTAAGGCCTTAACTGAGGAACTGAAAGCGCAGGCTCTTGCATTGCAACAGGAAGCACGGGCTGACAGAGATGAAGTTCGCTGGGAAAGGGAAACACCTGAGCATAACCTCAGAAGCCCTAGTACCAGAGGCCTTCATCTCTCTCAGTCCCTGGACTCTGCCACCCCCATGTCCCCTGGCGCGCATGAGCACAGGGCCACAGGGATGGCAGATTACTATCCAGCTAAAAGTATGGGGCTCATAGGCCAGTACCACCAAGGAATGGAGGGACGGGCATCCGGGTATGGGCACCCAAGCACAGTACAATTTAGTGGGGAACCCCAGGAGAGTAGGCCCATTAAGGGCATCCTGAAAACCTCTGCCTCGTTAGGTCAGTGGGGGGGTACCCATCAAATCCTGGCAGCAATGAGGGATCTGAAGACGCCTCTGAGCGTCACAGTACACAGGAGACCAGGTTCCCACATTCTGCCAGCCATTCCCAGGCTTGCAGAATCCGGGAAAACCTGGAAGATCAGACGGGCACCTCTGGGAGCAGTGCTTCTGAGTCGGAGGATGAATGGACCAGGGATACCCGAACCAAAAAGGCCAATAAGGCAAAAAGGGCCTTGCTTAAGGACCCATTGAAACAAATAAAGGCAATAAGGACTGTCATCACGCCTTATCATAAGATCGCCAAGTATTCTGTTTGGGAACACTTGGAGCTCTATGAGCAAATGATGGAGACTTTCCATTTGAAGGACAGCAGTAGCTGCATCCAGTACGTCAAATGGACATTCTCCCCAGAATACTCCAGTTTCTTTGCAGGGCTGGAGGACCAAAACCATTCAAGATGGTCCGCATATAGGGCGGCCATCTTGAAACATTTTTCTGTTCATAGAAATCCTCAAGAGGCTCGCAAGGCAGCCTACAATTTGCAATGTGGGGAGGATCAGGCCCCACAAGAATTTGTACAAGAATTGAAGCGTGCCTTTGCGCAGACCACCAGAAGGGTGCGCATGGACAGCAGAGAATTTGTCAATACTTTTTTCCATGCCTTGCCCAAATACATCATGACCCAGCTCGTGAGAGATTTTCATGAGAAAAGATCTTTAGACTGGGTCATTGAGCAGGCTACCCGGATCTATGAGGTGCAGAAGCCCATAGAAATTATAGTAATGTGCAGAAAAACCCCAAAACCAACAGCACCCCTGCTGCTGCCAAGGTGGCGGAGGTAAAGGTTGCCCCCGTTTTAGATTTGGAGTTGGGGGGCCTAAAAACCTGCCTGCACCAAATAATTCACAGCCCAGAAGGCCCTCGGGCCAGTCACAGACAGGGAGTCGAGGAGGTAGCCCCACAAATGTGGTCCCCCGCTCCCCTGATTATGTAAGTCCCCGCTACAAGGGAAACCGACCCATCCTGGGTTATGTGTGAACTCCTCCAGCCCAAGGGGGGGGATCCAGCCAAGCACCTAACCCAGGGAACTTCCCTCCCAACTTCCCACAGGAGGGCAGAACTTTTTCCCCAGGTATCCGCCCAACTTCCAGCCCCAAAATCATCCATCCTTCTTTCCCCACTTTCCTGAGCCCAGACAACCTAATCCGGGAGAGGGGAGGCCAAGGGTGGAGGGGTACCAACATCTTCCCAACCAGGGGCACTACCAGAGAAGGGATAGCTACCCTTCCCGGGATCAGCCCAGGGGAGAAAACAGGACCCCGTATCAGCCTGAGCGGGTTTCCCAGTTAGAGCGCCAGGTTCAGAACATGGCACAGGATTTGGGCCGCATGCTGAGGGCTCAACAGAACCCCCAGATGGGCATGCCAGCACAGAATGCCTCAAACTCTGGACCTGGTGCTCCAGAACAATGACGGGGCAGCACCCCGATAGCCCACCGGTTCCCAGGGAGGAGGCACAAGGGGAAGGGGGGTGTAAAGCCTTGGGGGAAGCTTCCTTCCCCACTTGTAAACAGCCCCTGGAAGCCCAGGAACCGGAAACAAAATCTCCTACACCTGAAAGTCTGCCTCCTAAGGAGCAGAGGGGGGGGTAGGAGAAACAAAAGACCCAAACAGACCCACTTTGTGGAGGAGGTACAGGTCTTCCCATTTGAGGGAGAGGGATCCTCAGAGGATGCTGGGAAAAGGATCTTCTCCTTCAGAGATGGGGGAACTCCTCCCAAGGAAGAATGGGTCCCAAGGGATTCCAATCCAGACTGGGGAGATATGGAGACTGAGCTACCGCTGCCCATCATCTCATCCCAGAACCCACAATACCGAAATCCCCTGGTTCAAACCCATCCTGGTGACTGCCTCCAAAAAGGGGGGGGAACCCACAATGGCTCTGATCTCCAGTTGCCAACTTTTTCTTTCAGATTCCCCAGGCTCTCCACAGAATTCTGCCCAAATCTCTTCACTAGCAATGTCCAAATCCAGACAATTAGCCCACCAGTTGTCCAAAAATTTGCATTATCTGTGCCCCCTTGAGGAGAAGGAGGGAAGATACTATGCCCCGGTACAAGTACAGGGACAGGGTACAATTTTGGAACTGGTGGACACTGGATCCCAAGCTACCCTTCTGTCCAAAAGGGCCTTTGATGAACTAAATGCAGGAAGGGGGGAGAATTACCGTATTCCTCTCACCTCTCTTCCTGGACAACTGCAGAACTTTGACAGGAAGGAAATTCCCGTCGAGGGGACTGCAGATTTGGACATCAAAATTGGGCGACACAAGGTGAAACACCCGGTCATAGTACTGTCTCCAGAGGGCACCCCTTGTTTACTAGGGAATGACCTCCTGAGAAGGTTGTCACCCCTAATTGATTGCGTAAACAAGGTCCTCTGGACCCAGACTAGCCGACCAATAAAATTAAAACAGAGTGTCAACCATGTTAGTTTAAATGGCACATGCCACATGGTTGAACAAAAATCTGACCAAGTAGAATTTCACTTCCAGAACAACCAAATTCCAGACGTGACAGTAATAGCAGTAGGACAACAGACTGGTGATGGGAGGTCCTCTCTATTTCTGAAAATCAACCTTCCTTCCAGTTTAAAGTGGTATTCCACACTGGAAGGAAATACTCTGAAATTCTTTACCAATCCACAATCAGACACTCCCACTCCTATAGTCCAGAAAGATGTGAAATCAGCTCAGAGGCTTGCTGATATTCAGCAAATTGGGGAGCAGTTGTTCATCCCTGTTCAGTTAAATGATGGGAAGGACTCTGTTCTCGCTCAGGTGTGTGTGAACAACGGTAAGAGCTTCATCAGCGAAGCCATGTTCCGCCAACTCCAAAAAGATCCAGCCATTCCCACATTCAAACTGATAGATAAATGGGAAATGGACCTGGAAGCACCCAATTCCAAACATCTCCTGCCAAGCAGGTGTATGCTCAAAATCTCCATTGGCAACAAGAGCATAGTCCATAATTGTTGGGTCGTGCGAGACGTCACTGCCGCCTTTCACTTAGGCAGTGACATTCTCAATCGCTTTGCCATTAGTTTTGACCTAATAAACTTCAGGAAGTCACCATCCCAGAAAGGACCCGACAATTCTCCCTGGAAGTGAAAGTTAAAAGAGGACAAACATTGAAAAACCCTGATGCTTATATTCATCTAAATGATTCTCTCCAACAGCAAGGGTTAGGGGTAAACCCAACACCATTAGTCAACACAGAACATGACACCATTCCAATAGAGGTGGATAACAGCGACTTACGGAGTATTACTCTAGCCGCAGGCACCATTATTGGAATGGCGGTTGATGACCGACATTTCTCCATTGATTTAGGAAATGAACTGTTAGGACCAATCCCCAAGGACTGTTTTGACAGTGACAGTGAGGACAATACAACACCAGACAGGATTTTCACCCGGCATGGGGGGAACTTCCTGGTGTACACTTCTTGCCCTTATGGTAAGGAAGATGTGACTTGTGACTTCAGAGGGGATGAGGTGATTTTCCAGGTCCATGAGGGCTGCCTTTCCCACCTGAAGCCTCCGGTCCAAATCAGCACTCTGACCAGGGACTTCTCCACCCAGCTGGAGGAGGCCACTGAGATAGCCAAACCAGAAGTCTTTCCAGGCTTCAGGCATATGGTGGAAGAGAGAGTCAACCTAGCTGATGCCTGCGTGACTCTGGAACAGAAGCAAAAGTTGAAACAAGTTTTCTTGGATTTCCAAGATCTCTTTGCGGTAGACTCATATGACTGTGGTCGCACCGACATCCACACGACAACAATTCCCATGGGCCCTGGCATGACTCCAGTGTTTGTGAAGCAATATCGCTTGCCTCTCGCATCCATGGAGTCCCTTACTGAAATAATTAAGAACCTTGAGTCCCGGGGAATAATCCGTCCAGTACACAGCACCTTCAATAATCCGGTGCTGGGAATATTGAAGCCAAACGGCCAGTGGAGACTCTGCGCCGACCTTAGGGAGCTCAACAAACGGGTCCATACTTCCCGATGGCCTCTTCCCTACATTGACCAAGGGCTGGCCCAGATTCAGGGGTCACAGGTATTCACAGCAATAGACCTGACCAATGGATACTGGACCGTGCCTGTCAGTAGGGAGGACCAATACAAACTGGCTTTTACCTTTGGGGGCCAGCAGTACACATGGACCCGGACTCCCTTTGGATACCTCAACTCCGGCAATGAATTCAACATTTTCCTACATAAGGCCATGCCCGACCTGGGTGCGAGGGGTAACCTGGCTTATGTAGATGATGTCCTTATCAAAAGTTCATCTGTGGAAGAACACATAGCGGAGATCCGTTATGTTCTGACACAGTTGAGGGCCGCCAGAGCAAAACTTTCCTTCCAGAAAGCAGAGTGGTGTAGAACCCGTGTTAATTTCTTGGGGCATGAGATTACTCCTCATGGTCTCTGTCCCCAGGAAAAGAAAGTGGAAGCACTTCAGAAACTGAAAGACCCCACCATTCTGCGGGAACTAAGGAGCCTCCTTGGACTGGCTAATTACAGCAGAAAGTTCATTGAGGGCTACGCAGAGATCACTAGATCCCTGATTCATCTCTTGAAGGGGGGGGTCAAGTGGGAATGGGGTCCAGAACAATCTGAGGCAGTAAGACAACTCAAGAGAAGCCTCTCACCAGCGCCTTGCCTAGCTTACTCTGTCAGAAACAAGGAGTTCTTCCTGGAGACAGGGTTCTCTAATACGTGCTTGACGGCAGTATTATACCAGAAGCATGACAAGGTCAATAAAGTAATCTCCTATGCGAGCAAAACTTTATCCTCTGTGGAGGAAAAATTCAACAATTGTGAGAAGGCACTCCTGGCAACGGTGTGGGCATTGAAGAATTACCGCCCGTTTATCGAGGGGGAACACATCATAGTGGAGACTCCACACCAGCCTCTGCAATATCTCCAAAGTGACAGAATCCGGGCCGCAAATGTGAGTAATCCCGAATTACTTCCTGGATTCTGTCAATGCAAGGCTTTCCTGTGGAGGTCAGATATGGCCAAAACAAGAAGAGTCCCCTCGCGCAAGGTTTGGCTGACTTGCATGATTGTGCCAGAGAAAACCGTCTCGAGGACGAAAGTCTAAAAATCAAGGACAACATGGAAGCATACCTTAATTTCCCACACAAAGTCTTTGAAGAAGACAAGTGTGAGGGAATGCCCACTGTCTATGTGGATGGATGCTCGTACCATGTTGACAACAACGGGGAGAAAGAACTGGTGGCCGGCGTAGGGAATGCATGGGTGAAGGAGTTTCCAGAACCCTCCGCTGGATACAAAATTGGTCCCCGAAGTAGTCAGGTGGCAGATTTGATGGCTGTGCATCAGGCCATCCTCACTGCTGTCCAACATCAACTCCACAAACTGGTCATAATCACAGATTTGGATTATGTACGGAACGGGTTCGTGGAGCACCTGGTTAATTGGAAAACCAGAGGCATGTTATGTGCTAATAACAAACCTCTGAAACAGGGGAAGTTAATCCAAAATATTGATGATCTGGTCACATCGAGTGGGATGACCATCTACTGGAAAAAGATCAAGGGTCATTCCAAAGTAGAGGGACCAGACAAAACTGGAAATGATTTAGCTGACCAGCTGGCCAAAACCGGGGCCATCCAAGGGGAGCTAATAGAAATAGAGTCCCTGTTGGGGGAAATCCAGGTCACTGCTATCACTAGGTCCCAGACAAATGCTTGCAATGATCTTTCAACTGCCCAATGGAGTAAGGAGACCCCTGATGCTGATTTGATTACAGCTCAGAAGGGGGACCCAATAATTGGTAAGTTTTACCAACACATTGAGGACCCTGAGAACTTTCCCCTGACGGATACCGATTACATTGGGAAAGAGGACCTAAGAGTGTTGATGAAATGTCCAAAAAGGTTCTGAATCCAAGACGGTTTGTTAGTAAGGAAATCCCAAGCTGGCCATGATCAGTGGGTGGTCTCTACCTCATTCCGAAGCCTGATGTTAAGTCACGCACATGATGCGGCCACTGCCGGTCATAAGGGGTTTCACACAACACTGGAAATCTTAAGAGAGGTTGCATACTGGCCACACATGGGGCAGGACCTCGACCAATACTTGAAGGGGTGTCTTGTGTGTGCACAGTTTCAGCCATCATCCCTCACACACCGTGCGCCTCTCCAAAAGAGGGGGATGACACTGCCATGGTCAGATTTGCAAATCGACTTTGTAGGCCCTGTAATTCGCTCGTCTAGAGGAAACAAGTACATGTTGACCATTACATGCTTGTTTACCAAGTGGGTGGAATGTCTCCCGGCCCCAAACTGCAAGGCAGAAACAGCAGCTGCCCTGATGATTAACCACATCTTTTCCCGTTTTGGTCTACCTCAAAGGATTGAGTCAGACAGAGGTAGCCACTTCACCATTGAAGTAATGACAAAGATGTGGGAGATACTGGAGGTTAAAAGGATGATACACATTGCTTATAGGCCAGCTTCTTCTGGAGCAGTGGAGAGATACAACCAAACCATTGTGAGCATATTTAAAAAGTTTGTGGCAGATTCTGGGCCAAGTTGGGATATCCGACTACCGATGGTCCTAATGGCCATCAGATCTACCCCTTCATCTGCAACTAAAATGTCACCATTTGAGTTGATGACTGGACGCAAGATGGTGCTTCCCCAGCATTTGCTCTACAGAACCCAAGAGCAAACGTTGATAAATGCCTCCACAACTCATGAGTATGTGGAGAATTTAAGGAAACACCTCCAACATGCTTTTGCCTATGCTCAGCGGAATCTAGAAAGACCAGCTGATAGCACGAAGACCCACTACGACCTGAAAACCACCAGGAAAGTATACGAGGTGGGGGACCGGGTCTATCTATACAATTTCCAAAGGAACCAGGCCAAACAGCGAAAATGTTTGCCTACATGGAAGGGACTGTTTGAAATTATAGACAAAATCTCCCCTGTTGCATACAAGATCCGCATCCCCAAAGGCAGTTTGGCAGAAGGGGAAGACAAGTGGGTACATATAAATCAGCTAAAGTGTTGCCATCCCAGGCACACGCTGCAGCAACCGGAGGAGTCCTCTGCAATACCAGAGGGGACTGCTCCAGATTAATTCAGTTCCAACCCTAAAATATCCCACATATAGGGCCTCATTACGAGTCCAGTGTTAACTGAGACGGTAAAACCACCTGGTTAACACTGGACTCGTATTACCATTCCGCCTCCGTGATTCCCGGAATTACCGGGGCATTACAACCCCGGTTTTCCGGGAATCACGGAGGCGGAATGGTGTAAATCCCCATTCCCATTGAGTCCTATGGGACTCGATGGAAATGGGGATCATGGAAACACCGGCAGCATCTCGTAATGCTGCCGGTGTTTCCTCGTCCGCCTGCATGCGGGAGGTGTTAAACCCGCCAGGTCAGACCTGGTTCCCACATTCTGCCAGCCATTCCCAGGCTTGCAGAATCCGGGAAAACCTGGAAGAACAGACAGGCACCTCTGGGAGCAGTGCTTCTGAGTCAGAGGATGAATGGACCAGGGTTACCCGAACCAAAAAGGCAAAAAGGGCCTTGCTTAAGGACCCATTGAAACAAATAAAGGCAATAAGGAGTGTCATCATGCCTTATCATAAGAACGGCAAGTATTCTGTTTGGGAACACTTGGAGCTCTATGAGCAAATAATGGAGACTTTCCATTTGAAGGAACGATTTCACCGCTGTATGGTCACTAGCCGGTTCCGGCGGTGAAATCGTGAATGGCAGAAAATAGAAACACCTACAAACTGCGACCCATATAGGATAGTGAAGTTGACGCTAATCTGCACATTAGAGAAGTTCCCTTTGGAACATTTGACATGGGACAGCGAGATGTTTTAGCCAGACTACATCTTTATCCTGCTACACGATAGAGAAGAGAGGAATAGGAAACGCAAGAATTCCTGAAGAAATTGGGAATCTGCAGCAAATAACAGAACAGGCCCAAGATTCATTAGTGGGAAGAGAGGGTTCTCCCCTAAAGAAGAATTTTGTAGCACAGCACAAGACAATTTTCCCCTGAAGAATGTCCTACATTATTGTATATCAAGGACAGAAACTTGTACAAGTCGGGTTTTTGGTATTGCACCTATAAGAAATAGGCCATGAGTGGTGTGGCATAGGAATCAGAGTGTGATATGTACACACAGTGTATGATCCGAAGGAAGTTATTACAATAGCACTCACCTACGGTGTATTGTACTTGTGTGGTTTTAACATAATGTATATGTTTTATGTACTATGATCATTTTTATGATGAAATATATTGAATCTTAATAACATTTTGTGATATTGAGTTTCCACTTTTTATGTGGGAAGAATGTTTAGCGACACCTGTTGAATTCCGGACTTTCTTTTTGTAGATAAAAGTGTATGCTCACAAAGCAAGAAGTCTGTTTGATCCCTACCTGTGACTCAGAACCGTTTTGAGAATAGAGGACTCTTGTTTTGTAGCAGTGTGGGCGGAGTGGGCATTTTAGCCTCTATTCATACTTGTGCTTCTGAAGGGCAAAATCCAATTGTTCACACAAATATAAAGAAATGTGCTGTTTCCTCCAAAAGATGGCATTCAAATACCGTAATTTGTAAATGTAGCCTGTTACAAACTTCCTTTTCAAGTGTCCAATTACGAAAGGTGAAGTAGTGATAAAATCATGCTTCTGTCGCACACATCCACTTGTTGACAAACCAAACCTACAGGCATTTTACTGTCTCTAGTGGCTATTAAAAATATTTCCAATTTGATATGCGATTATCATTTCTACAAGGCAAGATGGTTAGTAGTTGAGTGTTATTCCCTGAACACACGAATAGGCAAATAAAGAGCAGCTCCTCAAATGAATCAACTTTCACCCATCTGTTCCAAGCTAGGGCATGGGGCCTCATTACATGGAAGGCGGTAATGGTTAACGGCCACCGTTAATGGTAACGGTGACCGTTAACCATTACCGCCTTACTACGAGGTCCCTTAGCGGTTAGGTGCTTTAACGCCTTTGCAGGCGTTAAAAACCAACCCGCTAAGGGACCTCGGAGCTAATTACGGCACAGCAAAATTGCGGTGCCGTAATTAGCGCCTTCCCCATTCCCATAGAGCCCTATGGGGCAGAAATGGGAATGGGGAAGGGCAATGGCGGAAGGGGGATTTACCGCCCCACCAACCTTGGAATGGGGCGGTAAATCCCCTTTCCGCCAAGGCGGTGCCGGTAATTTACTGGCATGGTCCAGGGTGCTAATAGCACCCTGGATCACCGCCTTCCGTGTAATGAGGCCCATAGTCCCTAGTTATTAACGAAAAGCATTTCGTTACTTTGTATTCAAAGGAATGGGAAATGTGTAATTAAATACATGTTTTGATGTTTGCTGCTCTGGCCGTTAAGTATGGGTGTCCGATTCGGAAATCTGTTTGGACCCTTAATGCCTGATTTCAAATCCAGGAAGGCCTGACATGACTATCATTCTTTCAAGTGTAACTAAATGTAACACCGTACATTTTGCTCCTGTTAACCACACGTTATTTGATTGCTTCAGATTGAGACAAAGCACCTATCCATTTGACCTTGTGAAACACAGTGATGGTCTGGCAGAGTATAATTCTGGTTTGATGAAGTCATAGAAACATTTCGCTCATTCTGATACAGACTGAGATGCCGTTAATGCAGAGGAAACATAAAAAGGGTGCCTATCATGATGAGACATAATCGTCAAGTCCTTGCCAATAGTACACAACATGTATATTATGTGCCTTATGTGCTGTTTCAGAGCATAATGGCAACATACCTCTATGAAGTTAGGTGTCTTTGAAGAACAGTTCAGCCTGGTATCTGCCAGATATCTGACTGGCAATTAGCTTAATCAAAGGCAAACAAAGAAAAGACTCATATCTGCTGCCAATGCCCCAGTAACAGTCCAGAGAACACACTGGGCCTCATTACAACTGTGCCCGTCTGGAAACATTGGTGCCGCTAAGCCTAGCATGACCTTTGTTTCCGGACCGGCAAAGTACAACTCTGCTGGAGGGTGCCAGGCCGCCTGCCAGGGTCAGACCTGCCAGGTGGGACTGCACCCGCTCGCAGAGTTCTCCCGGGAGCACCAGCACCATTGTTAACGGTGCCAGTGCTCCTGTGTCTCCATACCCACGGAGTCCTATGGGACTCCATAGGAATGGGGACTAACAAAATTGCCGGCACCTGACTTCCCGGCCACAGGACTTGGAATAGCCTGGTGGCACCGGGAAGTCAGGAGGCGGTAATTCATTTCGGGTCTGGCAGCTACCTGCCGGTTTTACCAGCACGGTTACCGCCGGACCTGTAATGAAGCCCACTGTGTTTAGATTAAGGATTGTCCTAATATGGCAAGAAGTTTCCCACTGAAAATGGCCCCAACCGAGTAGACTGGCAGAGGAGAATCAGAAAGAAGGACCTTCTAAGTTAGTGTACCCCCTCAAACGTTCCATACATTTCTTGTATGCAGGGATGCGCCAAGAGAAATGAGTGACATTATATTAAACAACACCTCTCATAAATGGGTGAAATCAGCATCAAATTTGCTCTGTAATCTTTTTAACTCCCTTCAATTATCCATTTCTTATTGTAACCCACCCTTAAAAAAAGACTCAAGGTAGTGACAGTGAGAGCGAGCCAAGCCGGAATTCAGATTTAAACATGATATGGTCTCCGGTAAAAGGCATAGATGGCTGTGGGTACAAGTGTAAACAATAGAGCATATGCACCTGGGATGAATTGCCCTCCTGCAAAGTTGCCCAGGCTTTTTTATTTTGATTAGTTAGTGAAATGATGTAATTCCATCTCTGGCCGGTGCCCTGCTGCATCAGTAGTTTGATCTGCAGCACACGCTCTTTAGAGGCACATAGCCGGTTTAGAAGACAAAGGTGCGTAGCTGATAGCTGCAGTAACAGCCAAACCCCTTCAGTGATGAGGTGGCATTTAAGATATGCAACCCTGGACAAAAACCCAATAATAATGAGTCTACTGGAGACAGAATAATCTCTAAAAATAAGACATACCTGAATTAGGGTATGGTGCACAGCATTTCTCATAATTATTACAGTCACAGTAGTTTAGTATCACTCATGTGTCAGTAGTGGTGAGCCCAGTTCAACTGTGAAAGCACTATGTGGATTCTCCCCAAACAGGGATGTCTCTGCACCTGCTAACAATACTGCAGACTTGGGGATTGCCTCTCTATTTTCCTTTTGTGAGGGCAAGTAACACCCTCCCCTGAAACACTGTCCATCCACACGAAGCTGTCCTGGGAACAGGAATCACATGCGCACATCCATTCCCACAGAAATAACATTGCACCATGGTGCTGCATATCTAAGGGCCTTTGATTTGCTTGAGAAGGGAAGGGTCAGGTTAGTGTAGTAAGTGTTAAGCTTACCTGGTCTCTGTGGGGACGTTGGGGCACGGTTGCAGCCCTCCCAGGATCTGGCTTCCCTGGATCAGGCTTCTTCCCCAGCTCCCGTGTTGTGGACTGCTCTGGTGGTTGAAAGTGGCCCTGTGAGGATACGAGAGGTAGTGAGGATGTTGTGATATGGCTGTAATTCTCAAACCCTTCTTCCCAGAATGTGGTGAGCATGTGTTTGCCCATATAGTCTCACCTGTTTAACTATGAGGATGAGCTCTCTGTCCTGCTTCTCAGGTACAGGGGTGCTTTAATTGGACCTAGTGCCTTCACTGATCCGTGCGCGTGGTAGCCGAGACCGGCTGTGACTGATCCACTTCGAAGGTAAGTGTTCTTCAACAATGATTATTGTCTGTACTTGTTTGCAATGTCTTTTTTCCCGTGATTAGTGTTCTTATCCCTAATAATGTCTTTCTTTCTCCACAATAGGTGATGAAGGCCCAGCGAAGTCGCGGTGCTGGAAGTGAGCCCAAACGGAGCCCTGAGGAGTTTACAATGTCCCAAAATAGATGGTAAGTTTGGGCCCTAGGATCAGTGCGAAGGTTATGTAGCATGCAATCTTAGCAAATTGTCTTTATGAGGTTTCTGACCTTATTTGTTCTTTTCTCCTACAGGTATTGCCTGGCGACGTCCGATGAGGAGCAGCTGTCCGAAGATCTGTTGGCGGGTGATGGATGGTTGCAGCCTTGAGGTTGCTGGTAGAGAAGAGCTCCCGTGTAAGTGTTGTATCTGCGGAGTAGGTAAGGGGTGCTGCAGACAATGGTGTTGCTGGAGTCAGGTACGTGAGCTTTAGATGATGGTAGATGGTATTGCTGAAAGCAGGTAAGATGTGTTTCTGGCAATGGTCGGGTTCGGGCGATGGTATTGCTGGAATCAGGTAAGTTGTGCTTCAGGAGATGGTATTGCTGGAATCAGGTAAGATGCGCTTCAGGCGATGGTATTGTTGGAATCAGGTAATATGCGCTTCAGGTGATGGTATTGCTGGAATCAGGTAAGATGCGCTTTAGGCAATGGTTTTGCTGGAATCAGGTAAGAAGCACTTCATGCAGCGGTGAGTGTTAAGCTGCATGTGCAGACAAACGCGAAGTGTCATGTGGGCGGGGCAGGCTTAAATAGCCTGGTCCCAACTATGCCCCTTTGCTCTGCTTGATGGCTCCACCCTGCCACTCCCAGAGGATGCTGCACGTGTAGCCGAATGCATTCCTATGGCCACACCCAGACTGGATGCACGTGGGGGCCCTGCAAGAGATGAAATAACACGTGCACTAGGAATAAAGTGTGCACAGCACACTTTTTCATGAGCCTGGACTGGGTCCAACTGGACCCTTTAAGTGATGTAACTTGTGGTCCTTGCCCTGTGGCCATGGCAGCACTCCCCCTCAACGCCTCTCTCACGGGCACTCTCCCTCCTGGTCCTGGTTTGGTGGGGTTATTTCGATGACATTTTCTGACTAGTTGTGGGGCATGGACAAATATGCTAGGCTCCCATGTACTATCTTGAGGTCCATAACCTTTCCTGTCTATCAGGTAATACAGTTTAGATCGTACTATCTTGGAATCCAGAATGTTTTTGTCTTCATATTCCAGTTCCCCTTCTATGATGCCGGGCTCAGGTGGTGTTTCCATCCGAGTATCTGGTTTCATCGGTTTTAAGAGAGAGACATGGAATACCGGATGGATTTGCATGTTAGCTGGCAAATCCAATTTCATGGCGGCAGGATTAATGATGGCCTTGATGGGGTAAGGTCCTAGGTACCTAGGACGGAAGGCTCGGGGTCCTTTCAATAGAATATTTTTGGTTGCCAACCAAACCTTATCCCCAACTTGATAATGCAGAGCCACCCTTCGATGTCAGTCTGCACATTTTTTCTGTTGTTCTTTGGCCCTGGTCGGATTTTCAGCTGCCTCTTTAAGGGTTCGAGAGATAGTCTTGTGCAATGTTGTGAATGCTGGCATTTCCAGTTTGTCAAGTGAATCAAATGTGGACGTTCGAGGATGCCGACCTTGCACTTTGTAGAACGGGGTCTGTCCGGTGCTAGTGTGGATGGAGTTATTGTAGGCAAATTCGGTCAACCAGAGGATATTTTTCAAGGACTCCTCAGTTTGTTGCAGCATACACTTTAGGTAATGTTCCAAGGTCTGGTTGGTACTTTCCGTTTGGGGATGATGACTCGTGGATAAGCGGAGGTCGATCTTGGCTATTTTGCAGCACCTCCTCCAGAAAGCTGAGACGAATTGTGTTCCGCAATCTGAAATTAATACCAACGGGAAACCATCTAGCTTGACAATTTGCTTCAAAAACACAGTGCAAGGGCGGAAGCAGTAGGAAGCCCCTTTAATGGAATAAAATGGGCCATTTTGGAGAATAAGTCCACAATAACCAGGATTGTGTTAAATCCGTTGCAGGGAGGAAGATCAGTGATAAAGTCCATAGACAGCGTATGCCATGGTGCTGGTGGTACAGTCAAGGGACGTAATAACCCTGCAGGACTTAGCTTCTAAGATTTGTTTTGTGTGCATACACCACAGGTGGCAATGAATTGGGCAACGTCTCTTCTCCAGGTTGGCCACCAATAGCCCTTTTGAGTCTTGGCCTGAGTCTGTCATGATGCCTACCCCCAGGCATCCGGACCAAGCCCATCAGCCCGGGAGCAGGCATCTAGACATTTAGTAAAACCTCAGCAGCCCCGGCTATGGGCTATCTGGGTTCAGTCCTGGCTCCATAGGTGCCAGGCTCATAGTAGGAATCAGTCCTGGCACCTAAGGCGCAAGGCTCATAGTCATTACTTACCTCAGGCAGACCATGCTGCAAATGACTCCAATCCAACATGAAGCCTGAAAGGGACTATTTTTCTACAGGGACTATTTTTTACTCGGGTGTGGTTCTAGGGACTTCTTACCTGGGACTACTTTTGAGGCTATTTAAACCACTCCTGACCAGCAACACACGCTTTGCATTATTCTGCATCCAGCAGCATAACACTCACCGTGCCTGCAGCCTGCATACAGTCTTCTGCCACGCCCGCCTCGAATCCGGAGCTCCTCAAACAAAGAGGAAAGAAAGGTACAAGGTTGGAAAAGCAAACTTATTTCTATTCCACACCTGATTCTGGATCCATCTTGTCTCCGGACCTGTGAAGAACAACATTTCTGCACGTGCCGCACCTCCAGCTGTAGCGCCGTGCCATACTCACCAGTCTTCACAGCATCCTTCGGGTCGGCGCTGCCTCCATCATTTCTTCGCCGAACTTCGGCACCTAGGAGACAAATGAAAACCACAAGGTGAGCCGAGGGAACCAACAAATGTAATTCTTACCACCATAGACTTACCTGATTTACCACCGGAGGCATCCTTTTGTGACTCTCCATATTTTCACGTGCCGCATCTGTAAAGAGAGACAAAACAACACGTGTCCCTCATGCAACGTTTACCGGACAGCGCCGGGTAACACAGACTCTTACCTGAGCGCCACCAGCTGCCACAAGAGCATCTTTTCACGAGCCAGCTGCAAGACAAGAAAGGAAGGGGGGAACAAGAGTGAACATCGGACATATTGAATTCTATGAACTTAATACTTACTGGTCCTCACCAGGAACCTCAGAGTCAATACTCTCCGGAACTCTCCCGAGCCTTCAAACCAGTGAAGTAACTAGAATCGACTCGCCCATGCAAATCCACGCAGGATGGAGAGCTCATCTTTCAAGAATATAAGGTGAGATTGCTGTGAGGGCATTTCGGAGGTGATTAGTTGGGGAGGACTGTGGGGGTCCCATCACTTCAATCCACAAGTGGCTAAATCCATCTCTCCACTTGCAGGAGAATATTTCTACGGGTTAAGCAGACAAGATTAGGAGGGCAGATCCAGTCAGTCATCGCTGCACCACGCATCACGTTGGTGGAGACCGCAGCTGTCCGGGTCCGACTGACGCCCCTGTGGGAGCCAGGTGAGCGTAACAGAATGCGAAGCCTATCTACAAATCCCCAAGCGGGTGTTATGGAAACCTCAGAAACCGACCAACTAGCCCTATTGTTAGGGGAACTTAGGGCAGAAGTGCATTCTGTGCGCCAAGAGACTAATGCCCTCAGGAGAGAACTGATTGTGTCAAAGGAGCGCACTGATGATCTTGCTAGACAATTACTGCAAAACCAAGCTGGGCAAACACCATTACCTGGACTCGGGGGGAATCCAACTCCTGTTTCATCGAGCAATCCTGTGCAAGTGGTTCTACCAGGGAGCATTCCTTTAGCTCCACCTGAACATTTTTCTGGGGACCCAAAAAAGTTTGCCGTGTTTATGAACCAATGCTGCTTGCACTTTTTATACAGACCTGGAGCTTTTCCGAACGACCAAACCAAAGTAGCCTTTGTACTATCATATCTTAGTGGCAGCGGAGCGGATTGGTCAATTCCATTAGTTTACCAGGATGACCCTCTTCTTCGGAAATTTCAAGGTTTTCAATTGAGCATGGAAAGACTATTTGCCAGACATTCACAGGGACAGCCCCTGGATAACAAACTTTTATCATTACGACAAGGTAACCAGGATCTACTAACCTATATCGCCACTTTCAATAGGTTAGTGGTGGAAAACGGATGGCCAGAGGTAAAACGAATTACATTATTTCATCGTGGACTTCGGGGGGAACTCAAAGACGTTTTGGCCCAAGTTGTGAACCCACCTCAGGATTGTGCAGAATATATAGACTTAGTGGTCCAGTTAGACCACCGACTTCAGAATGGAAAGGCTGATCGAACTAAGTTCGAGAATCCGGTATTGGTTAAACCCAATGTTACCCTTAAAGGAACAGATGTATCAGAACCGATGCAGATCGGGGGGTCAAGAGACCTTTAAATCAAAAGGAAAGAGAAAGAAGACGGCAGATGCAATTGTGTCTGTACTGTGGGGCCTCAGGACATTTTATATGGGATTGCCCTATAAAAACATCTAAAAAAGTAGTCGGGCTTGCTGATAAAAATCAAACAGAGCCTGATTCGGGAAACAACCACGCCCGACAAGCGTAGAGGTCCGCTTGCCGAGCTTGAAGAAAGATATTCAGACCTCGCACTTCATCATACCAATGGTCCTTATAGATCCAAGCCAGCCATCACGTATGCACGCAGTGAGGGCATACATTGATAGCAGGGTCATAGGAAACTATGTGGACCACGAGTTGGCTTCTAGGATGAATCTATCTCTCTGCAAAAAGACCACTTCGGATGTCATCACCACAGTCGATGGAACTCAAATTGCCTCTGGGCCTGTAACTCATTCCACCGCAGAGATGACACTATTGGGTCAGGATGGGCATCGAGAGACTATTGTGTTTGATTTAATCAAAGCTCCGCAGTTCCAAATTATACTGGGGATACCTTGGTTGGAAACACATAATCCTTGTATTGATTGGCGAGAGAAGAGAATAACCTTCCCGGATTATGCACATACTTGTTACCCAAAAAAAACCTTGAACCAAGGCCTGGCCACAGTCGATACTCCAGTCTTGCAGTTACCTCAGGAATATCAAGAATTCCAGGATGTTTTCCAAAAGGAACAGGCAAACACCCTACCACCTCACAGATCATACGATCGTCAAATCGATCTCATACCCGGTGCACAACCTCCATGTAGTAGGATCTACGCCCTTACGGAACCCGAAAACCTTCACATACAACAATACTTGGACCAATACCTTGCTAATGGCTTCATTCGTCCATCCAAGTCCCCTGCATATTCAGCTTTGTTCTTCGTGCCTAAAAAGGAAGGTGACCTCAGAACGTGCATAGACTACCGCGCATTAAATCAGATCACGGTTAAGAACCGATACCCATTGCCTCTGATCCCCGAATTACTAGACCAAGTAAAGGACGCTTGCATCTACACTAAATTAGATCTCCGAGGGGCATATCATCTGTTATGTGTAAAGAAAGGCGACGAATGGAAGACTGCTTTTCGCACTAAGTACGGGTTATTCGAATACCAGGTGATGCCCTTCGGGTTGTGCAATGCACCAGCAGCCTTCCAGTAGTTTATGAATGATGTCCTTCGTGAACTCAATGGCGTCTGTGTTGTTGTATACATAGACGATATTCTAGTGTACTCCTCTTCAGAATCAGACCATGTGAAGCACGTTCGTGCAGTCCTTGAGAAACTACGCCAGCACAAGTTATATGCAAAATTGGAAAAATGCGTTTTTCATGCTACGGAAGTTGAATTCCTTGTATTTATCCTGACTCCAAAAGGAGTCTGAATGGACTCTCGAAAGGTGGACGCAATCCTCAACTTCCCAGACAAACCAGGGCCCAGGGGAAGAACAACTTAAGGGGGGGCCTTGGGGGGGGAGTGCTGTCATGATGCCTACCCTCAGGCATCCGGACCAAGCCCATCAGCCCCGGGAGCAGGCATCTAGACATTTAGTAAAACCTCAGCAGCCCCGGCTAGGGGCTATCTGGGTTCAGTCCTGGCGCCTTAGGCACCAGGCTCATAGTAGGAATCAGTCCTGGCGCCTAAGGTGCCAGGCTCATAGTCATTACTTACCTCAGGCAGACCATGCTGCAAATGACTCCAATCCAACATGAAGCCTGAAAGGGACTATTTTTCTAAAGGGACTATTTTTTACTTGGGTGTGGTTCTAGGGACTTCTTAACTGGGTCTTTTTTTGAGGCTATTTAAACCACACCCGACCAGCAACACACGCTTCGTGTTATTCTGCATCCAGCAGCGTAACACTCACCGTGCCTGCAGCCTGCATACAGTCTTCTGCCACGCCCGCCTCGAATCCGGAGCTCCTAAAACAAAGAGGAAAGAAAGGGACAAGGTTAGAAAACAAACTTATTTCTATTCCACATCTGATTCTGGATCCATCTTGTCTCCGGACCTGTAAAGAACATCATTTCTGCACGCGCCGCCCCTCCAGCTGCAGTGCCGCGCCATACTCACCAGTCTTCACAGCATCCTTTGGGTCGGTGTTGCCTCCATCATTTCTTCGCCGAACCTCGGCACCTAGGAGACAAAAGAAAACCACAAGGTGAGCCGAGGGAACCAACAAATATAATTCTTACCACCATAGACTTACCTGATTTACCACCGGAGGCATCTTTTTTTGACTCTCCATATTTTCACGTGCCGCATCTGTAAAGAGAGACAAAACAACACGTTTTCCTCTTGCAACGTTTACCGGACAGCGCCCGGTAATACAGACTCTTACCTGAGCACCACCACCAGCCACAAGAGCATCTTTTCACAAGCCAGCTGCAAGACAAGAAAGGAAGGGGGGAACAAGAGTGAACATCGGACATATTGAACTCTATGAACTTAATACTTACTGGTCCTCACCAGGATCCTCAGAGTCAATACTCTCCGGAACTCTCCCGAGCCTTCAAACCAGTGAAGTAACTGGAATCGACGCGCCCCTGCAATTCCACGCAGGATGGAGAGCTCATCTTTCAAGAATATAAGCTGAGATTGCTGTGAGGGCATTTCAGAGGTGATTAGTTGGGGAGGACTGTGGGGGTGCCATCACTTGAATCCACAAGTGGCTAAATCCATCTCTCCACTTGCAGGAGAATATTTCTACGGGTTAAGCAGACAAGATTAGGAGGGCAGATCCAGTCAGTCATCGCTGCACTACGCGTGGGTGGAGACCGCAGCTGTCCGGGTCCGACCGACGCCCCTGTGGGAGCCAGGTGAGCGTAACAGACTCTTGGCGATCCCAGGATGTCCTTCCACTAATGACTTGTGGTAATTTGCTATTATCTGATCTTGCAATTTCCTGTCCTGAGCATATAATCTTCCTTGAAAATAGGGTAAATCATCCTTGATGGAACATTGGTCTCCCCGAGCTAAACACTCCTGTTGTGCAGTTTGGTTCATCCGAGATCGGAGATCCATTTTTAAGTCTTCCAAACAGGCCGGTTGCGGTGATTTGGTTCTGAATCCGCTCTTCGGGAATGATGGCCACAGGCTCAGATGTTGCAAAAGTGTTCTTGTCCTCTCCCATATGTGATAGGGCATCGGCTTTCCCATTGCGCACTCCTGGTCTGTAAGTAATGACAAAGTCGTATTCTGCAAAGAAAAGAGCGCAGCTGGCGTGAAGATTGGGTCCTGGCTGTTTTCAAATATTGTAGATTACGGTGATCCGTAATAACCGTGACCATGTGTCTGGCTCCCAGAAGATAGTGTCTCCATGTTTTCAAGGCTCCTTTGATTGCTGACAGTTCCTTGTCAGTGATTGTGTAGTTTAATTCCGGAGCGGAAAACTTACGGGACCAAAATGCTATGGGATGTAGTTATCCCGTGTCCGGGTCTCTCTGTGAGAAGATTGCTCCCATGGCTATGCTGAAGGCGTCTGTTTCGACCACATATGGCAGGTCAGGCTGAGCGTGACAAAGAACTGGTGCTGAGGTGAAGGCCAGTTTCAGCTCCTTGAAAGCTTTTTCTGCCTCGGGGGACCAAAGAAATTTCTTATTTTTTCTCATTAAGGAGGTGATTGGATGAGCTATTTGCAAGAACCTGGGGATAAATCGTTGATAAAAATTGGCAAATCCGAGCACGTTTTGTACTGCTTTTGTGGATGTTGGTGACGGCCACTGAAGGATAGCATCCAACTTGCATGTATCTATGTGAACCCTTCGTGGGGTAAGCATGAAACCCAAATATTCAACTTCCGTGACATGGAAGAAGCATTTTTCCAGTTTGGCAAACAGCCGGTGCTGACAAAGCTTTTCCAGAACTGCTCTTACATGGCTGATGTGATCCTCCTTGGACATAGAGTAATTAAGAATGTTGTCAATGCAAACGAGTATGAAAACAACCAACAACTTGTGAAGCACATCGTTCATGAAGAATTGGAATGCCGCTGGGGTATTACATAATCCGAAGGTCATGACCTGATATTCGAAAAGTCCATATTTGGTTCGGAATGCTGTTTTCCATTCGTCTCCTTTTTTAACCCTTGCAAGATGGTAGGCCCCTCGTAGGTCCAGTTTAGTGTAGATTTGAACATTCGTAACTTGATCAAGCAGCTCCGGAATGAGTGGTAGGGGGTATCTGTTCTTCAGTGTGATTTGGTTCAGTGCTCTATAATCTATACAAGTTCTTAAATCTCCCTCTTTCTTTGGTACGAAGATAAGAGCCGAGGAGGCAGGGGACTTAGACGGTCAGATGAAACCGTTGGCTAGGTACTGATCCAGGTAAGACTTCATATGCTGGTTTTCTTGCTCTGTTGGAGTGTAAATTCGGCTGCAGGGAATTTGTGCTCCGGGCACCAGATCGATCTGGCAGTCGTAAGGTCTGCGGGGAGGCAGGGTGTTTGCTTGCTCCTTCTGGAATACATCCTGGTAATCCAGATATTCCGGGGGTAGGGAACCAGAGAGTCCCATGATAGGTTTCGTTTTGAGTTCCTTGCTCTTCACTTCTTTCTGGTAGCAGATGTTAGCGCACTCTGGAGCAAAGGTCAGCACTCATGGTCCCCAGTCGGTCCTTGGGTTGTGTGTTTCCAGCCACGGCATTCCTAAGATCATTTGGAGCTGGGGAGCCCCAATTAGATTGAAGGAGATGTCTTCCCGATGACCATTGTGACACATCAGCATGACTTTGTCTGTATGTTGCGTCACTGAGCCAGATGACAATTGAGAACCATCCACCGCTGTGACTTTTTCCGATTTGAGCTTTTGCTGGAGAGGAAGGCCTATTTGTGCAGCTAGATCTTTGTCAATATAATTTCCCACCACACCGCTATCAATATATGCCTCCAAGGCACGTACCTCTGTTGGTTGCTGATGGTTGACCAAAAGTACCGGGACGACCAGGTGTGAGGTCTGTACAGATTCCTTCTTTTCGCTCAACAAGTGGACCCCTTTGCTTGTCGGGCATTGGAGTTTTCCAGATTTAGTTATTTTTCTTAGTTACCATTGTCCGTTGCACCTACAATCCTTTTGGGGGGTTTGTCTGGGCAGTCCCGGAGGAAATGTTGTTTTTGTCTCCTCTTCTCTTTTTCCGCCTTGAAGATAGGAGCTGGTAATCCCCCGATCTGCATTGGTTCTGTTGGTTTGTGGGTTTTTATTGGATTGTCCCGAGGTCGCATATAGACCGACCTCCCTTCAGTTCTTGTGCGATCCATCTTTCGATTTGGCAACTTGTGATCAAGTGGTACTGTCTGATTGATGTAATCCGCACAACCTTCAGGAGGGTTTACCACTTGGGCTAGCACATCCTTTAGTTCCCCATGCAATCCCCAATAAAAGAGTGTAGTCCTCTTCTTTTCTGGCCAGTTTGTCTGTGCTACGAGATGATTAAAGGTGGCGATATAAGTCAGCAGATCTTGATTCCCCTGTCTGAGGGACAATAGCTCGATATCCAGGGCTTGTCCTTGGGTGTGCCTAGCAAACAACATTTCAATTACCTGCTGAAATTCCCCAAAATTTTCGGAGTAGAAGACCATCCTGATTTACTAATGGTATCAACCAGTCCACTGCACTACCTCCTAAATATGAAAGAACAAAGGTGACTCTTGCGCTATCTTTAGGAAAGGCTCCAGGGCGATACAGAAAGTGAAGAAGACATTGGTTCATAAATATAGCATACTTGTCTGGGTCTCCAGTAAAATGTTCGGGCGGGGCCAGTGGCATTGCCCCTGGAAGTACTACTTGGAATGGTGGTGATGGCTGCAGCAGAGGAGGCTGTCCAATCCCCGGTTATGGAACATCACCTGCGTGAGTCTGAAGCATCTATCTTGCCAAGTCATCAGTTTTTTTCTCAGGCTACAATTAGGTCCCATCGTAAGGCATTAGTTTCTTGTCTGGAAGCATGAACTTTGGCCCACAGTTCCCCCAGTAGTTGGGCCAACTGGTCAGTTTCTGAGGTCTCCATATACCCAGGCAGAGATTCAGAGAGGCTTTGTGTTCTGTTACGCTCACCTGGTCTCTGCAGGGACATTGGGGCACGGTTGCATCCCCCCCAGGATCTGGCTTCCCTGGATCAGGCTTCTTCCCCTACTCCTGTGTTGTGGACTGCTCTGGTGGTTGAAACTGCCCCTGTGAGGATACGAGTGGTCGTGAGGATGCTGTGAATGTGGTAAGCATGCGTTTGCCCATATAGTCTCACCTGTTTAACTATGAGGATGAGCTCTCCGTCCTGCTTCTCAGGTGCAGGGGGGCTTTAATTGGACCTAGTTCCTTCACTGGTCCATCTGCGTGGCAGCCTAGACCGGCTTTGACTGATCCACTTCAAAGGTAAGTGTTCTTCAACAATGATTATTGTCCGTTCTTGCTTGCAATGTCTTTTTCCCATGATTAGTGTTCTTATCCCTAATAATGTCTTTCTTTCTCCCAATAGGTGATGAAGGCCCATTGGAGTCGCAGTGCTAGAAGTGAGCCCAAACAGAGCCTTGAGGAGTTACAATGTCCCAAAATATATGGTAAGTTTGGGCCATAGGGTCAGCGCGAAGGTTATGTAGCGTGCACCCTTAGCACATTTTCTTTATGTGGTGTCTGACCTTATCTGTCCTTTTCTCCTGCATGTATGGCCTGGCGACGACCGATGAGGAGCAGCTGTCTGAAGATCTGTTGGCGGATGATGGATGGCTGCAGCCACAAGGATGCTGGTAGAGAAGAGCTCCTGCGTAAGTGTTCGACCTGCGGAGTAGGTAAGGGGCGCTGCTAGCGATGGAGCTGCTGGTGTCAGGTAGGTGAGCTTTAGACAATGGTAGATAGTACTGCTGAAAGCAGGTAAGATGCGCTTCTAGCGATAGTAGGCTTCGGGCGATGGTATCGCTGGAATCAGGTAAATTGTGCTTCAGGCAATGGTATTGCTAGAATCAGGTAAGATGCGCTTCAGGCGATGGTTTTGCTGGAATCAGGTAAGAAGCGCTTCATGCAGCAGTGAGCGCTAAGCTGCATGAGCAGACTAATGCAAAGTGCTGGCATGCAGGCAGGGCAGGCTTAAATAGCCTGGTCCCAGCCAAGCCCCTTTGCTATGCTTGATGGCTCCACCCTGCCACTCCCAGAGGATGCTGCATGTGTAGCCCAATGCATTCCTATGGCCACGCCCGGCCTGGATGCACGTGGCGGCCCTGCAAGAGATGAAAAAACACGTGCACTAGGAATAAAGTGTGCAGAGCACACTTTTTCATGAGCCTGGAACCAAAGGTGCCAGGACTGGGTCAAACAGGACCCTTTAAGTGATGTAACTTGTGGTCCTTGCCCTGTGGCCACGACAGTAAGAGGGAGCTCTTTTCACCTGGAGGAAGGTTTAACCATCTTGTTTCTCTCTGTCTTTCCTTCGGACTCCCCCCACACTTCCTGTAGCACAAAGCACTTTGGGCGTGATATCAGAATACAAGGCCCATTGGTTCCAAGAACAGGGACACCAAAAGCAGGTGTGTTAGGTAAGACTTTCATCTTTATGAAAAATCTTCCTGACCTGTGTAAACCGCGAAACATTTTGCTTGATCTTTCAAATTTTTTTACTTTTCCCCTAGGTGATTTGGCATATTTTTCCCCTCTCGCCTAGTATTTTACTCTTTTTATGGGTGACCATTTGATGTTTCTCCATAGTGTATGATTGGAGTTATAGTTTCCTATAACCATGGCTGAATGTAATTTAATATGGCAGCACACAGCATTTTAAATGCAGTGGCTTGCTTTTCATTCTCTTATTATTTCCTGGGCGAACTACTGTTCTCAAGAAGTAAAGTGGCATTCCCATTCCCTTTACATTTATTATAGTGAGCAAGCACATACCCCTTTATGTGGAGGGCTGGGGGATACATTGTATCCCCTTTCTTACCTGATAAAATTGCAAGTTTACTTGAATGGCTGGTTACCACCATTTTGCCTTTATGACTGCTTGCAGGCTGTCAAATCAGTCTCACTAATGCACAGGAGGGCCGCCATTCTGCTAGATTTGTGGGATCCTTCTTTTTTTGTTCACTGTTTCTCATTTGCTTTTTGTTTCAGAGGTCTTCCCCTGCTATTCTAGGTAGGAACAACCTTGCTTGAAGTGTTGCTTTGGCAGGGATCCTTTGTATACCTTGCCATGGTTCCAGAGTGTTTGAGAAGGCAGGAAGCGAGGGAGGAGTCCAAAACTCTGCAGCACATTGATTTCACCTTGCCTGAAAGGAGCCTAATGCCAATGGGCAGGGGGTGACAGTCCTGATTGGACAGCCAGACCAACCCTTTCTGTAAACTGCAGGGATCGTTTGCAGAAGTTGTGCTGTAGTTCCTGATACATACTCTGATTCTGGAAGCTGCTGACAAGTCGACCACTGGAGCTGAATCCAAACAGCAAGATGAAGAAAAGACATCTGTAGCTATTTCCAGCGACCAGAGAGCCTGCTATGTAAACAGAGCCTGATGCAACACTTCCTTACAATTGAAGTGGGGGTTCTGAATGAAATGACTTCTACCCAGGCACTAGCTCAATTCACTAGACTCAAGAAGACCTTCATTTTGAGCCATCCCACAACATGCTGCAACCTTGCCTGGCTGCAAACCGTTAATACCCTGGGACCTCATGCCTGAGTGCGGTACATGGTCTTACAAAGTCCAAATCCGTCCTAAACTTTGGTGGACTCTTGCTGGATCTCCAGAGACATTATTCAAAACTGTGAAGTTAGTGTAGAGAATACAATTGGTGATATTCATTCTTAATCGTGCTGCTGTAAACAGGCACTATATCCACAGAACCACGAGAATCCATGTACAAACCTTTGCTGGAAGCCTCCTCTGATGGCTGCTGCTGCAAGGTCCCATCCAGTGTCCAGTTTTTTTTGTCTCCACACCATGAATCCAGGGATTGGATCCTGTGCTGCTGCATCCTGAAGTCATCGACCCTGAAGCTCTTCTTTTCTCTGTACTGTGCTGGCTTGGGTAATGCTTACATTAAGTCATGTGTAAATCCTGTGAGGCTAAGGCAGTGATTTGTGTGGCTGGCAGTTTGCCGGTACCACTCCCCAGGCCTACTGCTGGAACACATACAGGGAGCATTATTTGAAGTCCCAGAACCCTTTTAACTAACTTTTAAGCTAATACTCACTTGTTAAAGAAAATATCCTCTGTAATTCTGACTTTCCTGCAACTGAACCCTATCCTGACCTGCCAAAGCAGGCTCCTAGACCACTAGGGTCTCTCTTCTGCCTCTGAGAAAACTGATGCCATAGACTAGAGAATGTCTTTAATGATAAGGATTCTGTCTGGAAATTGGAAGTATAAAAGTACTTACTTTTTTTACTTGTGTGTACTTGGTGGAAATCCGACCAGTACATTTGTTGCAAAGAACTGAAATGTATGTACCAAAAAATGTGTGATATCTGGGTCTGCTCCGTGGACCCATTTCCCTGTTCGCTCGGCGGACCGAAGTCACATTGGCCTGCGGTACGCCATGCTGTCTGCAAAAAAAATTGATGCAGCCGGTGGTTGGCTGGATGGAAGCGTGCTGTGTGTCAAAGGTTTTGGGAAAGGCCGCCATGGTGTATCGGAGGATAGTGTTGTGGTGTGTGTGGCAAGGCTCTAAGCCATTGTGTGCATGGGTGGACCTCTTGTTGGTAGCAGACAGTAAAATTATTCATATCTGGCTCCGCTCCAGCATCCCATTTCCCTGTCCGGTGTATGCGTGGAGATGCTGCCGTGACCGGTCGTGCAGTGTGTCCCCTCGGTGCACTAATGGAATAGTGTACATATGGAAGAGGTCACGGTGCAACTGGGACTTATATGTGCTTGCATAGTGTGCATTGTGCAGATTAGTAAGTGTTGCAATGCACTACGCACCATTGGTTATATGCATGTGCTAGAGTGTTGGCAGCAGGCCCAATGTTGTGAATATTATCTTGTTTGGTTGGCATGCTTATAATGCTTTGTGATTGGAAGTGGGTAGCAGTGGCAAACACAGCAATATGTTTCCTTGCCTCCCTGCTTTACGGTGCAGCGGTTGGGTGGAAGTGTTGGAGCGTATGTTGTCTTTATGATTTCTGGCACATGCCTACATGGTCGCCTGCATGGCTATGTTATGTTGTGGTGAGTGTGCCCAAGGCCTAGACTGTTGGGTGCATGGCTAAAGGCCGTAGGCCATAGGCCATGCACCCAACAGCCTAGGCCTTCATCACAGCCACCACAACAAGGCAGTGATGCAATTGTCACTCTACATGCATTTGAAGTTGGTGAGTTGCACACAATGGTTGTGGAGGACATTGTACACTTGGTAGAACAGCAGAAGTGAGCTGCTATGCGTACATTAGCATATGGTATTCACCATCGCCCCTGCTGCACAATAGCAAGCCACATATCACCATTTGCGTTTGCAATGGTTAGGCCCTTATGTGACCCTTGCTTGAGAAAGTGTTTGACCACAATGGCAGCCAACTGAACGTCATGGAGCCATGCATGCAAAGATGTGCCCAGGGTAAAAGGTGGCAGGCATAATTGCAGATGGGGAATGCATTACACATGACATGAGGAGTACAACATGGGGTGCACTAGGGAGTGCTGTGTGTGGTGAGGGCCTAGCGTCTTGAATGCATGGCTTCAGGAGTTACACAAAAAACTATGTGATTTGCTTTCAACTACTCCTCAGATTGTTGTGTTTCGTGTGTAGTTTGTGAGTTGTGCATGCATTGTTGATTGCATGGGTGTGCTCATTGTTCGCACAAGGTACATTTGCCAGTGCATGACAGGAGCGTATGGAGTGACCAGTTCTGCAGTGTGTCCACTGAGTGCTGTGGTGAGAAAGTGTGTGTGTACCAGTGCATAGAGTTCAACTGCATAGTGTATGTGCTTGAGTAGTGTGCATTACACAGATTACTAACTACTGTACTGCACATTGAAGTATTTTATCATTCGAGTTGGTGGAGTGCTGAGAAGGAGACAAACTATGGCTACCTGCAGTTTGTGGTGCTGGATGCCGCTCTGGGTGCGTGTGGATGCTGAAAGCGTGCATTGGTTTGCAGAGCTGTTACCTGGAGGTGCTTTCACATGACACACGACCTGTACTATGAGTGTGTAATGGTACATCTGCAGTACAGTTCGATGCAGAGGTCTTGGATGTGAATGCTACATGTATGTGTGACTATTGCATACTACCTAATGAGGGAGTATTGCATATACGATAGTGGAAATGGAATAAGGAGTGCCCGTTCTTTACTGGTGTGTGGCCCTCACTGTAGCTGGCAAGGCACACATGCTACAATCTGCCCTTTTGAGCATGGTGCCTTTGCAAATGGAACTGTGTGGATTATCCAATCAGTTGTCAAGGGTGTGGGTCACAGGAAGGGGCAGTGATATATTTCCCCACACCTCGATGCAGTGAGGTTGACAGAGATGGACAGACACAGAGTGCTCATCGTGAGTAACACCTTTGTGTAAGATCTGCACAAGTATGCCGTGGAAAGAGGCTTTGATATTTACTTTCAGATGGAAGGAGTGGAGGCTTTTTTGGGACACAGTGTATGAGTGGGGTTTCGGTGCCATGGTTCTCCTTTGTACATGTGTGGCCTCTGTTGGCAGTGTGGATTTTGTGGTTGTGCATTATGGAGCGCTACATTTGGGGCACATGTCGTGCTCACATTTGCTCCGTCACCCCAAGAAGATGATGACAGCAGTGATGCAGATTTTTTCCCACTGCCAAGGGGATTTTCTCCTCCATACCACCAAGAGGTGCATGGGACCATGCCAGTGTAATTTGCCAACAGCCAGAGGTTGGGAGGTGTTTCATACACAGAAGCATGTGTGACTTTATGTGCAGTGCTGGGATGTTCTGCACTGACTATGACAGCATTAACGAGCAAGATTTGCAGTGGTTCCAAGGAAATGGCATTTTTGTTACCTCCATTGGCAATGCTGTTTTGTTTGCCACTATGCACTCAGCGTTGCAGACAATCCTGTAAAACTGTAAGAGAAGAGTTGACTTTCAGTAGGTACAAATGTGAGGAGTAGAAGCAAAGAGAAAGTCATTGAAAGAGATTTTTTTTAAAGTATGCAAGCACGTACATAACAAAAACAGGACAAAAAACCTTTTGTTTTTAGAGTTAGTACTACAGACCCAAACCCCTAACCTGTTTTACATTTACCCCTCAACCCCAAACACCCCACACCCCCTCCGTCCATCCCTAGCATGAAAACTCAACAATCAACACTGCTCTATAAGGTTGGTGAGTCTGGTGTGTACGCAACCACTGTGCCAGAAGGTCTCTTTGCACAAATAAGTGCATAAGGGTATAGTGGAAGTGTGCAAGGTAAGGGACATCACAGAGTCGCCAGGTAAGTAGTGCAGAATCAGTTTAGATCAGGCAGTTAGCCAGGGAGAGGAGCAGAAACAGCAGACGCTAAGAGAAAGACTGTTTTTTTTGCAGAAGCGCCTGACTCTGAGGGAGTTGGAGGCAGATGAGGGAAGAGCTTGTGCACGCAAATTTATAGGGAGTTACAGTTGAAGGTATTGAGGTCCCAGGGGCCTGAAGGCCTTCTGCATAATGCAGAGGGCCTCATTATGAGTTTGGCAGTAGCCGTGCCCTTATTAAGGGCACGGCTACCGCCAAATTCGCTACCGTCCCCGGCACCCGCGAATGGGCCATTACCGACCCATCACGAGTTGAATGGGCAATTAATTGCCCTTTCGCGGGTGCCAGTATGGACAGCCTCCCGATCCCCATTCTGTCCCATAGGGCAGAATGGAGGTTGGGAGCATGGTTGCACCGGCAGCGTTAATAATGGTGCTGGTGCAATCACGAGTTCTGCTCACAGATGCCTGTTTGCACGCCTGGTCAGACCACGCGTACAGTCCCTGACCGGCAGGCAGAACTCATAATGTGGGAGTATGGTAACTATGGGGGCAAAAATGGGAATGGGGCAGTGTCTTGGTGAATGGGGAATTACCGCCCCGCTCACCTTGGAGTAGGGCGGTAATTCAGCCATCCACCAAGGCGGACACGGTAAAATACTGGTGGCAACCATGGCGCTAATAGCGCCATGGTTACCGCCTACCGTGTAATGAGGCCCATTGTGTCTTTCTTAAAGTGTAATTGGGTTTTGCTTTCCCTGAATCGCTTCATGTATTCTAAAATAGTTCATACTCATCAATGAATAGATTAAGGCCCTCCAGAAGGTATATGAGCTACATTTCTAGCTCTGAACTGTGTTCTACAAAGTAGTATCTGTTACAAGGTGTATACTTGTAACTGGGTTTGTTTATTAAGTGATTTCCATAACTGAGTGTCACTGTATTACTGACAGGGTCTACTACCATTGAATTACTGATGGTATTCTAAAAGTATATATAACCTAGTTGTAATCCCCATGAATATCTGACGCCATTCTGAATGTGTTGTAGGTTTGACTCACCTTCAACTGCTGATTGCTATTCTTAATAAGGTTATACTTTCGGTTGTAAGCCATAAGTATTGCATTGTTTTTTTTTATAATTCTGTATATTTAATATGTTATAGTACTTACTTACCCAAGATGTATATTGTCCTACTTGTACTTAAATAAACCATACATTTTTACCATACCAAGTGTTCCAGTGTTTCTTTGGACCATATTTATGCTACAGTTTCTTTATACCAAGCTACAACACTCTCTCCCTCCTAAGAGAAGCCTGGCTGCTCCATCCATGCTACCAACATTCTCAGGTGGTACAGCCATATACTAAAAGTGGAGCTTAGTTGGACTATCGAATAACTGTCCTAACAAGATGCACTTTAGCCCAATCACCTGTGGACATTTGTCTTTAAAAGTCGGGTTCTCTACCACTTCTCAGATTCACTTTGGAACAAACACCTAAGAAAACATTTGTTGTATCTCTGTTGGGAGAGCCAACTTTACAGATCCCTCCACAAGTGATGGGAAGACTAAGTGCCCAAGGCAGAGGCAAGCTCTGTTATCTACCCATCCGCAGGGAACATTGGGATGAACCTGCTGCTGTAACCAGACCTGCATCTCTGCACTGTCACACTGCTGGCCAGGACCTCAGTGTGGTGAAGGACATGTGAGAGTGTGCAACTGCATCCCTTGATAAGAGCCCTAGAACAAGGAATGAACCTGTCCATGTGACCCCCACAGCAACCTGTGAACTAAGACAGACAAGAGCAATGTGTTTCCCCACACCAAACCAGTTGAGTGTCATCAAACAAGCTTCAATGCAATTCAAACAGGTCCATCATGAGCTGCCTTTGGCACTCACCAAGGTCTTTGAATTCTCACACATGCATGAAACTGTTTGTCGCTGCACCCCGCTAGCTGGGCATGTCATTGCATTGGTTCAAACTTTAAGCTCTTTCTTTCATCTGCCACCTTTGCACAGCGACTCGTCCGACCAGCATTTTTGGTGACCATCATCATCACCAGTCAAACCAACCCTGGTGGATCCCTGAGCCTTTGACTATTGGATGTTGCATCCAACCGCTCAAATTGAACTAGCCCAACCAGACACCAGCATCTTCACCACCTACTATCTTAAGTGAGTGTAATCAACAGTTATCCACAGTATGTCTAGGAGATGTGTTTTCCACCCATTCCCAAGTAGAATTGCCTAGAACGAACATTTGATTGCTGAAAGCCTCACACATGTCTACTCCAAGGAGATGGACTGTGGAGTAGCAAAATATCAGGGGGAGAGGAAAGTGTAGGCGTCAACATTTAGAGTTAAATCAGGGCAGGCTTCCCGAGAGCCAACAATATTTGGTAATACATACATGAAGTGCAGCACATTCATAAATGTGGATGCAGTTATAAAATGTGATGCCGTATTTAAATGAGGGATGTTCCAACAGCATTGTCTTGGAGACAGGTACAGGCAGGCGAAGCAATATCATTTTTATGATACGTTATTTTAACACATGACCCGCCACTTACCTGTCTCCATCCCCTGCTTACCTGAGCTCAAGATCACCTTGGTGCACCTCTTTGGGCAGGGTTGGACTGGGGCATAAACTTGTCTCAGGCAACAATGAAAAAGTGGCCCAAAACTGCAAATGGCAATTAATTCCTTTGGTAATGGACCATTTGTTTTAGTACGCAGGGGCCAGGCGGGTCTTTGGATAAAAATGAGATGCAAAGTGTGCATTTTAAAGAATATTTAATCAGTAACACTGGTCAAAATGAATAGCCGCATGTTGAGGTAACTTATCAAACTGGTCCACAGTGGCAAAAAAAGTGGCCCACTGTGACCAAGACAATTGTCCCAGACTGGCATTTTGCGTTTTTGGTTCGGCATTGCCATATTTCCCTGTAGGCCAGTCCAAGCCGGTCTCTGGGAAGTTGCCCTGGGTTGTAAAGGCAAAGGGTAGGATGGGATTCCCCAAAAACTCATGGGGAAGAAATACTGGGTTATAATAACTGATAGCACATACAAAGGGAAAGGCATACAATGGAATACAGGTGTTTGGTATCTTTAGTTAGAGTTAAACTTATTCATCTCATTTCCCAGTACACAAGCAGGGTTTTTAGACATTTTACTACAAAACGGGGAATTCACAAGAAACTATTTACACTGGTAATCTACCTAAGCAGCTGAGTAAATACAAAAAAACAATGCATAACAAAAGTTCAAAAATAACAAAAAACGAGTCCTAAGGGGGTCGGTCATTACGAGTATGGTGCTAGGGGCTTAACGGCACCGTTAAGGATGGCGGTGCCGTTAAGCCCCTACCGCCATATTCCAAGGTCCCTTAGCGGGTCCCAGCTGGAACGACTGGTATGTCCAGCTGTACGGGGCCCATCAAGGGACCTTGGAGCTAATAGCGGGCCCGTTATTAGTGCCGTCCCCATTCCCATTGAGCCCTATGGGGGATCAAATGGGAATGGGGAATGGTTCACTGAATGGGGATTTACCGGGTCCGCATAGGTCAGAATGTCCCGGTAAGTCCCCATTCAGTGACACCGGACCTGGACCCGGGTTTAGAGGTAGCCATTGGCTACCTCCAAACTCGTAATGACCCCCAAAGTCTTTTTAAAAATATAAGGGGTCATTACGAGTTTGGAGGTAGCCATGGTGCTAATAGCACCATGGCTGCCTCCAAACCCATGTCCAGGTCCGTAGTGTCGGAATGGGGACTTACCGGGACATTCCGACCTTTGCGGACCCGGTAAGTCCCCATTCCAAAAACCATTCCCCATTCCCATTCAAGCCCCCATAGGGCTCAATGGGAATGGGGAAGGAGCTAATAATGGGCCCGCAAATAGCGGGCCCGTTATTAGCTCCTTGTTCCCTTAGCGGGACCCACTAAGCGACCTCGGAATGCGGCGGTAGGGGGTTAACAGCACCGGCATCCTTACCGGTGCCGTTAACCCCTTACCGCCGCACTCGGAATGAGGCCCATAAGCCCTCATTCTGAGATCGGAGGTAAGTACCAGTATTTTCCGCCATGGCGTAAAGTACAACACTGCCCTGGCGTCAGACCGCTAATTGCGTCCCATTCCGACCTCGCAGACACGCGCTTTTCGCCATGCCGGAAAAGTACCGAGTGGCCTGCCGCTAAACGACCCGCAAATCCCCTACTGGCATGCTCCGACACGTAAATAGCAACACTGCCTTGGAAGACTAGCGCCAGTACATTACGGTCACCGAAAAAACGGAACCGGAAATTACGTCATCGCACAGGAACTGGAAGGAGAGCGGCGGCTATCTTTAAAAACACAATCCATTGCCATCCTCATCCGCCAACACCCTTTGGAGCAAATCAGACATTGGAAAAGGACCAGACGACTACCAACATGCCGAAAGCACCAAAGAAGGCAGCGGACCGCATCCGCAAGAGGAGATTCAGTCCAGAGGGACTCCAGGCCATGGAAGACTACCTGGCTGAGCATGCGGATGTCGTTTTCAGCAGTAACATGCAAAGGGAGTCTATCCTCCGCAAAAAGAAGATCTGGGCTGAACTCACCCAGAGGGTGAGCGCCATAGGAAACACCCCCAGCACCCTCAGGGACTGCCGCAAGCGGTGGGATGACCTGCGGGTGCGGGGCCTCCTCTCCAGCAACTGGAGCCAAGCCATGCAGACGTGAGGCGGACCAAGTACCCCTGTGCAACTAGAGCCATGGGAGGAGACGTGTGCGGCTCTGATTGGCACAGAATTGATCGAGGGCGTGGGGAACATGGAGTGCGGGGCAACGACTTCTGCCAAAGGAGGTGAGGGTTCACAGTGTACACTGCCAATGTCCATTGCATGATTCAAACTGCCCCAAGGACCATTGAAGGCACCTTCTCGTGTTGCCCCCCCCCATCCAACCCATCCCCCATCCAACTAATGCAGAGGCAAGTGCCACGCAATCAAGGGCCAAGTGCAAGTACATAACGCACATCAACCATAGTGCATTAACTTGCACATCCCATCATGCACACTGTGCAGCCGGCTCGGCATTGAGCCAGCCAAACTGCACATAACCAGGCCACGATGAGTCACTCCCAAACATGCGCACATGACATACTCATGCACATGTACCACTGCCGTAGCTACAACCAAAAGTCCACAAACTGCAATCGACTGAAATGTGAATGCAGCCATGTATGCAAATAGGACATTTTACAATCACTCATGTTGTCCCTCTCTTCTACCCTCACAGGCACTGACCATGAAAGCGCCGACCCACAACCAAGCCAGCCAAATAACTCCAGGGGTAGTGGCAGGGTCAGGCGAATCCTGCACCAAAAACAACAGCCCCCCCCCAGCTCTGTAAAGGCCACTGGATGCTGCCCCACCACAACCCATTCAAGCATTGGCGCCTGCCACAATGCCAGCCCCAACATCGGCGCAGTCGAGCATCCCTGGGGAGGCTGCTGCCACTGGCCCTGACGAGTATGCAGACAGCCCGTCACCCATCTGTGGGGCGTCCGAGGAGGAGGACCAACACAAAGTCCACACCCCGGAGCCCTGCATCGTACCCCTGGCCTCATGTAGTGACTGTGGAGATGTACCAACACCTGTCTGTAGTCCTCCAATCGACCCGCAGGTGTATGATAATGATGTCCCAAGTCCACCGGTGCAGCCCTCAGCCGAGCATGCAGGGGCAAGTGGTTTCACCAATGGTTTCCCATCATTCGGCACACGTCGGGTGAATCAGCTCTCAGACCTCATAACGGAGTTTATGGAGGACAACCGGCAGGCCCGCGTTGAATGGCATGATGGACTGAGGGAAATGCGGCAGACACTCACCGACTGCACCGACCGGTTGTGTGACACTCTAACTGACAGCACAACCCGCCTGTGCCACATCCTTGGCTGCATAGCCAATGCCCTTGAGGCAGCCCATTCGAATACCCAGCCAGAGCAGGCGGACACGGCCGCATCCTGTGAGGCCACACAAGGCAGCCCAGCAAGGTGCACTCGGCGTTCAATGCGGCGCAGGGACATGCCCCCCCCGGGCCAGGGGAGCAAGGAACAATAGTCATTGCTGTCACATGTGTCCTTTAAGTCCTACATGGGACCAGTGCTGTGGAGTTGGGGGGGAGGGGGATGGGGGTTGAGGGTTCGTTGTGCATTTGGGGGGTAGGGGGGTGATGGTTTGTTGTGCAATTGGGGGAGAGGGGGGCTGCAGTTAATGTTCACAATATTTCCTTCTTCACAATACACTATTGGTGTTGCAAAGTTGAACAGTTGTGGACATTCATCATTGAGCATGTGTATGATGATGACTGACAGTGCATGGTGTACAAGTATACACACATCCAGTACCCTGTGTGCCCATGTCATGCCACCCCCTGCTGACTTGTGTTCTGGACATCTTGTCCGCTCTTTGTATGGCCCATTACACCAGTCCAGCTTCGCCAACTCATATGTGCCTTACGCAAGCCAGGTGACCGCCTCATCTACACGCATGCACGGGTATGGCCAGTGATTTGGTGTACCCTGGGCCTGTTCTGTGGGTTACTGACAGGGGTCATGTACCATGGTGTCAAGGGACAGCCACCAACACCTGCATGTCTAGCCAATTGAGGTGAGTGTTTGAACTATCATGGTGGAGAACTGAATTTGGCTGACATGGCAGGGTTTCACTGATGGCCACACGCACATGTCCATGGATGCATTTCGCCCATTCATGGCCCCAATATGTGTCCAATTCAATGGAATGCTGTGGGGGGGTGCGTCTACAAGATGGTCCACGTACAATGAATGGCATGGTCATCTCGTGGTACAGGCTTTGTTGATGCATGCAGCAGTCCTGATGTTCGATCCATGTGGTGCTGTGTACTGTGTGGATTCGTATTGGGGTGTGATGGATGTAGTCAGTGGCTCATGGCCATCATCCTGCTCTGATCCATACTATGGTGAATTCCAACACTCCTATGGGTGTGCCATGCCGGTGACGTGGTGGGGTATCCCTGCTGCCCTCAGTTCAATCCACTCCCAGGGATGTGTCTCCCATGTGGTGCCATTCTGGGGGCAGCCACATTGTGCATATGCAGTGTGTCGACCTATATGCGTGTACGGTTGTGGTGGCTGCCAGTGGTTGGTGCATGTGTAGTGGGATTTGGCCTTGTCAGATGGTGGAAATGTAGTATATTGTGAGTGCCTTACTACATCGATGTGGGACTCTGTACTCATGTGCCGTTGCACTGGTTCTATGGCGGGTTGGTTGGTGGGGTGAATATCATACAATGGCTTCATCATTTCCACCCAGTTGGTTCATGCAGTCACCCACCTCATGCCACCAATGCACTGGCATGACACAGTCAGACAACTCACCAGACAGCCGGGCATGTCATCCTGCATGTTGCCCCATGTTGCACGGTAGCGTGGTAATCAGCTGGGCCATTGAGTCATGAGTTGTTCTTTGATGTCGCGCCCACCCATGTGTGGTGTTCTTGGTTGCGTTGCATTCCGTCTGCACGTAGGGGGAGTGGTATTGTTTGCAGTTGCTATCCGCCACCTGCATGCCATGCTGGTCCACCTACGACACGTGGGTGCTGTCAGGGGCACCAACGTCATTTGGCATGCCTGCAGATGCATGGGGGCCAACTTTAATGTTGAGTGACTCCTGGGTGGTCCATGTTGGGGATTGGTGGGCCCTTGTGTGCTTGGGGAGGTGATACAGCATTTTTTTGGTGTCCGTGTAATGGACCGTGGTGACATGCCATGCATGGGCACCACTGTGTCCTGGTAGGTGCCTGTGGCATGGGTGTGGGGCACAGGCTACACCGTCTTTTGTGCCAGGATAGCAGTGTGTATTTGTATGCTGCTCGCTTATCTCAGTATGTCTCGGGCAAATTATGGTGGTGACGGTGTCACGGTCAAGGCGGTCAAGGGTGTTTATCTGCTCAGGGGTTTCCTTGAGTGACCGGACTGGGGGCTGCTGGGGTGGTGACGGAGACTGCACCGGTGCTGCATGCAGGGCCTGTCTCCCCCTTCTTCTCCCACTGTGTCTCCTCAATGGGGGGGGCCTGGTATTGTTGGTGGGGTTTTTGTGGTTGTGACCTTGCTGGTTCTATTGGTGTCATCTTGGTGTGGGAGGGGGTGTTGTGTGTGGCTGAGTTCCTTTTCTGCTGTGGCAGACTCCATTGCCTCCACCTGTGCTGATTGTGTGCACTTGTAGCTCTGGAACCCACGGCTCAGGGTTCTTTACTCCTTCTCTGAGATGCCTGTATGTACTCCATGCCGGTAAGGTACTTTACGGGATTGAGGAGGCCGTAATTTACGTGTGCTCCTTACTTGTGATCAGCTCCGGTTTACACCATGCCGCTAATTTCGGCATGGTGGGGCGTGCGCGCGACCCAAGACCGATAATTACGGCATCGTACTTTCCGGTGCCGTAAATAGCGGTCTGGTTGGTCAGAATAGCCCGTAGCGGTCAGCGATGCCGGTAATCCTTTACCGCATCATTTTTCCCTTACCTCCAACTTCTGAATGACCCCCATAGTCTTTAAACATGTAAAAGTACCCGTTTGGGCGTTGGAAATGCTAGTGTGACAGCGGTGGTTTAGCACCCCACTGCCACAGTTCAAAAGAAATTCATGGCATGGTCTGAAATTACCTTGCCATGGTTTGTGTCTCTCTCTGCACCTGTTTCAAAAGGCGCCTCATTTCTGGGCATTTTGAAGAGCATACCATTTGTGAATTCTGGATGTGCTTTAAAATCATTAGAAATGCCCACTTGCTTGTACAAATGCAGAACAGGGGGGAAAAAGGGCATCTGAATGTGCGCATCTAGAATGAGCTCAATTATCTGCCCTTTGAGAATTGGGCTGCAACTTTTTCTTCGCACAAGTGAGGCAATGCACTAGCGCCAGTGCTTTAAGTGGGCCGGGGCCTGCCGGGGCCGGGCCCCGGCAGTCTCCAAAAAGTGGGGCTGAGCCGGGGCCCTGCCGGGGCCCCCAGTCCCACCGCACGCAAAATTGGCGGGATGCATTATCCCGTCGCGGCCGTAGCCGCGACGGGAGATGCGCCTGCCATGAAGTCAGGCTAGCTGACAGAAGTGGCAGCCAACCACAGCGATGCTGTGCCTGGCTGCCACTTCTGTCAGTCATAGTAACTGCCTCTGGTGACCCCTCGCGCGAGGGGTCATCAGAGGCAGTTACTGTTCCTTTGTTTCCCCAGGTCGCCGAGGCGTCTTTAACCCTCGGCGAACCTGGGGATTCCTCGACATATTTCGAGGTTTATAAAAGATGGCTTTGAAAGTACACATTTCAAGCCATCTTTTATAAAGCTTTGCCGACGGACAATTTTGTCCGTAGTCAAAGCTTTATAAAAGATGGCTTGAATTGTGCACTTTCAAAGCCATCTTTTATAAACCCGAAAACATGGCCTGAAAACTAGGCAAACCGTAAGGTACGCACACAAATATATATACATGTTACATATCTGTGTGCGTACCTTACTATGGTTTGTGTACTTTGCAGGCCATCTTTTCTAAATATAGAAATATGTAACATATGTAACATATTTCTATGTTTAGAAAAGATGGCCTGCAAAGTACACAAACCATAGTAAGGTACGCACACATATATATAACATGTATATATATTTGTGTGCAGACCATTTGCGTGCTTTTTAGGCCACGCCCCTCCCAGAAGCCACGCCCCCAAATGAGGGCCCCCTCTCGATTTCTTTCCCCACTTAAAGCCCTGACTAGCGCTCCTCCGAAATTCTGTCAAAGGTTTTGGTGAGAATCCGGCCCAGACCCTCAATACAGTAAAAGCGTTGTAAAACAATGAATACATCTTACTTGGGTACAACCTGACCAGGGCTATCTCAAGGTCTTTCTGCTGCAGTTCTCCATGTGCTCTTCTTCAAGTTGGTAGTTCAGGCAGGAAAAGCATCAACAGCATGTCTGGGGCCCCAAAATCTAAAGAAGCGTGGAGGGGAGACCTTCACTTAAAACCCTTTAAGTGCCATGGGTATTTCTCCCCAGTGCCAGAGCCTTTTTTGGTGATTTTGGTATGTGGCCATTCAATGGCTTGTAACTTTTTCGTTACATGAGATATCTCGGCCAAATTTGGCTCCTTTTTTTCCCACATGTAGGCGGTCGTAACGCCACCCAGGAATCCCAGGTTGCTGTAGGGGGGTGAGAGAAAATAAGGAAAATGTGCGAAAATATTGGGTTTTTTCAAAAAATGCCAATAAAATGATGTACAAAGAAGCCTGTGGTTTTTTCCTTGTAAGAGCTAGGAACAAATGGTTTGCTGTGCTGAGTTCCCCAATGTGTTGGCTTTCAGGAACAGGTTGAGTGGAAATGGAAAAAAATTATTTTGATGGGGTTATCAACCGTTTGGTGAGAGGTAGGCGATTTTTGCCATTTTTGCCAATTGGACATGCATGGACGGAATGGAAGAAAAGGGCAGGAAAGCCAAATTGGAGGACAGAAAGGCATATATTTCTGAAAAGTAGACAAAATTCCAAGTTTAGGAAGGGGTGATTTGCATAGGTCAGCCAACAACTAGGTAGGGGAAACTGCCATCGAATGGGGGAAAAGCGGGAAAATGACTGAAAAAAAAGGTATGTGTTGGACATGGTTGGCTTGGTACGGCAATGGCTTCTATGAATTTTGAGAAAAGCAATGCTCCGCTACATTCCCCCGACTCTTGCAGTTAGGAGAGCATACCATTTTTGTAGTGTTTGTACAAAACAAGCAATACCACAAGCCAAACACTGAGCCATGGTACACAGGAGTTTTACGCTCACGGCCTGACCAGACGCACTTAGCATGTGTAAATTGGGAAAACCAATGTGGTGAGGAACGGCAGCCAGTCATTTTTTGAACGAGCACAGGCAGACCTTTTCAAGGGTAGGTGACTTGTGCAGGTTACAAAAGTGTATGGTGGCTAAAGCAGCGACTAAATGTAGGTCACATTTGGGAAAAGAAAGGGTTGTGAGACAAAGGGCTCCAGAAAATGGGTCAAAACGTTATGAAAACCACACAAACACAACACATGGCCTACCGTCCCGCGTTCCCACAGGTGTCCCGATGAAAACGGTACCTCACATGTGTGGGTGCACCTACCTGGCCGCCAAGGGGAAAGCCTAAAACACAAGTAACCCCAAGTCTGTTTTCACACCGGAAATGTCACACTCTCACATCATACAGATATGGGCCTCGGGTGTCCAAGCCACCGAGGAAAACTGGGAACCCCATGCATTTCTGAAAAGAGGACACCCGTGGGAATCAGCAAAGGTATGATATGCCCAAATTGCCCCAGATTTTATTACCCAGACACCCCCGCAAAGTCCGAAATGTGGGAAAAAATACGCATTTTCCTCACATTTCGCTCGACTCACCCATCGAAACACGCCCCCAACAACACATGGCCTACTGTCCCGCGTTCCCACAGGTGTCCCGATGAAAACGGTACCTCACATGTGTGGGTGCACCTACCTGGCCGCCAAGGGGAAAGCCTAAAACACAAGTAACCCCAAGTCTGTTTTCACACCGGAAATGTCACACTCTCACATCATACAGATATGGGCCTCGGGTGTCCAAGCCACCAAGGAAAACAGGGAACCCCATGCATTTCCGAAAAGAGGACACCCGTGGGAATCCGCAGAGGTGTGATTTGCGCACATCGCCCCAGATTTTTTTACCCAGACACCCCTGCAAAGTCCGAAATGTGGGGGAAAAAACGCTTTTTCCGCACATTTCGCTCGACGCACCCATCGAAACACGCCCCCAACAACACATGGCCTACCGTCCCGCGTTCCCACAGGTGTCCCAATGAAAACGGTACCTCACATGCGTGGGTGCACCTACCTGGCCGGCAAGGGGCAAGCCGAAAACGCAAGCAACCCCCAGTCTGTTTGCAGAGGGGAATCTCAGCCATTCTGCCGACCGGCACAACATACAGATATGGGCCTCGGGTGTCCAAGCCACCAAGGAAAACAGGGAGCCCCATGCATTTCCGAAAAGAGGACACCCGTGGGAATCCGCAGAGGTGTGATTTGCGCACATCGCCCCAGATTTTTTTACCCAGACACCCCTGCAAAGTCCGAAATGTGGGGGAAAAAACGCTTTTTCCGCACATTTCGCTCGACGCACCCATCGAAACACGCCCCCAACAACACATGGCCTACCGTCCCGCGTTCCCACAGGTGTCCCGATGAAAACGGTACCTCACATGCGTGGGTGCACCTACCTGGCCGGCAAGGGGCAAGCCGAAAACGCAAGCAATCCCCAGTCTGTTTGCAGAGGGGAATCTCAGCCATTCTGCCGACCGGCACAACATACAGATATGGGCCTCGGGTGTCCAAGCCACCAAGGAAAACGGGGAGCCCCATGCATTTCCGAAAAGAGGACACCAGTGGGAATCCGCAGAGGTGTGATTTGCGCACATCGCCCCAGATTTTTTTACCCAGACACCCCTGCAAAGTCCGAAATGTGGGGGAAAAAACGCTTTTTCCGCACATTTCGCTCGACGCACCCATCGAAACACGCCCCCAACAACACATGGCCTACCGTCCCGCGTTCCCACAGGTGTCCCAATGAAAACGGTACCTCACATGCGTGGGTGCACCTACCTGGCCGGCAAGGGGCAAGCCGAAAACGCAAGCAACCCCCAGTCTGTTTGCAGAGGGGAATCTCAGCCATTCTGCCGACCGGCACAACATACAGATATGGGCCTCGGGTGTCCAAGCCACCAAGGAAAACAGGGAGCCCCATGCATTTCCGAAAAGAGGACACCCGTGGGAATCCGCAGAGGTGTGATTTGCGCACATCGCCCCAGATTTTTTTACCCAGACACCCCTGCAAAGTCCGAAATGTGGGGGAAAAAACGCTTTTTCCGCACATTTCGCTCGACGCACCCATCGAAACACGCCCCCAACAACACATGGCCTACCGTCCCGCGTTCCCACAGGTGTCCCGATGAAAACGGTACCTCACATGCGTGGGTGCACCTACCTGGCCGGCAAGGGGCAAGCCGAAAACGCAAGCAACCCCCAGTCTGTTTGCAGAGGGGAATCTCAGCCATTCTGCCGACCGGCACAACATACAGATATGGGCCTCGGGTGTCCAAGCCACCAAGGAAAACCGGGAGCCCCATGCATTTCCGAAAAGAGGACACGCGTGGGAATCCGCAGAGGTGTGATTTGCGCACATCGCCCCAGATTTTTTTACCCAGACACCCCTGCAAAGTCCGAAATGTGGGGGAAAAAACGCTTTTTCCGCACATTTCGCTCGACGCACCCATTGAAACACGCCCCCAACAACACATGGCCTACCGTCCCGCGTTCCCACAGGTGTCCCAATGAAAACGGTACCTCACATGCGTGGGTGCACCTACCTGGCCGGCAAGGGGCAAGCCGAAAACGCAAGCAACCCCCAGTCTGTTTGCAGAGGGGAATCTCAGCCATTCTGCCGACCGGCACAACATACAGATATGGGCCTCGGGTGTCCAAGCCACCAAGGAAAACAGGGAGCCCCATGCATTTCCGAAAAGAGGACACCCGTGGGAATCCGCAGAGGTGTGATTTGCGCACATCGCCCCAGATTTTTTTACCCAGACACCCCTGCAAAGTCCGAAATGTGGGGGAAAAAATGCTTTTTCCGCACATTTCACTCGACGCACCCATCGAAACACGCCCCCAACAACACATGGCCTACCGTCCCGCGTTCCCACAAGTGTCCCGATGAAAACGGTACCTCACATGCGTGGGTGCACCTACCTGGCCGGCAAGGGGCAAGCCGAAAACGCAAGCAACCCCCAGTCTGTTTGCAGAGGGGAATCTCAGCCATTCTGCCGACCGGCACAACATACAGATATGGGCCTCGGGTGTCCAAGCCACCAAGGAAAACAGGGAGCCCCATGCATTTCCGAAAAGAGGACACCCGTGGGAATCCGCAGAGGTGTGATTTGCGCACATCGCCCCAGATTTTTTTACCCAGACACCCCTGCAAAGTCCGAAATGTGGGGGAAAAAACGCTTTTTCCGCACATTTCGCTCGACGCACCCATCGAAACACGCCCCCAACAACACATGGCCTACCGTCCCGCGTTCCCACAGGTGTCCCGATGAAAACGGTACCTCACATGCGTGGGTGCACCTACCTGGCCGGCAAGGGGCAAGCCGAAAACGCAAGCAACCCCCAGTCTGTTTGCAGAGGGGAATCTCAGCCATTCTGCCGACCGGCACAACATACAGATATGGGCCTCGGGTGTCCAAGCCACCAAGGAAAACCGGGAGCCCCATGCATTTCCGAAAAGAGGACACCCGTGGGAATCCGCAGAGGTGTGATTTGCGCACATCGCCCCAGATTTTTTTACCCAGACACCCCTGCAAAGTCCGAAATGTGGGGGAAAAAACGCTTTTTCCGCACATTTCGCTCGACGCACCCATCGAAACACGCCCCCAACAACACATGGCCTACCGTCCCGCGTTCCCACAGGTGTCCCAATGAAAACGGTACCTCACATGCGTGGGTGCACCTACCTGGCCGGCAAGGGGCAAGCCGAAAACGCAAGCAACCCCCAGTCTGTTTGCAGAGGGGAATCTCAGCCATTCTGCCGACCGGCACAACATACAGATATGGGCCTCGGGTGTCCAAGCCACCAAGGAAAACAGGGAGCCCCATGCATTTCCGAAAAGAGGACACCCGTGGGAATCCGCAGAGGTGTGATTTGCGCACATCGCCCCAGATTTTTTTACCCAGACACCCCTGCAAAGTCCGAAATGTGGGGGAAAAAACGCTTTTTCCGCACATTTCGCTCGACGCACCCATCGAAACACGCCCCCAACAACACATGGCCTACCGTCCCGCGTTCCCACAGGTGTCCCGATGAAAACGGTACCTCACATGCGTGGGTGCACCTACCTGGCCGGCAAGGGGCAAGCCGAAAACGCAAGCAACCCCCAGTCTGTTTGCAGAGGGAATCTCAGCCATTCTGCCGACCGGCACAACATACAGATATGGGCCTCGGGTGTCCAAGCCACCAAGGAAAACAGGGAGCCCCATGCATTTCCGAAAAGAGGACACCCGTGGGAATCCGCAGAGGTGTGATTTGCGCACATCGCCCCAGATTTTTTTACTCAGACACCCCTGCAAAGTCCGAAATGTGGGGGAAAAAACGCTTTTTCCGCACATTTCGCTCGATGCACCCATCGAAACACGCCCCCAACAACACATGGCCTACCGTCCCGCGTTCCCACAGGTGTCCCGATGAAAACGGTACCTCACATGCGTGGGTGCACCTACCTGGCCGGCAAGGGGGAAAACGCAAGCAACCCCCAGTCTGTTTGCAGAGGGGAATCTCAGCCATTCTGCCGACCGGCACAACATACAGATATGGGCCTCGGGTGTCCAAGCCACCAAGGAAAACAGGGAGCCCCATGCATTTCCGAAAAGAGGACACCCGTGGGAATCCGCAGAGGTCTGCCTTTGCGCAAATTGCCCCAGTTTTTATTAGCCACAATCCCCGACAAAGTGTGATATTTGGTGGGGAAAAAACACAATGTTCACTTTGTCTGGGGTTCTGGGTAATAAATTCTGGCCCGCTTCGCGCAAATCAGACCTCTGTGCTTTCCCACAGGTGTCCTCTTTTGGGAAATGCATGGGGTTCCCCGTTTTCCTTGCTGGCTTGGACACCCTAGGCCCAAATCTGTAGGTTGCCCACATGAACAAATTGTGCTGTGGCGAAAGGCTTGGGGTTACCAGCGGGTTACCCTTTTCCTTTTGCGCCCCCGGTAGGTGCACCCACTCATGCGAGGTACCTTTTTCGTCGGGACACCTGTGGGAACACAAGAAGGTATGACATCTGCTGTTGGCGACGTGTTTCGGTGAGTGGACACAGGGAAATGTCTCTGAAATTGGCCGGAAATGAAGACAATTCTCAGACATTTCGCTCTGGCCACCCACCGAAACACACCGCCAACAACACGTGGCCTACCTTCCCGTGTCCCCACACGTGTCCCGATGAAAACGGTACCTCACATGTGTGGGTCCACCTACCGGGGGCGCAAAAGGAAAAGGGTAACCGACTGGGAACCCCAAGCCTTTCGCCACTGCCCATTTTGTTCATGTGGGCAACCTACAGATTTGGGCCTAGGGTGTCGCAGCCAGCAAGGGAAACAGGGAACCCCATGCATTTCCCAAAAGAGGACACCCGTGGGAATCCACAGAGGTCTGCCTTGCGCAAATTGCCCCAGTTTTTATTAGCCACAATCCCCGACAAAGTGTGATATTTGGTGGGGAAAAAACACAATGTTCACTTTGTCTGGGGTTCTGGGTAATAAATTCTGGCCCGCTTCGCGCAAATCAGACCTCTGTGCTTTTCCACGGGTGTCCTCTTTTGGGAAATGCATAGGGTTCCCCGTTTTCCTTGCTGGCTTGGACACCCTAGGCCCAAATCTGTAGGTTGCCCACATGAACAAATTGTGCTGTGGCGAAAGGCTTGGGGTTACCAGCGGGTTACCCTTTTCCTTTTGCGCCCCCGGTAGGTGCACCCACACATGCGAGGTACCTTTTTCGTCGGGACACCTTTGGGAACACAAGAAGGTATGACATCTGCTGTTGGCGACGTGTTTCGGTGAGTGGACACAGGGAAATGTCTCTGAAATTGGCCGGAAATGAAGACAATTCTCAGACATTTCGCTCTGGCCACCCACCGAAACACACCGCCAACAACACGTGGCCTACCTTCCCGTGTCCCCACACGTGTCCCGATGAAAACGGTACCTCACATGTGTGGGTGCACCTACCGGGGGCGCAAAAGGAAAAGGGGAACCGACTGGGAACCCCAAGCCATTCGCCACTGCCCATTTTGTTCATGTGGGCAACCTACAGATTTGGGCCTAGGGTGTCGCAGCCAGCAAGGGAAACAGGGAACCCCATGCATTTCCCAAAAGAGGACACCCGTGGGAATCCACAGAGGTCTGCCTTGCGCAAATTGCCCCAGTTTTTATTAGCCACAATCCCCGACAAAGTGTGATATTTGGTGGGGAAAAAACACAATGTTCACTTTGTCTGGGGTTCTGGGTAATAAATTCTGGCCCGCTTCGCGCAAATCAGACCTCTGTGCTTTCCCATGGGTGTCCTCTTTTGGGAAATGCATGGGGTTCCCCGTTTTCCTTGCTGGCTTGGACACCCTAGGCCCAAATCTGTAGGTTGCCCACATGAACAAATTGTGCTGTGGCGAAAGGCTTGGGGTTACCAGCGGGTTACCCTTTTCCTTTTGCGCCCCCGGTAGGTGCACCCACACATGCGAGGTACCTTTTTTGTCGGGACACCTGTGGGAACACAAGAAGGTATGACATCTGCTGTTGGCGACGTGTTTCGGTGAGTGGACACAGGGAAATGTCTCTGAAATTGGCCGGAAATGAAGACAATTCTCAGACATTTCGCTCTGGCCACCCACCGAAACACACCGCCAACAATACGTGGCCTACCTTCCCGTGTCCCCACACGTGTCCCGATGAAAACGGTACCTCACATGTGTGGGTGCACCTACCGGGGGCGCAAAAGGAAAAGGGTAACCGACTGGGAACCCCAAGCCATTCGCCACTGCCCCTTTTGTTCATGTGGGCAACCTACAGATTTGGGCCTAGGGTGTCGCAGCCAGCAAGGGAAACAGGGAACCCCATGCATTTCCCAAAAGAGGACACCCGTGGGAATCCACAGAGGTCTGCCTTGCGCAAATTGCCCCAGTTTTTATTAGCCACAATCCCCGACAAAGTGTGATATTTGGTGGGGAAAAAACACAATGTTCACTTTGTCTGGGGTTCTGGGTAATAAATTCTGGCCCGCTTCGCGCAAATCAGACCTCTGTGCTTTCCCACGGGTGTCCTCTTTTGGGAAATGCATGGGGTTCCCCGTTTTCCTTGCTGGCTTGGACACCCTAGGCCCAAATCTGTAGGTTGCCCACATGAACAAATTGTGCTGTGGCGAAAGGCTTGGGGTTACCAGCGGGTTACCCTTTTCCTTTTGCGCCCCCGGTAGGTGCACCCACACATGCGAGGTACCTTTTTTGTCGGGACACCTGTGGGAACACAAGAAGGTATGACATCTGCTGTTGGCGACGTGTTTCGGTGAGTGGACACAGGGAAATGTCTCTGAAATTGGCCGGAAATGAAGACAATTCTCAGACATTTCGCTCTGGCCACCCACCGAAACACACCGCCAACAACACGTGGCCTACCTTCCCGTGTCCCCACACGTGTCCCGATGAAAACGGTACCTCACATGTGTGGGTGCACCTACCGGGGGCGCAAAAGGAAAAGGGTAACCGACTGGGAACCCCAAGCCATTCGCCACTGCCCATTTTGTTCATGTTGGCAACCTACAGATTTGGGCCTAGGGTGTCGCAGCCAGCAAGGGAAACAGGGAACCCCATGCATTTCCAAAAAGAGGACACCCGTGGGAATCCACAGAGGTCTGCCTTGCGCAAATTGCCCCAGTTTTTATTAGCCACAATCCCCGACAAAGTGTGATATTTGGTGGGGAAAAAACACAATGTTCACTTTGTCTGGGGTTCTGGGTAATAAATTCTGGCCCGCTTCGAGCAAATCAGACCTCTGTGCTTTCCCACGGGTGTCCTCTTTTGGGAAATGCATGGGGATCGCCGTTTTCCTTGCTGGCTTGGACACCCTAGGCCCAAATCTGTAGGTTGCCCACATGAACAAATTGTGCTGTGGCGAAAGGCTTGGGGTTACCAGCGGGTTACGCTTTTCCTTTTGCGCCCCTGGTAGGTGCACCCACACATGCGAGGTACCTTTTTTGTCGGGACACCTGTGGGAACACAAGAAGGTTCTACATCTGCTGTTGGCGACGTGTTTCGGTAAGTGGACACAGGGAAATGTCTCTGAAATTGGCCGGAAATGAAGACAATTCTCAGACATTTCGCTCTGGCCACCCACCGAAACACACCGCCAACAACACGTGGCCTACCTTCCCGTGTCCCCACACGTGTCCCGATGAAAACGGTACCTCACATGTGTGGGTGCACCTACCGGGGGCGCAAAAGGAAAAGGGGAACCGACTGGGAACCCCAAGCCATTCGCCACTGCCCATTTTGTTCATGTGGGCAACCTACAGATTTGGGCCTAGGGTGTCGCAGCCAGCAAGGGAAACAGGGAACCCCATGCATTTCCGAAAAGAGGACACCCGTGGGAATCCGCAGAGGTGTGATTTGCGCACATCGCCCCAGATTTTTTTACCCAGACACCCCTGCAAAGTCCGAAATGTGGGGGAAAAAACGCTTTTTCCGCACATTTCGCTCGACGCACCCATCGAAACACGCCCCCAACAACACATGGCCTACCGTCCCGCGTTCCCACAGGTGTCCCGATGAAAACGGTACCTCACATGCGTGGGTGCACCTACCTGGCCGGCAAGGGGCAAGCCGAAAACGCAAGCAACCCCCAGTCTGTTTGCAGAGGGGAATCTCAGCCATTCTGCCGACCGGCACAACATACAGATATGGGCCTCGGGTGTCCAAGCCACCAAGGAAAACCGGGAGCCCCATGCATTTCCGAAAAGAGGACACGCGTGGGAATCCGCAGAGGTGTGATTTGCGCACATCGCCCCAGATTTTTTTACCCAGACACCCCTGCAAAGTCCGAAATGTGGGGGAAAAAACGCTTTTTCCGCACATTTCGCTCGACGCACCCATCGAAACACGCCCCCAACAACACATGGCCTACCGTCCCGCGTTCCCACAGGTGTCCCAATGAAAACGGTACCTCACATGCGTGGGTGCACCTACCTGGCCGGCAAGGGGCAAGCCGAAAACGCAAGCAACCCCCAGTCTGTTTGCAGAGGGGAATCTCAGCCATTCTGCCGACCGGCACAACATACAGATATGGGCCTCGGGTGTCCAAGCCACCAAGGAAAACAGGGAGCCCCATGCATTTCCGAAAAGAGGACACCCGTGGGAATCCGCAGAGGTGTGATTTGCGCACATCGCCCCAGATTTTTTTACCCAGACACCCCTGCAAAGTCCGAAATGTGGGGGAAAAACGCTTTTTCCGCACATTTCGCTCGACGCACCCATCGAAACACGCCCCCAACAACACATGGCCTACCGTCCCGCGTTCCCACAGGTGTCCCGATGAAAACGGTACCTCACATGCGTGGGTGCACCTACCTGGCCGGCAAGGGGCAAGCCGAAAACGCAAGCAACCCCCAGTCTGTTTGCAGAGGGGAATCTCAGCCATTCTGCCGACCGGCACAACATACAGATATGGGCCTCGGGTGTCCAAGCCACCAAGGAAAACAGGGAGCCCCATGCATTTCCGAAAAGAGGACACCCGTGGGAATCCGCAGAGGTGTGATTTGCGCACATCGCCCCAGATTTTTTTACCCAGACACCCCTGCAAAGTCCGAAATGTGGGGGAAAAAACGCTTTTTCCGCACATTTCGCTCGACGCACCCATCGAAACACGCCCCCAACAACACATGGCCTACCGTCCCGCGTTCCCACAGGTGTCCCGATGAAAACGGTACCTCACATGCGTGGGTGCACCTACCTGGCCGGCAAGGGGCAAGCCGAAAACGCAAGCAACCCCCAGTCTGTTTGCAGAGGGGAATCTCAGCCATTCTGCCGACCGGCACAACATACAGATATGGGCCTCGGGTGTCCAAGCCACCAAGGAAAACCGGGAGCCCCATGCATTTCCGAAAAGAGGACACCCGTGGGAATCCGCAGAGGTGTGATTTGCGCACATCGCCCCAGATTTTTTTACCCAGACACCCCTGCAAAGTCCGAAATGTGGGGGAAAAAACGCTTTTTCCGCACATTTCGCTCGACGCACCCATCGAAACACGCCCCCAACAACACATGGCCTACCGTCCCGCGTTCCCACAGGTGTCCCAATGAAAACGGTACCTCACATGCGTGGGTGCACCTACCTGGCCGGCAAGGGGCAAGCCGAAAACGCAAGCAACCCCCAGTCTGTTTGCAGAGGGGAATCTCAGCCATTCTGCCGACCGGCACAACATACAGATATGGGCCTCGGGTGTCCAAGCCACCAAGGAAAACAGGGAGCCCCATGCATTTCCGAAAAGAGGACACCAGTGGGAATCCGCAGAGGTGTGATTTGCGCACATCGCCCCAGATTTTTTTACCCAGACACCCCTGCAAAGTCCGAAATGTGGGGGAAAAAACGCTTTTTCCGCACATTTCGCTCGACGCACCCATCGAAACACGCCCCCAACAACACATGGCCTACCGTCCCGCGTTCCCACATGTGTCCCGATGAAAACGGTACCTCACATGCGTGGGTGCACCTACCTGGCCGGCAAGGGGCAAGCCGAAAACGCAAGCAACCCCCAGTCTGTTTGCAGAGGGGAATCTCAGCCATTCTGCCGACCGGCACAACATACAGATATGGGCCTCGGGTGTCCAAGCCACCAAGGAAAACAGGGAGCCCCATGCATTTCCGAAAAGAGGACACCTGTGGGAATCCGCAGAGGTGTGATTTGCGCACATCGCCCCAGATTTTTTTACCCAGACACCCCTGCAAAGTCCGAAATGTGGGGGAAAAAACGCTTTTTCCGCACATTTCGCTCGATGCACCCATCGAAACACGCCCCCAACAACACATGGCCTACCGTCCCGCGTTCCCACAGGTGTCCCGATGAAAACGGTACCTCACATGCGTGGGTGCACCTACCTGGCCGGCAAGGGGCAAGCCGAAAACGCAAGCAACCCCCAGTCTGTTTGCAGAGGGGAATCTCAGCCATTCTGCCGACCGGCACAACATACAGATATGGGCCTCGGGTGTCCAAGCCACCAAGGAAAACAGGGAGCCCCATGCATTTCCGAAAAGAGGACACCCGTGGGAATCCGCAGAGGTCTGCCTTTGCGCAAATTGCCCCAGTTTTTATTAGCCACAATCCCCGACAAAGTGTGATATTTGGTGGGGAAAAAACACAATGTTCACTTTGTCTGGGGTTCTGGGTAATAAATTCTGGCCCGCTTCGCGCAAATCAGACCTCTGTGCTTTCCCACGGGCGTCCTCTTTTGGGAAATGCATGGGGTTCCCCGTTTTCCTTGCTGGCTTGGACACCCTAGGCCCAAATCTGTAGGTTGCCCACATGAACAAATTGTGCTGTGGCGAAAGGCTTGGGGTTACCAGCGGGTTACCCTTTTCCTTTTGCGCCCCCGGTAGGTGCACCCACTCATGCGAGGTACCTTTTTCGTCGGGACACCTGTGGGAACACAAGAAGGTATGACATCTGCTGTTGGCGACGTGTTTCGGTGAGTGGACACAGGGAAATGTCTCTGAAATTGGCCGGAAATGAAGACAATTCTCAGACATTTCGCTCTGGCCACCCACCGAAACACACCGCCAACAACACGTGGCCTACCTTCCCGTGTCCCCACACGTGTCCCGATGAAAACGGTACCTCACATGTGTGGGTCCACCTACCGGGGGCGCAAAAGGAAAAGGGTAACCGACTGGGAACCCCAAGCCTTTCGCCACTGCCCATTTTGTTCATGTGGGCAACCTACAGATTTGGGCCTAGGGTGTCGCAGCCAGCAAGGGAAACAGGGAACCCCATGCATTTCCCAAAAGAGGACACCCGTGGGAATCCACAGAGGTCTGCCTTGCGCAAATTGCCCCAGTTTTTATTAGCCACAATCCCCGACAAAGTGTGATATTTGGTGGGGAAAAAACACAATGTTCACTTTGTCTGGGGTTCTGGGTAATAAATTCTGGCCCGCTTCGCGCAAATCAGACCTCTGTGCTTTTCCACGGGTGTCCTCTTTTGGGAAATGCATAGGGTTCCCCGTTTTCCTTGCTGGCTTGGACACCCTAGGCCCAAATCTGTAGGTTGCCCACATGAACAAATTGTGCTGTGGCGAAAGGCTTGGGGTTACCAGCGGGTTACCCTTTTCCTTTTGCGCCCCCGGTAGGTGCACCCACACATGCGAGGTACCTTTTTTGTCGGGACACCTGTGGGAACACAAGAAGGTATGACATCTGCTGTTGGCGACGTGTTTCGGTGAGTGGACACAGGGAAATGTCTCTGAAATTGGCCGGAAATGAAGACAATTCTCAGACATTTCGCTCTGGCCACCCACCGAAACACACCGCCAACAATACGTGGCCTACCTTCCCGTGTCCCCACACGTGTCCCGATGAAAACGGTACCTCACATGTGTGGGTGCACCTACCGGGGGCGCAAAAGGAAAAGGGTAACCGACTGGGAACCCCAAGCCATTTGCCACTGCCCCTTTTGTTCATGTGGGCAACCTACAGATTTGGGCCTAGGGTGTCGCAGCCAGCAAGGGAAACAGGGAACCCCATGCATTTCCCAAAAGAGGACACCCGTGGGAATCCACAGAGGTCTGCCTTGCGCAAATTGCCCCAGTTTTTATTAGCCACAATCCCCGACAAAGTGTGATATTTGGTGGGGAAAAAACACAATGTTCACTTTGTCTGGGGTTCTGGGTAATAAATTCTGGCCCGCTTCGCGCAAATCAGACCTCTGTGCTTTCCCACGGGTGTCCTCTTTTGGGAAATGCATGGGGTTCCCCGTTTTCCTTGCTGGCTTGGACACCCTAGGCCCAAATCTGTAGGTTGCCCACATGAACAAATTGTGCTGTGGCGAAAGGCTTGGGGTTACCAGCGGGTTACCCTTTTCCTTTTGCGCCCCCGGTAGGTGCACCCACACATGCGAGGTACCTTTTTTGTCGGGACACCTGTGGGAACACAAGAAGGTATGACATCTGCTGTTGGCGACGTGTTTCGGTGAGTGGACACAGGGAAATGTCTCTGAAATTGGCCGGAAATGAAGACAATTCTCAGACATTTCGCTCTGGCCACCCACCGAAACACACCGCCAACAACACGTGGCCTACCTTCTCGTGTCCCCACACGTGTCCCGATGAAAACGGTACGTCACATGTGTGGGTGCACCTACCGGGGGCGCAAAAGGAAAAGGGTAACCGACTGGGAACCCCAAGCCATTCGCCACTGCCCATTTTGTTCATGTGGGCAACCTACAGATTTGGGCCTAGGGTGTCGCAGCCAGCAAGGGAAACAGGGAACCCCATGCATTTCCAAAAAGAGGACACCCGTGGGAATCCACAGAGGTCTGCCTTGCGCAAATTGCCCCAGTTTTTATTAGCCACAATCCCCGACAAAGTGTGATATTTGGTGGGGAAAAAACACAATGTTCACTTTGTCTGGGGTTCTGGGTAATAAATTCTGGCCCGCTTCGAGCAAATCAGACCTCTGTGCTTTCCCACGGGTGTCCTCTTTTGGGAAATGCATGGGGATCGCCGTTTTCCTTGCTGGCTTGGACACCCTAGGCCCAAATCTGTAGGTTGCCCACATGAACAAATTGTGCTGTGGCGAAAGGCTTGGGGTTACCAGCGGGTTACCCTTTTCCTTTTGCGCCCCTGGTAGGTGCACCCACACATGCGAGGTACCTTTTTCGTCGGGACACCTGTGGGAACACAAGAAGGTTCAACATCTGCTGTTGGCGACGTGTTTCGGTAAGTGGACACAGGGAAATGTCTCTGAAATTGGCCGGAAATGAAGACAATTCTCAGACATTTCGCTCTGGCCACCCACCGAAACACACCGCCAACAACACGTGGCCTACCTTCCCGTGTCCCCACACGTGTCCCGATGAAAACGGTACCTCACATGTGTGGGTGCACCTACCGGGGGCGCAAAAGGAAAAGGGGAACCGACTGGGAACCCCAAGCCATTCGCCACTGCCCATTTTGTTCATGTGGGCAACCTACAGATTTGGGCCTAGGGTGTCGCAGCCAGCAAGGGAAACAGGGAACCACATGCATTTCCCAAAAGAGGACACCCGTGGGAATCCACAGAGGTCTGACTTACGCAAATCGGCCCAGAATGTAATACCCAGAACCACCAGCAAAGACCCACATGGGAGAAGGGTGCCCAAGGCCAGGGATATTACCGCCGACTTTGCTGGAGCCCTGGCTGCCCTGCGTTACAGCTTCTCCCCACCAAGGAGTCTCGGCAGTGTGCCTATATCTCCCCGAAGGGAAAAGCTGTAATGCAGCCCAGCTGCAACTCCAGGACAGTTGGAGGTGATCTGCCCAGACGGGCCATTCCCACCCACACCACCAACAATCCAGCCCCAGTATCACCCACCCCACTGACAGTGGGCCCTAACCATAGAATAATAAAAAACAGTACTCACATAACGTTGCAGCTGCTCGGGTAGAAAAAGCTGTAAACAAAACAAAGAACATGTGTTACCTACGGTCACACCAGCAAAATGTAGCCCTCCCCGGGGGCAGATAGGGGGGGGGGGTTGTCCTGCACTCCTCCCTGGGCTCAGGCGTCCGTTCCTAGGAGCAGATATCTGGTCCCAGGAAGGGCTGCATGACTTGGCACCCACTCCATTGCGGGTGGGGGGGCGGGGGTCAACGCCCCATCCCATTAGAAAATTCCCTGACCCTTTGGGGTGCCCCACCGCCCCCCCTAAAAAGCGTTCCACCATTTTCATTTTTTTCCTTTGGTAACCCAACTCCCCTTGGTGCAGAGGGTCACATTGGTGTGCCAATCTGGCGCCGGGGTGCCCAAACCTTACTGCCCCACCCACTGGGGGGGCCTGTCCCACCATTTTTGGGGGCCCTCTCCCCCCTCACCCCAAATGGCTGGGGACACACCTCATGCAGGCCTCCCTGGGCCTCCTCCAAACGGCTGCGTGAGGTACACCCCACCTCCATTTGGGGTGAGGGGGGAGAGGGCCACCCCAAAAGGTGGGGCAGGACCCCCAATAGATGGGGCAGTAGGGTTTGGGCACCCTGGGGGCAGATAGCCACACTAATGTGGCCATCTGCACCAAGCAAAGTTGGGTAAACAAAAAACAAAATGCAAATTCACAGGCTGCTTTTTAGGGGGGGCTGAGGGCCACCCTAAATTGGCAGCGCATGATGTACCGCAACGGGGGGTGGCCCTCAATCCCCCCCCACCCCAAATGGAGGGCCCCACCTCATGCAACCCTCCCTGGGGGCAGATATCTGCTCCTAGGAAGGGGCATCTGACCCCAGGGAGGGATGCATGAGGTGAAGCCCCCCTATCTGCGCCTAGGGAGGGTTGCATGAGGTGGGGCCCTCCATTTGGGGTGGGGGGGGTTGAGGGCCACCCCCCATTGCGGTACATCATGCGCTGCCAATTTAGGGTGGCCCTCAGCCCCCCTAAAAAGCAGCCTGTGGTTTTGTATATTTTTTTTTGTTTACCCAACTTTGCTTGGTGCAGATGGGCCCATTAGTGTGGCTATCTGCCCCCAGGGTGCCCAAACCCTACTGCCCCATCTATTGGGGGTCCTGCCCCACCTTTTGGGGTGCCCCCCCTACCCCACCCCCAATGGCTGGGGGACACACCTCATGCAGGCCTCCCTGGGCCTCCTCCAAACGGCTGCGTGAGGTACACCCCACCTCCATTTCGGGTGAGGGGGGAGAGGGCCACCCCAAAAAGTGGGGCATGATCCCCAATAGATGGGGCAGTAGGGTTTGGGCACCCCGGGGGCAGATAGCCACACTAATGTGGCCATCTGCACCAAGCAAAGTTGGGTAAACAAAAAAAAATATACAAAACCACAGGCTGCTTTTTAGGGGGGGCTGAGGGCCACCCTAAATTGGCAGCGCATGATGTACCGCAACGGGGGGTGGCCCTGAACCCCCCCACCCCAAATGGAGGGCCCCACCTCATGCAACCCTCCCTGGGGGCAGATGGGGGGGGGGGCCACCTCATGCATCCCTCCCTGGGGTCAGATGCCCCTTCCTAGGAGCAGATATCTGCCCCCAGGGAGGGTTGCATGAGGTGGGGCCCTCCATTTGGGGTGGGGGGGGGGTTGAGGGCCACCCCCCGTTGCGGTACATCATGCGCTGTCAATTTAGGGTGGCCCTCAGACCCCCTAAAAAGCAGCCTGTGATTTTGTATATTTTTTTTTGTTTACCCAAATTGGCTTGGTGCAGATGGGCCCATTAGTGTGGCTATCTGCCCCCAGGGTGCCCAAACCCTACTGCCCCGTCTATTGGGGGTCCTGCCCCACCTTTTGAGGTGCCCCCCCACCCCACCCCCAATGGCTGGGGGACACACTTCATGCAGGCCTCCCTGGGCCTCCTCCAAACGGCTGCGTGAGGTACACCCCACCTCCATTTGGGGTGAGGGGGGAGAGGGCCACCCCAAAAGGTGGGGCAGGACCCCCAATAGATGGGGCAGTAGGGTTTGGGCACCCTGGGGGCAGATAGCCACACTAATGTGGCCATCTGCACCAAGCACAGTTGGGTAAACAAAAAAAAATATACAAAATCACAGGCTGCTTTTTAGGGGGGGCTGAGGGCCACCCTAAATTGGCAGCGCATGATGTACCGCAACGGGGGGTGGCCCTCAACCCCCCCCACCCCAAATGGAGGGCCCCACCTCATGCAACCCTCCCTGGGGGCAGATATCTGCTCCTAGGAAGGGGCATCTGACCCCAGGGAGGGATGCATGAGGTGAGGCCCCCCCTATCTGTGCCCAGGGAGGGTTGCATGAGGTGGGTCCCTCCATTCGGGGTGGGGGGGGTTGAGGGCCACCCCCCGTTGCGGTACATCATGCGCTGCCAATTTAGGGTGGCCCTCAGCCCCCCTAAAAAGCAGCCTGTGGTTTTGTATATTTTTTTTTGTTTACCCAACTTGGCTTGGTGCAGATGGGCCCATTAGTGTGGCTATCTGCCCCCAGGGTGCCCAAACCCTACTGCCCCATCTATTGGGGGTCCTGCCCCAGCTTTTGGGGTGCCCCCCCCCACCCCACCCCCAATGGCTGGGGGACACACCTCATGCAGGCCTCCCTGGGCCTCCTCCAAACGGCTGCGTGAGGTACACCCCACCTCCATTTGGGGTGAGGGGGGAGAGGGCCACCCCAAAAGGTCGGGCAGGACCCCCAATAGATGGGGCAGTAGGGTTTGGGCACCCTGGGGGCAGATAGCACACTAATGGGCCCATCTGCACCAAGCCAAGTTGGGTAAACAAAAAAAAATATACAAAATCACAGGCTGCTTTTTAGGGGGGGCTGAGGGCCACCCTAAATTGGCAGCGCATGATGTACCGCAACGGGGGGTGGCCCTCAACCCCCCCCACCCCAAATAGAGGGCCCCACCTCATGCAACCCTCCCTGGGGGCAGATAGGGGGGGCCCCACCTCATGCATCCCTCCCTGGGGTCAGATGCCCCTTCCTAGGAACAGATATCTGCCCCCAGGGAGGGTTACAAGGGGTGCCCCCTTTCTACTTCGGTTGGGGGGGCAACCCCCCCCATGGGGGGACACCCCCCCCCTTTCATTCAGTAAAAAATCCATGGTGGCTAGTGGCCCCCACCCCTTCCCCCAACCCTGTTTCCCATCATTTCATTTTTATTTTTTATTTTACATTCCCTTGGGGCAGATGGTCAGCCATCTGCCCCAGGGTTCACATGCACGTGCCCCCATGCTTTGGGGTCGGGAGGGGGGAGAGGGCTGCTTACTTGAAGCAGCCCCCTCCCCCCCCCACCTCATAAAGAGATCCATGGTGGTCTAGTGGGTTGCTGGTCACGGATCGAGCGCTCTGCGCCGATCCGTGACCAGCAATGCCTCATATGTGGTGTCCTTGGAAAGGGGAGAAAGTCCCCTTTCCAGGGACACCACTTTCTGCTCAATCCCTGGTGGCCTAGTGGGCCCAAGGACCCCAAACCCCCTCCCACCTCCCCCCATCCCTCGGATTATTATTTTTTTTTCTTTTATATATTTCCCTGGGGGCAGATGGTCAGCCATCTGCCCCCAGGGTTCATTTTCATGTGTCCCCATGCTTTGGGGGCCGGGGGGGGAGAGGGCTGCTTACCTGAAGCAGCCCCCCTCCCCCCCAACTCACAAACAGATCCATGGTGGTTCAGTGGGTTGCTGGTCACGGATCAGCGCTCTGCGCTGATCCGTGACCAGCAATGCGGCATATGAGTGGTGTCCCTGGAAAGGGGAGAAAGTCCCCTTTCCAGGGACACCACTTTTAGGTCAATCCCTGGTGGCCCAGTGGGCCCCAGGGCCCAAAACCCCCTCCCACCTCCCTCCTTCCCTCGACATTTTTTTTTTTTCCCCCACCCCTGGGGGCAGTGATCATCTGCCCCCAGGGGTCCCTGGCGCTGTGGCCCCATGCTTTGGGGCCACGGGGGAAGGGGGCCGCTTACCTAGTAAGCAGCCACCCCCCCCCCACGCGTCACAAAAGGATCTTCGTTTGATCCGTGACGTTGCTGCCCGCGGATCGAGGCGCCCTGCGCCCGATCCGCGGGCAGCAAAGCCACACAATGGGTATCGTTGGAAAGGGGAAGATCTCCCCTTTCCAACGATACCCGCCTCGATCTCCGGCTTGAAATACAGCTGGAGATCGAGGCGGAACAAGAAGGGCACTCACCTTCTCTCTCCAACGCAGCAGCCGAAAATGGCTGCTGCGGTGGAATTACTTTCCGTTTCACGCAGACGTACGTCACGCACGTCGGCGTGAAACTGAAGGAAATCTAACCCCCGGGCAGTGAGAGGGGACCTCCCCCTCACATAACCCGGGGGTTGGATTACAGTTTTGAGCGATCCCTGCTTTGCAGGGATCGCTCAAAACAAGGTGCCGAAAAGGACGAGCTATCTCGTCCTTGGCACTGCGTGTGCACTTCCAAGGACGAGATACCTCGTCCTTGGGACTTAAAGGGTTAAGATCATACAGGACTTAAAACCATGAGGTTAAAAAGTTTGTAGGCGGGGTCACCTTGACAGCGTAAGGGGCTGCCAAGATCCACCCCCCCTTACGACTTCCCAATGTAATAGGTCCACAGGGATAGCCCTGTGAGCCTGCAAGTGCATTTGTCAGCAATTACATGGAATTAAAGCATCCGGGGCAAAGTACTTGTTATAGAGTACACTCTTAACTCCAAGTAAATAAGTGTTTAAATATGGTACCTCTCCCTTGCCCCCGCAAACACCAGTCACAAACAACCACCAACAGCCATGTTACCACACCCTTTGTGGCAGGCTTCACCGATCAGTGGGTTATGAACTCCGCCACCCTTGGTGTGCAGAGGAACATTGCTTACCCCACCCACTAACAACCATGGTATCGTGCCCTTTGCTGTGTGCTTCGCCATGGCTTTGCTGATCAGGAGCTTATAAGGTCCTCCCCCCATGTGCGAAGAGGAACATGCATGGTCCTTGCTTCCCCCAGCCACTGATAGCTGTAGTACCACGCCCTTTGGAGGAACTTGTGGCCCAGCACCAGATTGGTTATCTCCTTTATGCTTGCTGCTAACAAGGAACAAAAGAGAGAGCGGTTGGTTTGGGTAATCTTAGATGTCTCTGCTATAAAAGACTCCATGTGATAATGATAATATCGTTCATACATGGCTAATTGAAAGAATGGGTAATTAGAATAATATCCTGAATCTGTATTACACGGATGTGATCAGTAGGTCTCATTATTGGTATTAGTAAAATTAATTAAGATTTTAATGCTTCACCACAATCTTTTATGGAAGCTTTGTGGAATGCCTTTCAGAAGATCAGGCATATGGTATAATCAACCCGGTTTCACCAATTACATAATTTAACAAAGTGGGTTACGGATTGCGAAATTTCACAGTATAATCTGGCCTGAGCTGAAAGGTAGAACAATGTCTGGAAACCCTTAAGGCCTGTACTTTTCATTCTACTTGATTTTTATACTATAATGTATTATTGTTTTATTGATGTCCATCTTGTGGGATGATAGAGCATATCAAGGATTTGCCATATGCAGAAAGTGACCATGACCCCTTATCACGAATTAAAAGGGGCAGGACAAGGTTGTGGACATTGCTGATCTAGTCCCACTGGAAGAGGTGAATGTGGCACCAAACCCACGACTGGTTAGGCGAACGGCCTCCCTTGAGAGCAGGAGAATATAACCTTATATATGAAATCTCTGTTGGCCGTGCAACATTATTTGTTATATAAGGTGTTTGAGACAGGTGCATTTATCATTATTCTCATTTGTTCCCAGTGGTTCAATGCCAAATGCCACAGGGCAAACATGATAATGCAAAGGAAAAAGTCCTTTGCAGAACAACAGCAAATAAAAAAGCAAACAAAAACTGGTATAGATAACACTCAGGGATTATGAGAATAGTAAACACTAATTCGGGCCAAAATTGCAACAAGGGTGACACACAGTTATGAAAATTTCAAACAAAAAACTATATTTTCAATACAAATGTAGTACATAAATGCATGCAAATACAATACAGAAGTTCAACAAAAATGTTACCTGAATAAGTTCAAGACAAGATAATACTGCTTCACGTTCATGCTCCACTAAATGAGCTAAATCAAACAAAGCATGTCATTAAAGAAAAATACAAAATATAGATAAAAAACGTATCATCTCATGATGAACACATTAGTAGTGTACAATGATACCTTTCCTCATCAAACGATCCTTGACAGCTTTCCACCCCCCTTTAGGGCGGGATATCCGGTCCCTATGACGTCATATCCGGGGCGTGGCCCCCTCGTGTTTCCCCCGGAAGTTCTGTCTGGGCAAAATCCTGTCCCGGAAGTGATGTAGGTGTGTTTAACAGGCCCTGGGTCCTTAGTGGGGGTGTCCCACCGGATGTGACATCATGGGGGCTATCGGGAAGGTCCCCCCAAGGGTTGGGGCCCCAAGGAGACTTCCTCCGGATGCCCCCCAAAGAACCGGAAGTGTGGAGCGGGGTTTTGAAGGGTGGGGCGTGGCGTGCAGGGTGTATATACATAGCAGTGTTTTGGCTGTAGGTCCAAGCCAATCCTGAAGCCCTGAAAAAAAAAAATGAAAACTCAAAAGACTTCAATACCAGGAATTATGAAGCGCTACAGCTACTACTCTAAGGACAATGCAGCTGCTGAGGATTTGAAAACCCTTAAAAAATATTACAGCCCTGAAAGTCCGCCGGCACCGGCGCTATCCATCGATGGGGACCCTGATGGCGCTGCGGCTATGGGTACATTATGTGAGCATTTTGATATGTTGAATCTTGGGAGTGGGAAACAGCCGGGTGTCATCGACTCCGGTGTAGATGACGCCTACACCGATGCAGACTATGTGGATATGGATGAGGCTGTTAAGGCTCTGAAGGAGACCCCGTATGAAGATCTGAATGTTTTAGAGCAACTGTTTCCAGAGGCCGCAATAACCTCGATGTTAGACACAGCATCCGATGAAGACAAGCTGTTTATGGACGTTACTAGCTCCTCTATGCTGGAAGATGTTGGTTCTGAAATGTTTGCTATGGTAAGTAATGAAGTATGACGATGTGGGTGTTTGTGTGTGTGAAAAAACCTGTGAAAACACATGCTCAAGAGCTATACTTCTTTCTTTTTTGAATTGCAGAAAACGCCAGATAACCATAACGGAGCTGTGGGCCTGAACAACTCGTTTAACACCGTTAATTATTATTGCGTGTGCTGTTCAAAAAGGATCGAAAGTTCAGCATTCCCAGTCGGTGACAAGTGTAAGAAATGCGATACTTTGAAACGTTTTGAAAGTTCTGATGAGGAAGAAGATGCTAATATAACCCTTTTGGAGAGTGTAACGGCTCAAGCGTTTGCGGCGGCGGTTGTGAAAATGTGTTTGAAGCGGGACTATTACCGTTGGTGTGAAGGGCATAAATAAGGATACCCGCAACAGGATGCTCATGATTGTTTACTCCCGAATTATCAATCTGTAGCAATACGGGCGATATGTCAGATGTTGAAGTCATATAACGTTTATCAGATGCTTAAAAGGGTTTATAAAACCATGGGTATGCATGTACATGCGAGTGTGGGGGGCCTGCTAACAAAAACAATCTTGGAAATTCAAACGTGTCGCAAGCTTGAGAAAAAAATGAAATCTTTACGCCTGGCAGGCCCCGTGATTTTTAGAAACCATATAACCCGTTTAATGCAGAGAGACTTTTCTAACCTGTACAGGCTGAGGAGTAACCCCCAGAGGTGTCCGGTTCCGCAAAAGCTTGTTTTTTAAAAAGATGAAAACACAATAATACTGCTCCTTATATGTGTACCGTTGTTTCTAGGGTAACGTTTCTGGAGGAAAAACCGGACGTGTGGAGCGCTATCTATTGCCTGTACGGCTGTGTGGGGAAAAACTTTTATACGCTATGCGGAAGGCGAGAATAGCGGTAAACAGCCCACCCCAGTTGTGGCATTTTGATGTACTGAGATTTCAAGATGCACGGATGTGTCAAAGTGTAATTTGTAGCACCATCAAGATGTCGGCGTGTGATGAATACGGTTCTGTATTCCGATACAGCTGGGGTTCTTTATACATGGGCCCTAGAACTGTTTTGAAGCACCACGTGGCTGAAATGTATGCAAGATTCCTACGCCTTAAAGGTCTTGTTTTACAGGCCTCTGAACTATCCGAACTATTAAATGCTACAAGTGTCTGGTGTCTACAGAGTTACAGGCGGGGTAACCACGTTGATGTGTATAGCCTGTTATATGATGCACCCAATAAAATATCAGGGGTGGTAACTGTTCGACACCCCATACATGTATACCAAACCGTATAAAGAAAAATTAAATAAAACATCATACACCAACCCTGCGTCTGCTTATTTTTTTGTAGTGCATCAATGGCTAACAACACACGTTCAAGATTGCATGAATGCTATTATGATAAATCTGGTGTTGGGAGTTATGGGGGTGTTGATGCGCTTTATCGAAAATTACAGCGTGATAAACACCCCATCACGCATGGAGCTATTAAGACATGGCTATCCGGCCAGGAGACGTATACCCTTCATAAAAATGCTAGAAAACGTTTTAAAAGAAGAATGACCATTGTCGCGTCCAAAGGTACGCAGTGGCAGGCGGACCTGGCGGATGTTTCTAACCTTGAAAAGCAGAACGATGGTGCGCGGTACATTCTGACGGTGATAGATGTTTTATCAAAATATACATTTGCAGAGACCTTGCGGGCTAAGACTGGTTCAAGAGTGGCGGCGGCCTTCAAACATATCTACAGCAAGGGTTGCGTACCTGTAAAATTACAAACTGATGCCGGTAAGGAATTTCTGAATAGGCCCCTGCAAAACCTTCTAAAGCACCACGGCGTGCATCATTTTATAACCCACACAGAAGTTAAAGCGGCGGTTTTGAACATTTTAATAATACCCTAAAATCTAAACTATGGAGATATTTCACAGCCTATAATACACAACGCTATGTGGATATATTACAGACTTTTATCGATGTGTATAATGACAGTTACCACCAGTCTATTAAAACGCCTCCCCGGGCTGTAACCTCTGAAAACTCATTATCAGCGTGGCGAAACCTGTATGCTGGACGGCTATCGGAGAAGATCAAGAAAGCATCCTTCCGCGTAGGGGACCATGTCCGAGTATCCAAGTTAAAAGGGGTCTTTACAAAAGGCTACCAACAGTCCTTTACTGACGAAATGTTCATAGTGGCAAAAGCATCTGTGAAAGATGGAGTATACATATATCAGCTGAATGATTATGCTGGTGAAGTTGTAAGCGGTAATTTCTACACAGAGGAGTTACAAAAGGTGATCGACGATCCCCAGCGTCTTTATAGGGTTGAGAAAATTATTCAGAGTAAAGGTAAGGGGTCTAAGAAACAGCACCTGGTAAAATGGCACAGATGGCCTGAGAAATTCAACAGTTGGGTCAACGCGGCCTCTCAAGAGGATCTAAAAAGCAGAGACGATCCCTGAAGAAGAAGAAGAAGATGGAAAACACTGGCTTTTATATCACTTTGCCAAGTAACGCCTCTTTAGGTATATTCCCCAAAAACGAAATATCGGATTATTCTGTTAAGCTTGCTAAACCCGTTAATTTACAAGGTCCGTGGGAAGCGGGGTTGATGGAGATTCAGTACCCTCATACCTGGGACACCCTGGACAAAAGAGATTCCTGGTATACCATCAGACGTGGAGAACCTGCTGAATTGATAAATGTGGGTTTTCCTCACGGCTTCTACCCCATAATGCAGGCGCTGCTAGATACTATCAACAAATCAATCGCGAGTCTCGAGCGCTATGCAGATATACACCTGTTTCTAAATAACTCACGCTGTAAAGTATTTGTATGATCACCCGATCTTACCGTGGAGTTTATATGTAGCGGGAAACTTTCGATGGTGTTGGGGAATGTTCAGCATATAAAAAATAATACTAAAAATACAGACAAAACACGTGCAGATATTGATGGTGGATTTTACAGCCTCATGATCTACAGAGATATAGTAGAATACCAAAGGGTTGGTGACTCATACGTCCCCCTGATGAAGACCGCACAAGTCAAGGGCGAAAATAACGGCATTGTTAATCTACAATACATGAAGCCTGATTATATTCCTGTTTCTAAGTGTCATTTTGATACCATCAACATCCAGATAAGGGACGATCAGGGAGATCTGGTCTCATTTAAATACGGGAAGGTCCTGGTGAAACTACACCTGCGCCCTAGACGCGAGAGAAACAATTAGAACATGGTAATCATGAAGAATTACGGGGAGCCGCATGCTTATAGGGATTATTACCGCAGACAGGCCGGTTATGGAAATCAGCCCTACTTCTAAGGTGCGTCTGTGATGTATGGTGAGGGGCTAGGAAGTATTTTCAGAAGTCTTTTTCGGAGAGCCATGCCCTTCCTGCGCAAAGGGTTTGAATTAGCCAAGCCGCATATGAAAACAGCTGCTACAAACATTGCTAAGGATGTGGTGCCTACTGCAACAACCTCCATCGCAAATCGTTTCAATCAACCAGCACAAGAGGGCTCTGGTCTGGTTTACGTGGGTAAAAGCCCTGCAAAAAGAAAAAGGTGAGCTTCGAGCCGGCAGGGGCCTCCGAAGCCGCATAAAAAACGAAGAACAACAACGAAAGCCGCTCAAAAGAGAAAACGCACGTCAAAGAACAGACGGGTCAAGCGAAATAAAAACAGACCCGGCATCAATATTTTCTAAAAGATGGCCTTTATCCACTGTGCCTCGGGGGAATGTGTGAAATCGGAACTAGATCTGTTTGTCGTGCCCCCGACACAGACAAGCATCGAAAACAGTTTTCTCATGGAAGTTGCGCCCCTAGCGGCACTATCACCATTAGCCCCCATCGAGTTTTACATATCGGGCTCAGCAGAGACGTACCTGGATTTGAATGACACCTTGCTCTACCTAACCTGCAGAATAACAAAAGAGGATGGGACGGCTATCGGTGCAGCGTCGAAGGTGGCCACGATTGCCTATCCGGTGGCCACCCTTTTCAACCAGGTGGACATCACTCTAGGTGATCGCATGATTACACAGAGCGACAATATGTATGCCTATAGAGCGTATATTGAAAGCACTCTGAACTACAGCAATGACACTTTGGACACCCAGCTGACTGTGGGGCTTTTTTATAAGGACACGGCGGGGCATATGGAGGATTATGCTCTAAATGGAAACAACAAGGGCTTTATAAAGAGATCAGCGTATGCGACAGGTAGCAGAAACTTTGATTTACTAGGGCGTCTACACTCGGATCTGTTTTTCCCGGAGAAGCTGATGGTGAATGGTGTTGTTCTGAAAATTAAACTCTCGCGAAATAAAGATGCTTTCTGTTTGAACAGTGATGATGCCGAAGCCTACAAACTGGTAATAGTATCAGCGAGTTCATTCATTAAAGGGGTCAACGTGTCACCGACGGTCAGACTCGCGCATGCTGATGCTCTACAAGTATCTAACTTGAAATACCCTGTGGAGAGGACCTCCTTGAAAATCTTCAGTGTACCAGCAGGCAGCCGTGTCGCCAGTCAAGATAACTTATTCTTGGGACAGCTACCTAAAATAATCGTTATTGGCTTTGTGGATAACACCGCTTTTTCAGGGGATTACGCAAGCAATCCTTTTAATTTTAAACATTACAATTAACTACGCCGCCCTTTTTAAGGAAAGGGTCGTCATCCCCGCCAAAGCCTACAGCCCTAGTTTTCAACAGAAAAATACAATTACGGAGTATCTGGGACTAGTCTCCATCAGCGGCAAGCACATGCGCGATAAAGGATTTGTGATACCACGTGATGACTATGATGGTGGCTACACCTTGCTGGCTTTTGATTTGAGACCCGATAATGCATCATCAGGACGTTATAATCTGATTAGGAATGGTATTTTACGACTTGAGGTCCGGTTTGCTGCAAATTTACCAAGTACTGTGAATCTCATTATTATGGCCCTATTTGACTCTGTCATAGAACTCAACAACCAGCGACAGGTGCTGTATGATATGTAATGGATACCTACCAGATCATGCGTTTCCTGCGAAAAGACAAACATGCTGTGAAAACATTTCGAGGCGTGTATTCGTGTGATAACATTCCACGGGGTATACCGGGGGAACTGCCCATCAGCTTTGTTGTGAACACCGATCCCCAGCATCAAGAAGGAACACATTGGATAGCTATGTTTATAGGCACTGTTGCAATAACTGTTTTTGATAGTCTGGGGTGTTTCCCAAGCCACCCTATATATGACGGCGATCTATTGGACTATGTTAAACATATAGCACCCATAGTACATTATAATAGAGCCCATGTGCAGCATTCTGAAGCCGTGACATGTGGGCAGCATGCTTGCTACTTTGTATCTAAAATGACTGAGAAACAGGCACTGCGGGCTGTTATGCAAACCTACTCTCTTGATCTCAGGCAAAATGATCGGATGGTGACGGATTTTGTGAACAAACGTAAATATCGCCGGCCACCTGTAAATGTAAATAGTTTTTGCCAGAAATGTAAGTGTGTTAATAATCAGTAGATATGTGTACAGGGCTAAATAAAAACATCTTGTACTTTTAAACAACCGTCTCCTTCTTACTTGTGTCATGTTTAATATTTTTTATTTTATTTTTATTTTATTTTTTTTAAACAAACAAAATGTTGTACTAGCCATGCTTGAAATAATTAGACGCAAAATGTGTGGTTGGTATAAATAATAATGTTCTTTTATTACAAACAGAACCTTTGTTTATACAGGCTGTAGTGGGTATAGATATAAAGACATTTACATAAACACATATTTTATTACAAACAGCGCATTTGTTTAATCAACAGGTGTGCGTATACTTATAAAAAACAGATACATAAACCATATACATATACATATGACAAAGGTTAAAAACTGTTCTTAAAATTAAGAGAAAACACAGTTACACACTAAACCAGGCCTCAGTTTATTTTTCTTTCTTCTTCTCTTTACGGAAATATCTAGGGACTCAACATCCTCGGACATGGTTTTAACACCAGTGTCTTTCAATGTCTCAAGCAGGTCGCGATGCCCCATGTTTCCCACTAAAGTGGCAGGAATGTTTAAGTCTGCAGCAGATTGCATGAACAGATCCCAGCCTCTAGGCTTTTTGTGTCTTCCAAAGGCCTGTGGGTTGGTAATGTTGCAAACTAAATCATGGACATTTGAACCTTTGACAGGCGTACCTTTATATACAAACTCCCCCTTTGCGTTCCAGGGTACCATCCCCTGCTCACCGGTCATCTTGTTCAACAGTAATTCCGCATTCTTACGATAACGGGGGTTAATGGTATTCAGGATTTCAGAGACCAGGGGATCAGAAACGGGGTGTCCGGGATTTGTGTTGCCGAGACTCGTGGACTCTTCTGGGGGCATGTACAATGTTAGTTTGTTCTTCTCACTGTCGGCTTGTCTAAAATGTGTTAAGTATTTCTGGAGAATAGATGAATAGAGGGTAGCTTTGTCGTAGTCTGATAAATCATGCCTGCGTAGGACATCTTGCATTTCAGAATCGATCCGGAGGGTTGCTGATTTTCGAATAACAGACTCTTCCCGGTTATGGGTGCTTAGCCCATCCAGCTGACCCTTGTCAACCAGATACATCTTCTGACTGTGCTCCATTAACCACTCCCTAGAAGCCGGGTGATCAGAGGCAATGCAAGGCCTAGGAGCGCTCCTATGAAACCTCCGGATTGTTTTAAAAGTTTTCTTTTAACTTTTATGGATGCCCGCTTGTTACCCAGTTTCTTGAGTATTAGCTTCTTCTTTTTTAAGACACCTAGTTGACAGCCGGATAGCGGTACGTTCCCCCTGACGGTATTGAAGGCAATCTCGGCTATAGCTGATACTAGATCATCAGAAGCCAAGCACAGAATGGCCCTGCGTTGCTGATGGTCGGTCGCTGGTACTAATGAGGTCTGCTTTGCACCTCACCGGGTTTTTCTAGAGGGCTTCTGTATGTAGACGACCGGTAAATCCGGATGGAAAATACCCGTGCGCAATCGGTAGTCCTCTAAGGTGTTTGTCTTTAAATCCACCAATAAGTAGCCATAAGGTTTACGGGTCGCGTCTTCAAAGGCCTCCATGAAAAATCGGCTGTTACCCGGATACATCTGGTGTGCTAGAACCGAGAGTTGTTGTTTATCTCTGGGGTTCTTAAACAGATTGATATAACTGGTGTTTAGAGTTATCGAGCGGTTGCCCTTGCCCTTGTAGAATAAATTCTGTACAATGTAGCAGATACTAAGGCTCCTATGGTGTGAGTATTGAGTAAAAGCCTTTTCCAACTCGGCGCTCTGACCGCCCTCCATCATGAGATCGTCCACGATAATCATGTTAATAAGGTTTGGTGGTAGCAACCGATCATCATTCAGAGTCTCTGGTAACCCCTCCACAAACTTCAGATGCGGTATTTTAGAGGCTAGTTCGTTATACAAGTTCTGCCAGCATGAATAAAACCAGCTCACATTATCAGGTGGGGCCGACATGGTGGTGCGGGCATTTTCTAGGAGCTGTTTAATAAAATAACTTTTACCGCAGCTGGAAGGACCTGCTAGCACGCATGAAAAAGGGTGTTGAAGGCGCGTGTCCATCATGCGCGACGCTTCCTTTTCAGTAACTGTAGGGTAATGTTTTGTAGTCATTTGTGAGCACCCTTTTATCAAACACCACCCTCAAAGTCTTCTGCAACGTCTGGGTGCTGATCTCCCAGCGTTTTTTCTCCCGCACTATGGATGGCTGCTGCACCACAATATATTTGATAGTGTTTTCTAAAGTGTACTCACGCACCAGCTCTTTCAAACTGTCAAAATTGATCTTCAAGCTGTTGCTGACGTTCAAAGTGATGCCTTTCACTTTCATACAGAAAGCCCCAGAGGATGTGCGATAAGAATATGTTTTGGGCCCTGCAGAAACAAACTCTGTAATGTGCTCACCAGCTGCTAATTCACTTGTTAGATTACCCAGATAATCGCCCAGTGGGGGATTCTCCTGGCCGAGGGCGCTAACAAAAATGTCCGAATCGGTGTCGTGGTACAGACACCTCTCCTGAAGAGCATCCATGACTGTATAAAGTTCCAGACGGGCATGAGCAGTTGTGAAACAGGCGATGAATATGTTTATATTGTTGGAACACGTAGGGTACTCGTCAGCGTATTTCCAACAGAGGCATGCCGTTTCCTCATCTATAAACTGCAGACTTGAAATATCATAACCTGCGTCAAAAAGATAGGCTGTCAACTTGTCAGGGTCGGTTATAATAGATGTCTTTGGTAAATTTGTTCTCTGAGCAAATTTACCCCATAAGGAATTTAAGCACAGCTTGGCTAGCTGCCGTCTGGAAGGGTTATTCTCGATGAATTCTGGTCTTAAACGGATACCCTGATGTGTGTAATAGTCATCTATGTACTTCTGGCGGGCTGTGGGGTCATCGCAACCCTTGGGGTATCCTGAAGATTCTTGTTTGCTCCGCAGGAACATACGAATGTACTCACAAAAGAGTTCTACCGTAATGTTCTCAAAGTGCCATATTTCATGAATCTTCCCCAGACGGTACCCTTTCTGCAAGGCTACTTCTAACTCGACGGCACACCAGGTACCCGTGATCGAGCGTTCCTCATCGCTATGTGTGCCTTTTTCAGTCTGTTTGACTCTGCACAAGCCATGCACAATGGGAACATGAGCTTACCAGAAATCCTCTGAGGGAGGACCGGAAAATAAAGCTTCTTGGGGGGGTACACCTGGCATTTGATCAGTCCAAAATACTGCTTAATATCCCCAAAATGTTCATAGATGATCCGTGGGTGTCCTAAAGGATAGGGTTTTGAATGATTGATAAAGGGGTACAGGCTGGTGAAGTCTAAGTAGTGTATCTTCTCACCAGGGGCTGTTTCGTGGTAGAGCTTGATGGCATTAGTCCTACCTCCAAAAAGAGCATCACGCGGTTCTAGGGGTTCTGGTAAATTCTTATGCTTGAGAAAAATCTTTAAATCAGAATCTTTTTTCAACATTTCGGTCCACTCATGCTCCCAAAGCGTAATAACGCGCAGGCCCCTGGTCTCAAGAAAATTCTTTTTTAAAAGAGTTCTCCTGTAAAGATGATCATACGTACACGCCGTCAGGGTGTTATAGTCATCTTTCTTATAACATTGTGGAGACCTGTGATAAAAACACCCATTAAACTCATAGGCCATCTGCACACCGTTTAATGACGCATAGCCGTCTAGAAACTAGGGGCCGATCTTTTTCTCTCCTCCCCGCAGGGCATGCTGTATAGGTGTCTTGATGTGTTCAGACATATACATTAGCCACTGGATGGATGTTGTGGAAAATCGTTTCTGGTGGCCATGATACATGTCTGGGGGTATGAGGGCTATTGTTTCAGACTTTAGAAACAGTTGCTTGTATATATGCATACACATGCTAGCCAGGGTGATGAATGTAAAGGGATCTACATATGTAACAAAATGTATCTTCATCTCTGGGTTTTCAGGATCATCCATAGTGTGGACCTGTCGGGTCATGTCTATGATGCCGTCTCGAAAACTGTTGCAGGCTGTTCTCAAAATATTGACGTCTTCACGACAATAGGTTTTTAGTTGTCTCTTAAAATCAAAAACCTGTGTTCGGGCCTCCGTATACCATTTAAGAAATGCCTCCTTGTAATCAGGCATCATGTATTCCGACCCATAACACTCCATAGGGGGGATGGCTCCCACATAATTCTGATTCTGTACCGTATTAAAGAAATGGCGGAAATACCCTTTGGACCCAGGGAAACCAAAAGCCTTAGGCAGTTTGCTTAATTTCATGGGTAGAAAATTCAAACTGTCGATAAAGCGGATTTTAAGGTCTGGCACCGCGAGGAGTTTCAACTTTGCACCCTGAGTTATCAGCTTGACGTCGACTCTCTCTTTAATCAGTTGTTGTATTATGAAGAAGCCATCGTAGCCCTGACTGTTGTGTGCCAGAAAGCTATACCCATGGAATTTTTTTGTCACAAATGTTGCAATGAAGCGGCTGACGCAGTCAATTCCCGCGAATGACCAGCTGTCGTTACGAGATGCTTGGCATAGATATAGTTTGGTATGTGTATGCCGGTCTCCTGCATGCACTCCATATCAAAGATTATGTAATTCTCGGTTTTGACTATTTCTTTTGGGTGTGTCATATAATACTGGTGCTCATCCACGGAGACCACTTCTACATCACAGCGGGGACATATCCGTCCCTTAAATTCATAATTGGCCTTTATAAAACGGCCGCAGGAACTGCAGTCTGTTTTAAGATGACATATGACTGTACCTTGAGCCGCCTTTTCAACGTGTTGTTGAAGACAGTATTTGGATCGGGCAAATGTTTTACACCGGGGACATTTAAAACCTGATTCACTGGTCACCACGCAACCGTCTCTCTGACACATGTTGCAGTGTAAGTGGCATCTGTGAGCGGTTTTATTGCTGTATATGTGACAACAATGCGGGCATAAATTGCGAGCCCCTAGGAAACTCTGAAGGTTTAAGATTCCATAATAGTGCTGCTCGTGGTGTAAAATATATATAGTATTCTTATTCACCTTGTCACCTGCCGGGAAGTATTTCCAAACCCTGTCCTCATTATATAGGATTTTGATAGGCACACCAAAGTGATCCTCAAATAAACGCAGATCATTAAAACCAACCATAACATCAGGCGGTATACCCAATACGCTATGAACCTCCATAGCTCGTGCCTGATTGTATCCATCCGTAACGGTTCTAGGCTCTAGCAGGCCTATAATGCTTGCAGCCATACATATGTTCAGTTTTACAAAGGTAGCGGGCGCCCCTCTCTCGCAAGAACAGACATGATAACCTGTTCAGTGGTTATTAACCACTTGAGAGTTCGCAGCCACTGCTTTTACTCACTGTGCCTTTCACAGATGGGAAATATCCATTTGCATATCAGTCTTTGTCCTGCCCAGGGGCAGTCCAGCACCGAAATACAATGGCAATTCCAATCTGAACGAGAGTACCACCAGCAACCCCATACACGTGTTTCACCCTTGTTGGGGATCATCAGTGAGGTGAAGCTGATGCCTCTCTAAGCACAGTGAGAGGGAGACCACGTCTGGTTGCCCCCAGGAGACCTAGGGTTACCAATCCCAGGTTCCTTAACAAATAGTTTTACAAAGGTAGCGGGCGCCCCTCTCTCGCAAGAACAGACATGATAACCTGTTCAGTGGTTATTAACCACTTGAGAGTTCGCAGCCACTGCTTTTACTCACTGTGCCTTTCACAGATGGGAAATATCCATTTGCATATCAGTCTTTGTCCTGCCCAGGGGCAGTCCAGCACCGAAATACAATGGCAATTCCAATCTGAACGAGAGTACCACCAGCAACCCCATACACGTGTTTCACCCTTGTTGGGGATCATCAGTGAGGTGAAGCTGATGCCTCTCTAAGCACAGTGAGAGGGAGACCACGTCTGGTTGCCCCCAGGAGACCTAGGGTTACCAATCCCAGGTTCCTTAACAAATAGTTTTACAAAGGTAGCGGGCGCCCCTCTCTCGCAAGAACAGACATGATAACCTGTTCAGTGGTTATTAACCACTTGAGAGTTCGCAGCCACTGCTTTTACTCACTGTGCCTTTCACAGATGGGAAATATCCATTTGCATATCAGTCTTTGTCCTGCCCAGGGGCAGTCCAGCACCGAAATACAATGGCAATTCCAATCTGAACGAGAGTACCACCAGCAACCCCATACACGTGTTTCACCCTTGTTGGGGATCATCAGTGAGGTGAAGCTGATGCCTCTCTAAGCACAGTGAGAGGGAGACCACGTCTGGTTGCCCCCAGGAGACCTAGGGTTACCAATCCCAGGTTCCTTAACAAATAGTTTTACAAAGGTAGCGGGCGCCCCTCTCTCGCAAGAACAGACATGATAACCTGTTCAGTGGTTATTAACCACTTGAGAGTTCGCAGCCACTGCTTTTACTCACTGTGCCTTTCACAGATGGGAAATATCCATTTGCATATCAGTCTTTGTCCTGCCCAGGGGCAGTCCAGCACCGAAATACAATGGCAATTCCAATCTGAACGAGAGTACCACCAGCAACCCCATACACGTGTTTCACCCTTGTTGGGGATCATCAGTGAGGTGAAGCTGATGCCTCTCTAAGCACAGTGAGAGGGAGACCACGTCTGGTTGCCCCCAGGAGACCTAGGGTTACCAATCCCAGGTTCCTTAACAAATAGTTTTACAAAGGTAGCGGGCGCCCCTCTCTCGCAAGAACAGACATGATAACCTGTTCAGTGGTTATTAACCACTTGAGAGTTCGCAGCCACTGCTTTTACTCACTGTGCCTTTCACAGATGGGAAATATCCATTTGCATATCAGTCTTTGTCCTGCCCAGGGGCAGTCCAGCACCGAAATACAATGGCAATTCCAATCTGAACGAGAGTACCACCAGCAACCCCATACACGTGTTTCACCCTTGTTGGGGATCATCAGTGAGGTGAAGCTGTGAGTAAAAGCAGTGGCTGCGAACTCTCAAGTGGTTAATAACCACTGAACAGGTTATCATGTCTGTTCTTGCGAGAGAGGGGCGCCCGCTACCTTTGTAATACTATTTGTTAAGGAACCTGGGATTGGTAACCCTAGGTCTCCTGGGGGCAACCAGACGTGGTCTCCCTCTCACTGTGCTTAGAGAGGCATCAGCTTCACCTCACTGATGATCCCCAACAAGGGTGAAACACGTGTATGGGGTTGCTGGTGGTACTCTCGTTCAGATTGGAATTGCCATTGTATTTCGGTGCTGGACTGCCCCTGGGCAGGACAAAGACTGATATGCAAATGGATATTTCCCCTCTGTGAAAGGCACAGTGAGTAAAAGCAGTGGCTGCGAACTCTCAAGTGGTTAATAACCACTGAACAGGTTATCATGTCTGTTCTTGCGAGAGAGGGGCGCCCGCTACCTTTGTAATACTATTTGTTAAGGAACCTGGGATTGGTAACCCTAGGTCTCCTGGGGGCAACCAGACGTGGTCTCCCTCTCACTGTGCTTAGAGAGGCATCAGCTTCACCTCACTGATGATCCCCAACAAGGGTGAAACACGTGTATGGGGTTGCTGGTGGTACTCTCGTTCAGATTGGAATTGCCATTGTATTTCGGTGCTGGACTGCCCCTGGGCAGGACAAAGACTGATATGCAAATGGATATTTCCCATCTGTGAAAGGCACAGTGAGTAAAAGCAGTGGCTGCGAACTCTCAAGTGGTTAATAACCACTGAACAGGTTATCATGTCTGTTCTTGCGAGAGAGGGGCGCCCGCTACCTTTGTAATACTATTTGTTAAGGAACCTGGGATTGGTAACCCTAGGTCTCCTGGGGGCAACCAGACGTGGTCTCCCTCTCACTGTGCTTAGAGAGGCATCAGCTTCACCTCACTGATGATCCCCAACAAGGGTGAAACACGTGTATGGGGTTGCTGGTGGTACTCTCGTTCAGATTGGAATTGCCATTGTATTTCGGTGCTGGACTGCCCCTGGGCAGGACAAAGACTGATATGCAAATGGATATTTCCCATCTGTGAAAGGCACAGTGAGTAAAAGCAGTGGCTGCGAACTCTCAAGTGGTTAATAACCACTGAACAGGTTATCATGTCTGTTCTTGCGAGAGAGGGGCGCCCGCTACCTTTGTAATACTATTTGTTAAGGAACCTGGGATTGGTAACCCTAGGTCTCCTGGGGGCAACCAGACGTGGTCTCCCTCTCACTGTGCTTAGAGAGGCATCAGCTTCACCTCACTGATGATCCCCAACAAGGGTGAAACACGTGTATGGGGTTGCTGGTGGTACTCTCGTTCAGATTGGAATTGCCATTGTATTTCGGTGCTGGACTGCCCCTGGGCAGGACAAAGACTGATATGCAAATGGATATTTCCCATCTGTGAAAGGCACAGTGAGTAAAAGCAGTGGCTGCGAACTCTCAAGTGGTTAATAACCACTGAACAGGTTATCATGTCTGTTCTTGCGAGAGAGGGGCGCCCGCCACCTTTGTAATAATACATATGTTCAGGTCCCCGTAATTAAAATCCAAGAGCCAGCGTTTCTTCTTGGAAACCACCATACTGTAAAGGGTTTTCTTCAGGGGTCTGTACACACCACCCTCTCTAGCCCTGACAACCACCGACACGAGTCTCAAGGGCTCGGTTACGACCGGTTCCGCCTTACTTTGTAGCAGTTTTCCAATGTTTTCTAGAAACTGCAGAACATCAAAGGTCTGCCGAAACGATCGCCTGGTGAAAAGAGGCCTGTTTAAAACAGTGCTGTCTAGGCGTATCTGGACAAAATCGTTAGGCCCAACCGTTTCAAGAATCTGAGAGATGAGCCTTTCAGTAGTTTCTGTGATCACTAAAAGACCTTGACCGGTTGATCTTAACCTATCCAGATTTATAAAGCGGAACACCTCATAGTGTTCAATGCTTCGAAACTTTGGTAGATCTCGCTGGTATGTGCCCATACTCTGCAAGAAAACCGTGTCAGTTTCATCCTGAGGGGTTGTGTTTTGGGGTTCAGCCTCTAAATCTTTAAGGGCTCGCTGCATGATTATCATTTTAGCTTTTCTCAGGCGTTTGAGAAACATTTTCCGCTGCCTGAGGGTTTGAAGCCATTTTAAACGGCGTGCTGGTAAATCTTTTAAAGAGAGACCTCGATTTTTAACAGGGTTTGTGTTTTCCAACACTGGCTGCAGTGTCTCGGGCGCTGCTGTACCCAGCCCGGGGTCCACCCCTAACCTTAAAGGCTCTGGGGATTCTGCAAAACCAGGCCGGGGCTGTATATACTTTTGTAGCGCTGATTTCTTTTCAAGTTTGTTTTTAAGAGTTGGTGGTGTGTTCTTTTTCATCATTTTATTAGCTACGGTGTTCACCCGGTTTTTAGAATCCCTAGCAAAAAGGGCGTGTTTGGCCTTAGACACGCGCTTACGCATGTCGACTAGATCTTTTTTACCAAACAGGTGTCTCAAGCGCCAGGCCTGGCGTCATAATCTAGAGCTGTTATGTGGGCCTGATAAGTGTTTTTCCTTTCGCAGTTTTTTTAAACCGGGGGTCCGAAATAACTCTTTTACAACGTGACCCTTTTTAGAAGCACGGATATTTACAAAACTGTTGGCTGTATTGAGATTCACAGGCATTTGAGGGTTTAAGGGCTGTATATTAGAATCTGTACAATAAATGGCGGGTGTACGTCGTTGCTGGTTTATGCCGTTGGGCCCCCTGTAGGACAGATCAAGGGGTTTCGGGGGATAGCCTGTTTCACGGATGACAGCAGCATATTCGCAGTTTTGAGACCCTATTTTTATGGGGGAATCTGAAATTATTATGATAGGAGCCGCCTCTAGGCCGACCCTGGTGTTAGGTTGAACACCCCCACCTTCTATAGCTTCAGAAGTACTAATAGCGACTGCAGTGTTGGGGACCGTAGATGTGTATGCCTGGGGGGGTGTTATATCTACACAGCTGGGCGGCCACAGGAGCTGATGACCAGAGCCTATGCGGGTGGGGATTGTTGGAGAGTACACAGGAGGCGGCGTGATCTCACCCCAAACGCGGGACCCCTGTGGGTGACTATCATAGACTATGCGGTTGGGGATCGTTGGGGAGTACAAATGAGGGGGTGGGCTCAAACCACAGCTGGGGGTCCACGGACGTGGGCTAACCACCCCTCTGTCTAAAAGGTTTACGGAGCCCACTACAGGGAGACCCAGGCCCGGTGTAAGCGCACCCCCTGTCTGTATCTCCTGGGGAGATACAGCATTCACATGCGCTACAGGTATGAGTGATTCAATAGGCAGTGGTATATGGTTGTTGGGAACAATAATACATTGGGGGTTAAGGGGTACTACAACCTTTGCAACCCCTTGAGACACCCGCCCCCTTTTAAGCGACAAGCCCCTCTTTTTATTTACAATGAACTTGTTTGCAGACCCTTGAGACACCCGCCCCCCTTTAAGCGATAAGCCCCTCTTTTTATTTAAAATGAACTTGTTTGCAGACCCTTGAGACTCGCGCCCCCTTTTAAGTGATAAGTCCCACTTTTTATTTTAAAGGAGCTTTATTGCCCCATCTAACACATCATTACAAACAGCGACTTTATACAACAGCAGTGTAGGCTTCTGACCTGCAACTGGCGGGGTTCGAGCTGTCGGGGTCACAGAGTGCGGCTGCGCTATAACTTCTTTCTCAACCGCAGCGCACGCCCCTAAAATAAAAGAAAAAACAGTTTCAGTTTTATATTAAAGACCAAGTAATACTTTACGGTACATTGTTCAGGTAAAACTCAAGGTTTACGAACCCCTTTAAAATATTAAAAGAAACTGGTAGAAAATTAGGCCGGCGCAGCACTCTAGAAGAACATGAGCGTGCCGTTATGGGGTTTTACAAAGACACGCTGAAATATTAACAATCCCTGTTAAGGAAAGCAAAAACAAAAAAAAAGAAAGGAGGGGTTCTCAGTGATGCTTTAAGCATACTTACATTCTGTACCCCAGCCAGGGTGCTTCTTTTTTAATGACGGGTTCGCCGCAGGTGCTGGGTATCTGGCGTGGGCCCTGGGGGTGGCATCAGAGGTTGATGGACCAGCGGACTGGGGAACTGACGAGGACAGTGCAGGCGTTGGTCCTACAAGAGGTGTATCTGCAATAAAAACCAAAGAAAACATTTACCACCAGGTTCTACATCAAAGAGTCACATGGCAGACCTATGCTTCAAATACATAATCATGTTTTACACTAAAGACTCAATTTGTGGAAAGCATCAGGACTCCTATAAAAACAGGGTTCGACCTTTAATGAACATATCTAAAGTGAAAATAATAATTACATGCTACAAGAACCGATGCCTCTCGCACATCTGCAGAAGCGGCGCCCGCATGGATCACCGCTAGAAAATAAGGAAATAACATATGTTATTGTAATTACCCAATATTAAATAACTATAATCATCTTATGTTAATGCCATAAAGCTACATTATGTATATTAATAACAGTTACTAATAACATCTATATTAAAAGTACACACCGGCTGTATCGATACTAGGAATTCCGTATTCTGCCAAGAGGTCGATAAGTGCTTCGGAATTTATACATGCGTCTTCCAAGGAGGCATCCCATGCAGCATAACCATCTGCTGGAAGCAATAAATAAAATAAATAGATAAATAAATAAACCTAGGCCCTCCCATATTGCAAATGCCCGAACCTTGGGGCAACAGACACCCGTGCGCACAAGAAGCACAACACACCCTGCTTGGGGTCCTTATTAGCTGAGGACCCCTTGGGGGTCAACGCGCTGGTGTACTTCACTATGTGCCTAGTAGTTTTGACCATCATTGTTAAATAAATAATCTTCAAATGTACAATATGACACACATTTTATCAAAAAAAATCTTATCCCTGGTGTGTAGCTCAAACCGTGTCACAAAAGAAATGTATGGCCATTTTGCAAATGTGGAATACTTTTTTTGTTGGTGCCTGAGACACTGTTATGGCCCAGGCAGACCCCAGCCAACCCATGGTTCTGGGCTGGGGCTATCCGCTTTGACCAGGGTTGATGAATAAATATTATTTAAAAATCCAAAGTGCCCCATCGTGGTGTTTCTTTGTGCTAGCTTTATCAAACAGTAACATCAAACATAGTGCAAATGCCTTCCAGAGTTATTTCAAAACAGCCTTCTGAAAGTTAATTGCTTAATTGGAGCAGTAAATATGCTACTGTTGTAAAATAAAATGCCTAAACAAGGTGTGCCATCATCCCTTTGATTTATAAAGAACAGCATCAATGAATGCCTGTAACCCGCAGGTGCTTTAAAGCTACTGTAAACCTTTATTTATTTATTTATTTATTTATTTATTTATTTTTTAATTTTTTTATTTATTTTTGTCTTAAAAGAACATGCATGTCTTTTAAAAAGGAATGCGGTATTCCTCACGTGTGTTTTATAGAGACTGTAAACCAGGGCTCAAGTCAGGGTAAATGGGAAACATTGACTGTCCACTTTGAATTTATGAGTTAAAGTCGACCGCGTGGATCAAACATCAGGCGGCTTGCCGCCAGACACTTCACCAGTGCACTATAAAGCCTGATGAAAAATAAACAACTAAAAGTTAAATGCCCCATTTTGGTTCTGCAAGATCCAGGGAAAACATTTGTATTCGGCCTTGGATTTTAAAGCATGCCCACATTTTAACGTTTTCAGAAACACTATCAGAAGAAAATATCTGCGCTTGGTTTTGTGAGTGTGTTGATTTTATGAAAGGCAAATGCCATTCAGCCTGTGCAATTTGGGTGGGTATGCAAAGCCAATTTAATAAAATGTGCATAATTCACATAAATTGCACAGGACAAATTGCCTTTTGTTTTTGAGCCCCCCACTTTAGATTTTATTTATTTATTTTTGTAGAGTTGGGGATCTGCAGCTGCTGTTTGCGGCTGCAGAGCCCCTTATTTGCGGGATGGTTTTTTTTTTATTTATTTATTTTTTTTAAATGGTCGTGGAGCTGCGAATTCCCGCAGCTCCCCGGCCTCTGGAACACGTGTGGCACACAGGCCCCCACCCCCTACCCATGGATCAGGGAGGGGACCCATTTTTAAATGAGTCCTGGAGGGGTGAACAGGGATGGCTCGGACCTGTTCACCCCTCCAGGACGAGCACAGTGAACAGCCTCAGCGATGCATGATGCCAGAGCCCCAGGCAAGTGTGTTTCAATAGATAGGGATTATCTTATCTATTGAAAAGCGCTTGCCTGGGGCTCTGGCATCGAGTTGCGGGGTCTTTGTTCACCAGCCCCCAGCAGGACAACATCAGAGGCACACCGTGCGCCTCTTGATACAGATACACGTTTTTCTTTTTAAAAAGAAATACAGACATGTATTTGCATTAAGATGACAGCGGTTTGCAGCTGTCATCTTAATGCGGATACAAGTCTGTATTTCTTTAAAAAAGAAAGACGTGTATCAGCATTGAGATGTCTGCGGTTTGCAGCGGTCATCCGCACCATGTAGATGCTAATGCAGCTACAATGGGCGGATGACCGCTGCAAACCACGCTCTTCTTAATGTAAATAGCCTGTGATGGTGCGGGCTGCATCAGGGGCGCCTGGTCCACAGAGCTTTAGAGGAGCTGGGCCCCCAGGACCTCATAAGGAGGCCTGGCTCATGAAAGGGGGCTGTCAAAGGGCTACACTTAAGGCACTTTTGGAGGGGAATGATGGTTTGAGCAGTAATACTTAAACCCAGTCGCCTCCAAACGCTACTTGTGTGTGTGTGTAGCGCCTAGGCAACCCCCTTTCAAGAGCTAGGACTGCTTTTCATAAATGCATCCCTAGCTCATGAAAGAGGGATGCCAAGACACTAGACATGAGGAGCGTCTGGAGGAGACTGGGGGTTTAAATGTTACTGCTCAAAGAAAAACATATTATAATGAATGGCTCATAAAATACATGCATCCCAAATCAACATTTCACATGTGTGCTGTTGTGCATGCCTGGCAATGCCCCCCTTCAACAACAACAAGATAAAACAGGGAACACTGCAGTTTCCAATGGGCGCATAATCTTGACAAGGGGACCAGAGCCCCAGATAGAGATAAAGAAACCCGCAAAACCGGGACACCTCAGCACACCCCGCCACGGGGTCCCATAGCTATGCATGCACAATACAAAGGGCCACATTATTATTATCATTATTTTTTCAAAAGACAGGCCAGACTGGCAATTGTTTTTTAAAAAGCTAATACGGTGCAACTACACATATGTCTTTAAAGCACCACACGCTGACCATTGTTTTAAACATAGCGGCCCCCAGAATTTACCCCAGAGGCTAACAAACAAACATATTTTGTACCTATGCACATGTATATATTTTTAAACACAGTGGCATGTCAATAATTAAATATAAAAGATAGTACCTGAGGCAGGACTAAAATCTAGCACAGCCCCTAGTGAAAGGTCTGGGAAGAGGTCCTGTAGATAAATTAGGAAAAGTTAGCATTTTACATAAAACTAATGGAGGCTGCAGCATGTCAGAGTTTATAGACCCCTTACCTGACAGTCTGTCTGATCCTGCTCCTGCATGGTAGCTGTAACGAGCACGATGACTTCACACACACACACACACGCACTGGGTCTGCAGCTGGTTAATTCTTAACAGGCGTCGCACAAGGGCTGACAACAGTTAAGCCACCCCTCTTTATAATGGTATCTCAAAAGTGGCAAGTTTTGCAGATATCTGTGAAATTAACTCCAGATGGTCACCAGCTTCTGCCGCTCAAGATAAGGCCCTAGGACTTTGAGACCGGATCTAAGGGTCTTGGGGGAAGGGGAGGGCTGGGGGATGCATGGTCAGCCGGATACCATTCTCCCGGAAATTCCAAGGGCTCCTCCACCGCCTGGGGCTGCATGGGTGTGGCAACATCCCCCGGAAATTCAAAGTGATCCATCAGAGCTGGCCCTCGGGGCTCAGACCACAGCACTTCCACCCTACCCATCCTGCTGTGGGCTGCAAGAACAGGCCATGCGGACACCGAGGCCATTTCCGGCCTCCCCTGGAATTTCAGAGATATACTTCAACATCCTGTCCGCTGGGCCTGTTCCTGTTGAATTACAGCTGTAACACCATGGGGCTGGGCCCAACAGCTGCTTTTGAGCTCTCTCTATATATATATAGAAGGATGACAGGGGTGTGGGGTGAACATGGCTTGCGCAGACCCTTGTGCATGTCATTTTGCAGCCTGAGTGCCTTGAAAAGACAGAGACCTCCACCGATGGCCCAGGATTCACACATGGACACTTGCAGAGCCCCGGGATCTTGCTTCACATGCCTGTTGGACTCAGACCCATCACCCCAACATTTATTATGAATATTATTATTCATAAATTATTATTATTATTTTTTTTAAATTGTTTTCTCCCCAGCATTAACGATTGAAAAATTATGAAATATCAATTTTAATAATCATAAAAATATGATTTCAAAAAAGTTTTCTCCCCAGCATAACCGGCCGAAAAATTAGGAAATATTAATTTTTAATAACCATAAAAATATGCGTATTAAAAATTAATATGCAATAATTTCACATTTTGATATAATTACAAATATATTTTCGTTTTTTTTTTCTTTTTCTAATTCTTACCTGTCTTATTATAAGTGTAGACACCCTGCCACCCTATACTCAAGACCCTCTTTAACACAACCAACCCTGGTCAACGCCCAAAGCTTCAATCTTATGTATACCTTACCGCACCTGCCCGGTCGCGCTGATGCTGTTTAATCAGAGTTTCAACCCGGTCCTCAGGATTGGTTTGGACCTACAGCCAAAACACTGCTATATATATACACCATGCACGCCACGCCCCACCCTTCAAAACCCCGGCCAACACTTCCGATTCTTTGGGGGGCATCCGGAGGAAGTCCCCTTGGGGCCCAAACCCTTGGGGGGACCTTCCTGATAGCCCCCATGATGTCACATCCGGTGGGTCACCCCCGCTAAGGACCCAGGGTCTGTTAAACACACCTACATCACTTCCGGGACAGGATTTTGCCCAGATAGAACTTCCGGGGGAAACACGAGGGGGCCATGCCCCGGATATGACATCATAGGGACCGGATATCCCGCCCTAAAGGGGCGTGGAAAGCTGTCAAGGATCGTTTGATGAGGAAAGGTATCATTGTACACTACTCACATTGAAAATCACTGTAACATAAGGTATCGCATTCGAGACTGCACACTCGGAGGCAGTGTGCTTCAATAAAGAAACATAAATCAAACAATAATACAAGCATGCAGGAATCCTAATACAACAATCTCAAAAAAGAAGACACAACACAAACAGAAACTAAAAAACGAAATCAGGAAATGTCAGCTCAAGATTCTTGTGTTTCAAGCTGTTGTGGGGTCCTGATTTCACACAGGAAATAGGCCGGGCCATCCTCAGGACAACAACAAAGAATGATGGACATCATACATTAAGATGTACTATTTCAGAAAATTGATGTGGACATTGGAATTGATGTGAAGAAATATGCATTTTCTCAGTCAGTGACCTTTAAAAGTTTACAAGGTATCGTCAAATCAACTGATTAGGAACAAAGCAAAATTGCCCAGTGGTACGGTTACCTGGGACACAAATAACTGGAGGGCACACGGGATCTTGTTAACTCAACTTCTCTTTATTTCACTCTGCCTCTTCCTCCCTGAGGCTCCTCCTCTTCCTTCTCTCTCCAAGTGTCTCTTAAAGGGCACAGTCACATTTTCCCCACAACATCCAGTTGCAACAGATCCTGTTTGTGAAAATGACAGAATCTCTCTCAGTTGTGTAACTTGCTGAAGCTCTGATGGAGAGAAATACATGCGCATGCCATCGGCCGGGTGATTCAGCAACGTTTAAGGGGCTCACTAGTGAGGAAACGCCAAAGCCGGTTAACTCAGATAAACCTAATGGCAACAATCAATCTTTTGACCACTTAGTGGCACATAATGAGGAGAGAAAGTATGAGTTCATCCTAGGCTACCACCATGGGAAAATAAAAAAGAGCAACATAGCTCTATAAGCATGGCTCAGGTCGGAGGAGGTGATTGCCTCACACAATGCAACGTACAATAGAAGCAGCGGGCTGGGCCACTGCGGATGTACGACCCAAAAGAGGAACACGGATTAGTGGCAATGATTGGAAAAAGCACGTTAGTAAATGATATTTTTTTACAGGATAGCCACCTCTAGAGGCAGGAGGTAGGGCTAATCCCCATGAGGCCTGTGAGCCATGCACTTTGCAGGCCATTTCCCTCTCAGTGAAAGCGCTAGAAGCTGCTAGTAAGCTACAGAAGCTCCATAAGGCACCTGGCATAGATAAGGTTCCTACACCCTGACCCTGTATTGGAAATATCATTAATTCACTCCTTGCTGCTAGTAAATTGTTACCTCAGTCTTGTAAAATTTCTCAGATTACTCCTATTTATCAAAAGGGAATTTTGCTTTGCGTTCATCACACTGCTAATTAGTCAACATTTCATGCTGGCAGATATTATTAAATGATTGCCCAAGGCAAAGACACAACTAGGCAAATGTTTTTACCAGCCACTCAGAAAAGCAATTGACATGACATATTTGAGATCACCATTGCTGTATTTATTCGGAAGGGGGCAAACACATCCGGACCCACAACATCACTAGTGTAATGCGATAAGAGGCGGCAATTGCATTTCCATGAGAATCCTCCACTGGGCAGTCGCACACAGCTGCAGGAAATGGAAATGCACTCAAAGGTCGTGCTTCTGATCCCAGTGAAATGCTGTGGCTTTTTCTAATTTGCCCTGGATTTACAGTGATAGCAAATACCAGCCACAAAGCATGGACAACTAGTTGAAATGGTTGAAAAGCAATGTTTGCAATGACAACCCTCACCACTGTTCTACACCAGGCACATCAGAGCACAGCACGGGTCACTCTGGGAAAACCACGCGTGTGCTGAGGGGCACTGGGCACCCAGTAGATCTTGGATTTCTGCATCATTCACTGTAACAGTCTGCTAATGTAAAAATACATCTCTGCCGTGCAGAGACAGATCAGAGAGCCCTGATAGAACTGACCATACAACAGCCTGACCAGGTTAACTTCCAAAGGTTCTAAAGCAGGCATTTGAAAGATGCACTTAGCATAGAGTGTTGGACAACCGTGGGGCTGGTACATTGGAGGAATGTCGTTGAGAGGAACGTCCAGCCCTTTAGAAGCAGATCTCCTCGAAGATCACCAAATGAGAGGAAACAATAAAAGGATATCATTCCAACCCATATGAAATATTGTCAGTACATTCTGATCATGCAAGAAACTGGCTATACCACTTTATTTCTATTTATTTATTTTATTTATTGGATATTAATAAGGCGCTTCTACAAGACAGTGTTTCAAAGTGCCACAAGGAAAAAGGGAAGGGAGCAAGGGAACACATGAACAATGGCAATTACAATGAATACATAAGAAAATGAACAGCAGTCCTACTAGGCCTTGTGATGTTCGGAGCGTTTGAGACATGTCTTTAAAACTGCAGTGAGAGGAGAGCACCCTAGATGGCATTAGGTATCACCAGCTAAGGTGTTGACATCGATAACTGAAATAGATGTCATTTTGACCAAATGTACACTTGTGCTATGTACAAGACTCTGTGAACATAAATGGAAGAATTCCATTCATTGAGCAAGTTGTGTTCTATATTGTAAGGAATGACTGTCGCTTTGATGTTGTCAAGAGAACATAATTAGTAATTCATTCAAACATAACCTGTAATTCACAGATTGAGTGGCACCCTATAATTTCAATCAATTAGCCCTTACACTAGTCATGCGGTGAACTACCTGCAAGGAGAAATACAACTATAAATCTTCCGGCACAGCACTCGTTATTTGAAATACTTACAATTTCAGGATAATGTGCATTGATTTTAGTTATTTGAGAAAATGACCTACAGTCTCCTCTTCTTTTGTACTTGTATCACACTTGAATTCCACTAGATGATTTATAAATACGCAAGACACAGCCTGTATAATTACAATCATACATTCGTATTTTACAATTCAGGTAACAAGCGTGTCTACCATGATGAATTGCTCATGGATCATAGTGATTTTTCAATGAGTGGAAATATATATAGAAAAGAGGAAGTGAACAATTGTAAACTTTATTTATTGAAGCAGTTTGTTACACCTGTAAAACTAGCCTGAGGAAGTCTGAGTTAAGGACGGACTGCATCAACTTTACCACTGAGTGTCTGGGTCTTTTCTGTTTGCGTTTCTGACGCCTTGTTATTTTCAAAGGAGGGATGCTACATTACTTTTCTTCATGTTACAGGACCTGCGGTAGAGGCCCTGTAGTTATGGGTATGTTGCTCAACCCATAGGGAGAGCACTTTTTGGGCGGTTTATGACTCTGCCCCCCCCCTCCCCCCCGGACTAATCCTCACAAAACTTTTTTTAAAAATGTATATGTCCTGTCACATAGATCCTGCGAAGTTTGGTGAGGTTTAATTCCATGGGGGTGCAAAGGTATAGAAGGGTCCCAAAACGTGTGGTTATTCCAATAAACACAATGGGAACAAAATGTGAGCATGCCTACAGCCCAAACCGCTGGACGGATTTTCTGAAAATTTGTGCCAGGAGCGGCGGCTTGATCCCGAAAGCATGCTTTTGTAAATTTCGTGTAAATCCACCCAGTATTTTTTTTTTCAATTATCAAAAAGTAGGCCACAAAAATTAGGGATATCTGGGTCCGTATCATGAACCCACTTCCCTGTTCGGTGTGCAAAAAGGCCTAAAGGGATGTGTGATGTGCATGGACTACTTACAAGCTCGCCGATTGGATTGGATGGTGAAGAGTGCGAAGTGCGTCCGATTTTTGTGAAACACTTGTCATGTTGGGTCCATGGACAGCGCAGTGGGGGAAAAGTCTGGAAAACATATTATGGGTTATTTGGTGGTGGAAAGAGAGTTGTGAGGATGCAGGAGTGGAAAAAAGATGATATGGGGCTGTTTTTGTAGGTTGAAAAAGGCTGGGCATGTGTCGTAGTTGTCTGCGGATGCCATAGTAGTTCGTCGGTCGGTGCGATGAACGAAATACATTTGTGGTTATTTGAGGTTTGGAAGAGGGCGTAGGAATGGTAGGGAAGAGGAATGAAGGCAATGTAGAGCTGTTTGTATAGGTAAAAAAGGGTTTGGAAATGCCGCCAGGCCCGCTATCAATTTCGGTGTCTGCTGATTTAATTTTGATTGCAGGGGGTGGGGGTGAGTTTTATTATTTGACCGTGTGTGATTTCTTTTGTTATAGTTAATTGTGTTGTAGTCAGGGGCCAGATTCTGGGGTGCATGGCCATGCCCCGCAGAATATGTGCTCTGGGTAAAGTCACCACAGTAGTAATATGTGTATTGTAATTATAGGTAATAACGATAGTAGGAATATGTGCACAGGAAATGTACATAATCTAGTGGGAGAACAATGTGTTTGCAATATGGAGGAATTATGTAATTGAATTGTATATGGTACTTATGATTGTAGTATGATTGAGGATAGTGTTCACAGAATATGCAGTTTATTAAGCTTGCTATGTCTACTTAGTGTTGTAGCGTCATGCAGCTGTCTTCTATTTCTTGTTTTCTGTGGGGAAAAAAGTGCAATTGGTTAAGCAAGATAGTTGAAAAGCTGCAAAGGTATACAGTTTTTAATATACATTTTATTTTTTAGACCCTCATAAACAGTACAGTTTAAGTACTATGTTTGCTACAACATTAGTGTATGACACACTGCATTTGTTTTTACTTTATATAATCATTGGGTCATTGGAAAAACAATCTGTATTGGAAACTGATTACAGTTGCATGAGGGTAAGGGTGATCCTATGTTTATTTGAAGTATGTTGTAATGGAGGGAATGCATGAGATAGTTAGATACCTGTTGGCATATTCTAATTACATTACAGGTTTGAAGATGTTTTGTTAAATAGCAATGCAGATAGCGTATTTGAAGTGCTTCATTTTCTTCATTAGTGTATGACACACTGCATTTGTTTTTACTTTATATAATCATTGGGTCATTGGAAAAACAATCTGTATTGGAAACTGATTACAGTTGCATGAGGGTAAGGGTGATCGTATGTTTATTTGAAGTATGTTGTAATGGAGGGAATGCATGAAATAGTTAGATACCTGTTGGCATATTCTAATTACATTACAGGTTTGAAGATGTTTTGTTAAATAGCAATGCAGATAGCGTATTTGAAGTGCTTTGCAATGCAGGGTGTTTCTGAAGTAGTTAGATACCTTTTGGTGTATTATAACTAGATTGAGTTTGAAAAGTGTTCTTGCAGTATTATAGATGTAGTTAGATACCTGCTGGCATATTCTAACTAGGCTGCGTTTGAAAAGTGTTTTTTACAGTATTATGGATGTAGTTAAATACCTGCTGGCATATTCTGTTAATTGTGCTATAGTTTAGCGACAACATTTTTCTTCATGGAAAATCAAGTAGGCATTTGTTAAATTTGCTGGTAACCTATGTTTTGGGAGACATCCTTCACCACAGGCATTGTACCCTCCTCCCTCAAGGATGCTTGGGTCAGGCCCCTCATAAAAAAAAACACACTTGACCCCACCTCACCCAACAACTACAGACCCATCACCACCGTCCCCTTCCTTCCTAAAATTCTGGACAAAGCAGCCTACCTGCAAGTCCAACACTTCATCGAAGAGAACCAACTCCTAGGCCTGAGACAATCTGGTTTCCGCCCAAAACACGGAACCGAGACCGCCTTACTGGATTTAAAAAACCAGATGGAGGATGCCAGAGACCTGGGCAAACCTGTCCTGCTCCTCCTCCTCGATCTCTCTGCTGCATTTGACCTCGTGGATCACGACGTCTTATGCCACCACCTAACCTCCACTGCAAACTTCTCAGCTCACGCTAGTGCCTGGATCACTTCTTTCCTACATGGAAGGACCATGCAGGTCTTCTCTGATCTAGCTACGGCATCCCCAACCATTATGCTGTGTGGTGTCCCTCAAGGCTCCTGCCTCTCTCCTACCCTCTACAACATATTCACTCGCCCTCTCTTCCTCATCCTTGACGCCATGGGGATCTCGTTTACAAATTACGCGGACGACACGCAGATCCTCGTGACCCTGACAGGTGACTATGAGACTGATTCCAAGGCCCTTAACACCATCTATAACGCAATCAGAACTTGGATGGCCGCCAACAGCCTCTGTCTCAACTCTGACAAAACTGAACTCCTACTTGTAGGCTCCCCCGACACTCTTAAAAAACTTGACGCTCAGTTCTCCCACTTCACCATTGACTCTATCACCATTCCAGTATCTGAGTCAGTGAAAACCCTAGGCGTTTACCTGGACTCCAATTTGTCCATGACTAGACAGGTGAATGCCATTGCCTCCTCAGCTGCCTACCAGGCCAAACTCCTCAATGCAGTTAGACCCTACCTCTCCAGCGACACCTGCACAAACATAGCTAGGGCTATCACTGGATCTCGGCTGGACTACTGTAATGTCCTCTTCCTAGGGACCTCCACAAAAAACCTTGAGAAACTGCAAGTTACTCAAAACAACGCCTTACGCGCAGCACAAGGCATCTCCAAAAGAGAACATATATCTACTGCAAGAAGAGCCTCCCACTGGCTACCTATAAAAGAGAGGATCATCTTCAAAACCTTGACCCTCACCCACAAATGTATCCACTCTGCAGCCCCAGCCTACCTTACACAAAGGATCCACCCGGCCATATCCGCAAGACCAACCAGGACCCCCTATACCAACCTACTCATGGTACCCATGATAAAAAAATCAAGAGCAGGGGTTCTAGCTTCCCCTACCTTGCGGCTCTACACTGGAATGCCCTCCCCACTGCCCTGCGAGCTGAACCTTCCCTGACCACCTTCCGCAAAACCTTGAAAACCACCCTGTTTGCTTGATTCCCTACCGTTTATCACCTACACTCGCCACATGTAGACCTGACCTTTGTACGCCTCCATGCATAATATCTGTTACACCTAAATGTCCATGCCAAATGATGTAACCTATGCATAATGTAACTAAGCTTTCTGCAAGTAACAGCGCCAAAATGCCCCTGGGCTGCCTGCGCACTATACAAATGTAAAAAATAAAATAAAAATAAACTCAGGTCGCACTCTGGAGTGATTGGCCCAAGTGGTGAGCGTTCCCGCTCACCACTTAGCATGTGTTGATTAACAGCTAGGCTGAATGAATGGGGGTTTTCTGCATAAAAGCAGGGCTTTTGGGACTGGATCTTCAGAAGTCGCCACAGGACCTAAGAATCCGACGAGGGTAACGCTGAGCCGACCTGCACGACGACACCTCCGGTGGAGCCCTGCGGAACCGACTCACCACTTCCCGACGACAGAGGAGATCTCCCTGCCGGAGAGTCTCTTCCCCTGGCTGGTGGGAACAACCAGTCTCCTTTGCTTTTCATTCGCATCAGGACGGAGTGGTCGAATTGCCCGTGCAGAGCACCCCGGCAACCGGATAGCCACTACCCCTGAACCGCGACCAAAAGGTGGTGCCTTGTGACGGAGCACTCCGCTGCTGGTCACTTCCCTGGTGGTGCACCGGACTTAATTTTCTTCGACGACGAGATCATCTCTACTCTTGGCAAAGACCCGTCGTGCATCCACCACCAGGAACAACTGCCCCCGCCGGAGCTGCCCTCCACAACAAGGTACCGTGTCCGCCTGGCTTCCCTTTCGATCGGTTCGAGTGAGGTGTCTTAATCCTCTCCGTTCCGTTGGGGCGCCTCCAAGCTTTTCTCATCCTTTGTTCTGAACTGGTTCAACCTGCCAATAATGATTTGCTATACAGACTTGAATGCATCTCCACTAGAGACTTTTTGGGACATCGCGCCTTGCCTCTCTCCGAGTGGGCCTGGCCCCTGAACTTTACGATCTATTGTGATTCTTGCCTTCTTGCCTTGCATTTTATCCGCGTAGGATTGAACTGTGTTGATTTCATGACCTGCCTATCTTTTTCTCTCCCGTCCTAACTAATCTTCGAGTGTCATCTGGGTTGAGGTAGACACCTCTGTCTGAAAATAAGTGATACCGGTAGAACCTAGAGTTGTCGAAATATTGCTAGGGGGATTGATCGTTTTCAACTTCGTAGAGTAATTGTGTTTGATTTGTTTGCCGTGATTTGCCTTAGTGTTTTTCGTAGATGTTCTGTTATAAATAAATACCTTAATATCTTTACACTAAGCCTCGTTGCGTGTTTGCTTGTCTTGCTGTGAAGAATTGCCCTATATTGTATACTCCACATACTGCTCAACTTTTCTTGAGGGAAGTCTGACTGCTCAGCCACAGCTACCACGTGAATCTGTGTGGTGCAGACTGCTACCAAGTGGGTTCACCGCCAACGCCTGTAGTCCTAAATCTTTTGCAGTGGTCCCAGAGGGAACTGCACAGGTTTCCGCCTAACACTGGTGTACAGCGGTGGGATTTGTATCGAGTATACAGTTTAGAGTGCTTTTCGACACTGTAGGATAACTAACCACCAAACTTTGCACAAAAAGCAACTTTCAAAAACATGTCTACGATGGAAACTTACAGTCAAGAGTCTTTGTCAGGTGAAAATACTGAGAGTTTGCGAGCTCTCTGTAGGCAAGAGAATCTTCCTGTAAGAGGCAAGAAGTTGGAACTAATCGAGAGATTGCTGGCGAACCAAAGTCTGGGTACTGGTTCAGAGGAACCAATCTCTCCAGCAACTGTAGATAACAGTGATGGTGTTGATCTGAATCGTAATTCTGATGATAGCGATGAAGAGGCTGACGAGGACGGAGAGGCTAACAAAACTGTCTCCCCTGCCCCTCTACCCGCCTTACCAGCTGTGCCTACGGGGCCCATACCAGGTCCCACAAGTAACCCTGCTTATTTTGAACTTGAAAAAATGAAGCTCGAACTAGAATACAAACGGTTCTTGGCTCAATCTGAACGAAACCAAGAGCTCGAGTTCAGACGGATGAATGCCCAGGCTGAGCAGAAGCAAGCTGAGTTAAGACTCAGGGAAATAGAACTTAATCACGAGTTAGAGATGAAAAAGTTGTCTATGGAAAATGCTTCTCTCTCCTCTGGTTCCTCTAGGAGCTCCAGTCCCAAAAGACCCCGGATGCCGAAGGAATTAGTGGGTATGTATGAACCAAGTTTGGATGTGTTGGATTGGTTGAAACTGTTTGAATACAATCATGGGCTCCAGGACATCACCGGGAATGCTTTGCTTCCCTGGTTGTTCTCTAGGCTCCCTCCTGTTGCGACTGATGTGGTAATGGAGTTGGGGGAGGCGGATAAGACGGATTACGAAAGTGTGAAACTAGCTTTAATAGCTAGATTCGGGAAGACCCCTTCCCAGTATCTTAAGAGGTTTAGAACCCTCAAAAAGCATGATGGTACCCCTTGGGCTACGTGGGTGAGTGAAGGGTTGAAAAACTTAGAGGGATGGATTAAGGGTTACAAAGTGAACACTTATGAGGGTATGAGGAATCTTTTTATGTTGGAGTCTATTTATGATGCCTGTTCTCCTGAGCTCAGACAGCACTTGGCTGATTCGAAGGAATTGGATTCCAGGGAGCTAGCTAAGGCTGCTGACTTGTGGGTTGCCAACAGGGCTACTCATAAGGATTCTGGGGCAACTCAGAAAAAGGATGAGGGAAAACAGCCTAAAAAAGACTCAAAAGAGAATTCGAATAACTCACATCCCAAAGAGGGCCCCAAACAAAACCAGAAGGGTAAGCCACCGGGAAAATCACAGCAGAATAGTATGCATTCTGGTGCCAAACCGGAAGGAGGGCAGAACAAGCCACCATTCCAGAAAGCATTTGGTAAATGCTTTGTTTGTGGCTCGACTGACCACGTGAAAGGAGATCCCAGATGTAAGAGTAAACCTTCAGGGGTCCAACTTGTCTCCTTAGCCTTCTCTCCAGAGGAGGAAGTCCAAATGGCAAGTGGAAACTTTCTACTGCTAGCTGACGAACCCATTGGAGTCTCAGCCAGCGTTTCTTTAGTATCTCTGGGGTTGTGGGAACAACAGAATTTAGATGTTTATAATTCTATCCCCGATAATACTAAAGTGTATTATAAGGGCAGTGTCCAGGTGAATGGTCAGGAGACTCCTGCCATTAGGGACACTGGGGAGAGCATAACTGTGGTGGATAAACCGTTTTTTCAGGCCGAGGATGTTGCTAAGGCACCCAAAAGCCTCACCAAGTTAGCTGGAGGGCCTGTGCAGATGCTTCCCCAATTACCAGTTCTCATCCAGTGTAACGACATGACTGTGAAAATACCTGTCAGCATACAGAGTGAGGTACCAGGACGCGTACTGTTGGGTAACGATTTGAAAACTCTCGGAGTTGTATCGCATACTCCCAGACCTCCTAGTAAACGGTTACAGGAGCTAACCAGACCTGCAAGAGAGAGGACCATGCGCGGATCTCTCCAGGAGATGATGAAGAAAGATATCACTCCTGCTCCACTGGAATTGTCGGCCGCTGTCTCCAAGAAATCAGAAGCGAAAGGGAAACCTAAGACTTCTATCCCGAAACCAGCCGTCAGCATTCCAGTGCAGCTGACACGGACTTCCCCGCGGTTGTCCAACATCACACCCGTAACTCCACCTCCAGCCGAGGCTGAGAGGGAGGTACAACCCTGCGTGGTAGAATTAGACTCTGAGGAAGAGCTAATGGAAGGCCAGGAACTCATTGGAGATCTGGATCCTGTTGACCATCCTGAGCTGGACCCAGCAGGGCGGACTTCAGTAAGGGACAGAGAGAATGTCCAACTCTGGAAGGTCTTCGCCACCAGGCAGAAGCTCAGGCTGAAGGACAAGAGCCTGGGAAACACAGGTTGCACTGGGAAGATGGCCTCTTCTACAGTGAACCGACCGAGTTTGCACCTGGAGACTACAAACGACTTGTAGTACCCCAAGAGAACAGACCACAGTTCTTGCAGTTAGCCCACGAGATTCCTTTGGCTGGTCACTTGAGTTTCAAGAAGACTAAGGAAAGGCTCTCTCTCTACTTCTATTGGCCAAAGATGGGGGCCGAAGTAGAAAAACACTGCAGGAGCTGCCACACCTGCCAGACCTCTGGTAAGGTTGGCGCCAAGAATGTGGCACCGTTAGTGCCTCTCCCAGTTGTGGGAGTCCCATTTGAGAGAGTAGGGATTGACATTGTTGGTCCCCTTGATCCTCCAACCTCCTCAGGCGACAGGTTTATACTTGTTGTAGTAGACCATGCTACTAGGTATCCTGAGGCAATTCCTATGAGGACTGTTACAGCTCCGGCTGTGGCTAAGGCCCTCCTTGGTATTTTTACTAGGGTCGGGTTTCCTAAGGAAGTAATCTCTGACAGGGGGTCAAACTTTATGTCCCACTACATGAAAGCCATGTGGAAAACCTGTGGAATTACTTACAAGTTCTCAACAGCTTACCACCCCCAAACCAATGGGTTGGTGGAACGGTTCAACCGAACCATGAAGAGCATGATAGGTGCTTTAGAGGAACCCCTTAAGCGTAAGTGGGACCTTCTACTGCCATGCCTTCTCTTTGCTTATAGAAAAGTCCCTCAGGAGGGAGTAGGTTACTCTCCCTTCGAACTACTCTATGGTCATCCCGTCAGAGGTCCATTGGCCCTGATTAAGGAGGGGTTGGAGAGTGCTCCTTCCCCCAAGCCAGTCAGAGTGACTGACTACGTGATAGGTCTCCAGAGGAGAATGTCACACCTGATGACGGAAGCAAGCGATAACTTGAAAGCTGGACAAGCATTGGTCAAGCACTGGCACGATCAAAAGGCTAACATGGTTGAGTTCGCTCAAGACCAGCTCGTTCTCGTTATGATCCCAACAAGGCAGAGGGCCTTGCAAGATACGTGGATGGGACCCTTCCGAGTAGTGGGTAAACTCAGAGAGGTTAACTATCTGGTGGACTTGGGCAATCCCAAGGAGGCTCCGACAGTCTTTCACACCAACCGACTTAAAGCGTATGTCTCACGACCTGATGTAGGAGCGTTGCTTCTAGGATCATCCGAGGAAGAAGAAGAGAGTGAAGCTCTTCCGGATCTCCTCAGAGGCTTACCTTTAGATGAAAACATTGAAGGAGTAAATCTCTCCTCCAATCTGACACCCGAGCAACAAGAAGAGTGCAAATCTATGTTGAATCAGTTTGCCTCTCTGTTCTCGCTTTCACCAGGCTTGACCCCTTGGGGCCAGCACGACATACTCACTGGTGACGGTCTGCCAGTCAAAAGCAGAGGATACCGCATGTCAGAAAACGTACGAACCCACATCAAAGGTGAGGTCAGCAAGATGCTCGATCTCGGGGTAATAGAGCCCTCTACTAGTTCATGGTCTAGCCCAGTTGTGTTAGTACCAAAGGCCAGATCTAAAGAACTTAGATTCTGCGTGGATTATAGAGCTCTTAATGCAGTCATGAAGACTGATGCCCACCCTTTGCCAAGAACAGATGAGTTGGTGGATAAACTTGGCGCCGCCAAGTTCCTCAGCACATTTGACTTGACGTCAGGCTATTGGCAAATAGCCCTGACAGACCATGCCAAGGAGAAAACTGCATTTTCTACCCCCGTTGGCTTATACCAGTTTAAGGTAATGCCATTCGGATTGAAAAATGCACCTGCTACGTTTCAACGGATGGTAAACCAGGTTCTGAATGGGATGGAGGACTTCTGCATGGCATACTTGGATGACATCGCAGTGTTCAGCAATTCCTGGGAAGAACATGTAACCCACCTGAGAGATGTTTTGCAGGCTCTTGGACGAGCCAATCTGACCATAAAGGCGAGTAAATGCCAAATTGGACAGAGTAAGGTAGTCTATCTTGGGCATGAGGTAGGCGGTGGAGAAATAAGGCCTTTGCTCAGTAAGATTGAAGCTGTGCAAAATTGGACAACACCGACTACTCAAACCCAGGTGAGAGCCTTCCTAGGCCTCACCGGGTATTACAGGAATTTCATAGAGAACTATGGGACCATAGCTTCTCCACTGAATGTCATCTCCTCGCCCAAATTCCCTAAAAAGGTTAAATGGAACGAGGAGTGCAATCAGGCTTTTGAAAACCTGAAAAAGGCTCTTTGCCAAGCCCCAGTACTCAGAGCTCCTGATTACCGCCAACCCTTCATTGTGCAGACAGATGCTTCCAATGTAGGGATAGGTGCCATACTCAGTCAACTGGATGGGAAAGGTAGGGAGCACCCCATTTGCTTCATCAGCCGCAAGCTGAAGGATCCTGAAACAAGGTGGGCAACAATCGAAAGAGAGTGCTTTGCTATCGTGTGGGCTCTGAAGAAGTTTAGGCCTACTTGTATGGTTCTACTTTCGTCATTCAGACTGACCACCAACCCTTGAGATGGTTAATGCAAATGAAAGGGGAAAACCCAAAACTATTGTGATGGTCGATCTGCCTGCAAGGGTTTGATTTCACCATTGAGCACAGGTCAGGGTGTCACCACCAAAATGCTGATGGTCTCTCTAGGACAGGGGTCTCCAACCTTTATGTTAGCTAGAGCTACTTGCAGTGGAGGTCAAGAGTGGAGAGCTACTAGCGGGCGATATCGGAGTGGGATTATTATAAACCTCTGAATTTTTAACGATATTTTTTGGCCCAATTATTTCATCTCTATAAACAGATGGAATAACATATGCCTTCACGGTTATATTAAGAACTTCAAAAACCTCTTTGTTGCATTATTATTTATTAGTAGCTGTCTCAAAAAGACAGATATTTGTTGGACTACCACACAAATATCCTGTAATTCTTGTGCCCTTCCTTTGCGTTTTATGCAGGCTTTCTAGATGCTAGGCACACTATTGTTTTCCAAATGTGCATTTCACACTTCCATCAACAAAACAAAAAAGTAATTTCCAAATAGAAAAATGCTGCTTGCGTTCAGTAGTTTTCATTGAATTTATTTTTGACAGACACCACACATACTCTGTTATTTGTGTGCCCCTCTGTGTTTTAGCACAGGTTATATTTATAAAGATGTTATATGCTTGTCAAACTGGTTAATCACAAATAACTGCTTCTGTTGTGCTGAAAGCAGTTTTTAGGAAATTCAACTGTGAGTTCATGGGTGCCAACTTTTGATTTTCACTACAGGGGCAGAAATATCCCCACCTGCGTCCTGAATATAAGCAAGCAACCAGCCCAATCCATAACCTGGCCAAACACATTTTATAGCCTCAAGCCGAGGGATCGTATCCCTCCAGGACTGAAATCTCTGCACTGGGTCCCAGTGGCTGCGAGGATTAAGTTCAAAACCCTCTGTATTGGCCACAAGGCCTTCTGGGGCCTAGGGCTTCAATACCTTCAGCTCTCTTTTCCAAAATATCTTCCTTCTCAAGCTCTTCGCTCATCCGCCTCCAACTCCCTCAGGGTCAGTCGCTTCTCCAAGCAACGAGTTGGTGGTAAATCTCTTTCCTCGGCTGGGGCCTCCCTCTGGAACAGCCTTATGCCTCCCTGAAACTTGAGGAGAATCATCTCCGGTTCCCCGAAGCACCTCAAAACCTTTCTCTTTGCTTCTGCCTTTTCTCCTCCTCTCCCCTGCTGACTTCCTGGCCGATACTGAAACTGCACTGGTCACCAGCACTGGTCACCTGGCAACCCCCCCTGCTTTCAAGCCCAGGCCCCCCACCCCAGTCGCACACCTGCACTGACTCCCTGGCAACCCCCCGCACTTAGGGACTGTTCTTTACCCCTACAGTTCCACCACTAGCACTTGACACCTGATGTCTGCACTACCCACCAGCTGGCCGGACGCTACTTATTATTGATTTATTATCCCATGTACTGCACTGTCCCCTTCCCCTCACCCCTGCACTTTCCTCCTTCCCCCTTCCCATGCACTTGCGCAATCTGAATGACTCCTGGCCTAGTAAGATCATTGTCTGTCTTCTCTCTGTTCCCCCTCCCTTGCCTCGTCGCGCCTTGAAACACTTATGATATGTTATGATACAGCATTTAGTTTTCAATATATAACATCTCAGCATTGTTCTGTCAACCTGCTGAGCTACCCTGGTAGGCTTCCACTGTACAGCGTGTCTATTGATCGCTTAATGTACTAAAAGTGGGTTTTGGAAAGAAGCCACATGAAAGAAATTGCACTATGTTTTAAATATTATTTTGAACATTTCCAGGCGAGCGGCAGTGCTACTGTGATATTTTCATTGCGTGGTAGCAATGATCCTGATCCTTCCCAACCCCTCTGACATCTCTGGCAAACAAGAGCAGCTTGCTTAAGCAAGACAGTGTCGGGGGCGCACAAGGCCAACTCTGGTACTACGGGCGGCTTGCAGAAGCAGAAGTGATACTGACATCTGTTAGGGAACTTATAAGCAGTTGCATGTGGCACAGCAGCCAAGCTCCCTGCCTGCAATTTGGACGACCAGGGTTCGGATCCTGAGCAAGGAAAATAACCGCAGAAAAAAAGCATTGAATAAATTAACTTTAAAAAGGGTTTATTTTTCAGTATTTCCAGCGCGGGCGACTGAAGAGGCTCAGGCGAGCTACTAGTCGCCCGCGATCGACTGTTTGGCGACCACTGCTCTAGGATGTATGTCATCGACTAGAGGTATGAGATTCATTCAGGAGTGGATTAAATCCTCCTATCCCTTAGTCTGGGGGGGCGAGTGTTAGGGAGAGTTCTCTGTTTAGGCTGAATTTCCTAACCTAGTGAGTCCCCCAGCAGCTTTGCTGGATTTCTGGAGTTTGTTTTTTCCATCCTGCCAAGAGTGAGACTCTTTTCTCCCACTCTTGGACATGTATGTGTGTGTAATTCCTTTGAAATGTCAATATGTTCGATGGGCTATGGGGTCTTTTACTCCATAGGGTCTCATATGTTTTTCTATGTGTGTTACACCGCACCCTACGTGCCGTAACACTGGGGCGTCTTAGCGGGCCCCCACCATAGACTCCATACCCGGGGACTGACTACTGTCTCCCCGGGCATGTAAAGTCACCATTGGCTTTACTAGACCTAAATTTACTAACAGGACTAGTACAAACCATCTTATTGTGGACGTACTAGTAGGGGTAATTCGATTACTCCTAGACCTGTTGCTCGAGGGGGCACGTCCCGTCCCCCCTCGTCGAGTTTTGGCTGGTGGCAGTGGAAACTACTTGTTATGTTCGACCCCGAGCATAACCCTATGGGATTCGTCCCATTGTTGGAGATTAATACTTTTTCTCGTTAATCTCTAACGTACCTCCGATCTACTTATCGTAAATAAGTTTATCGGATGGTATTTTCTGCCAGAACTCGGTTTGTAAAATGGCGTCTGTGTTCGTCTCTGTGACTCCTAAACCAAAGGTTGAGCCCTTTGTTCCACTTTTGGCGGGCCTCTGTACAGAGACCCTCCAAAGTGGTGCCATTCTGTCTGGGTTACCTCAGGGGTGTGGGAGGGGGTTTAGGCACCCTGGACCGAGTTGCCTTGCCAACTCAGGTCGCACTCTGGAGTGATTGGCCCAAGTGGTGAGCGTTCCCGCTCACCACTTAGCATGTGTTGATTGACAGCTAGGCTGAATGAATGGGGGTTTTCTGCATAAAAGCAGGGCTTTTGGGACTGGATCTTCAGAAGTCGCCACAGGACCTAAGAATCCGACGAGGGTAACGCTGAGCCGACCTGCACGACGACACCTCCGGTGGAGCCCTGCGGAACCGACTCACCACTTCCCGACGACAGAGGAGATCTCCCTGCCGGAGAGTCTCTTCCCCTGGCTGGTGGGAACAACCAGTCTCCTTTGCTTTTTATTCGCCTCAGGACGCCGTGGTCGAATTGCCTGAGCAGAGCACCCCGGCAACCGGATAGCCACTACCCCTGAACCGCGACCAAAAGGTGGTGCCTTGTGACGGAGCACTCCGCGGCTGGTCTCTTCCCTGGTGGTGCACCGGACTTCATTTTCTTCGACGACGAGATCATCTCTACTCTTGGCAAAGACCCGTCGTGCATCCACCACCAGGAACAATTGCCCCCGCCGGAGCTGCCCTCCACAACAAGGTACCGTGTCCGCCTGGCTTCCCTTTCGATCGGTTTGAGTGAGGTGTCTTAATCCTCTCTGTTCCGTTGGGTCGCCTCCAAGCTTTTCTCATCCTTTGTTCTGAACTGGTTCAACCTGCCAATAACGATTTGCTATACAGACTTGAATGCATCTCCACTAGAGACGTTTTGGGACATTGCGCCTTGCCTCTTTCCGAGTGGGCCTGGCCCCTGAACTTTACGATCTATTGTGATTCTTGCCTTCTTGCCTTGCATTTTATCCGCGTAGGATTGAAATGTGTTGATTTCATGACCTGCCTATCTTTTTCTCTCCCGTCCTAACTAATCTTCGAGTGTCATCTGGGTTGAGGTAGACACCTCTGTCTGAAAATAAGTGATACCGATAGAACCTAGAGTTGTCGAAATATTGCTAGGGGGATTGATCGTTTTCAACTTCGTAGAGTAATTGTGTTTGATTTGTTTGCCGTGATTTGCCTTAGTGTTTTTCGTAGATGTTCTGTTATAAATAAATGCCTTAATATCTTTACACTAAGCCTCGTTGCATGTTTGCTTGTCTTGCTGTGAAGAATTGCCCTATATTGTATACGCCACATACTGCTCAACTTTTCTTGAGGGAAGTCTGACTGCTCAGCCACAGCTACCACGTGAATCTGTGTGGTGCAGACTGCTACCAAGTGGGTTCACCGCCAACGCCTGTAGTCCTAAATCTTTTGCAGTGGTCCCAGAGGGAACTGCACAGGTTTCCGCCTAACACCACTCACAGGCCAATGTGTGATGGCAGTGCTACCCAGCATGCAGCAAATGTGTTGCTCTTCCATATTGGTGTCATCAGTGTCAGACTTTTGCCTCCCCTTCCAACTCTGTGGCAGTGCATGCATGGGAGGGTTATAGTCATGTGGGACATGTGTAAATCTTGTAGCTTGGCAGGCCTACTTGTGTGCTATGGTGCTAATGCCTGTTTCCATTTTTTGTCTTTCATGTTTTTGCAGGGGATGACGCACTTGATGCTGTTGAGGTTGAGGAGATGGTGCAGACCCAGGAGGAACCTGAGGCACAACCGGGCACCAGTAGGGGACGTGGTGTGGTGGTGGGTGAGAACCCACTCTTGCTGCAGACGATTCTGTCCAGGGGTGTCTCTGGGTGCACCTCCCCAGACCTCTATTCAGGTGTTGATTCGGATGATGAGACCTATGTGGCGTCGCAGGTAAGTGTGTCTGGAAGGGGTTCTGTTCTGTCCAACCCACCTGCACCAGGGGTAGAACCCTCTATGGGGTTGTCAGTGTTGGTTAGTCAGCCTTTGGTGGTTACGGGTGCAGGGTCACACTCCACAACATCTGATCCTGTTCCTGGGCCAGCAGATCAGAGGGGGAATGCAGTCCTGCAGCCTCAGGCAGTGCCGGCACAGCAAGGCGCAGATCGCCTTGCCCCAAACATGTGTGGTGCCCACCGAGGCGGTGGCCGTACGCCACCAGGCAATACCGCATGGGAACAATCCATTTACGTTATGGCAACCCAACAGGCAGCATCCGTTGAGATAATGGCTCAAGCAATGGAGAGGGTGGCCACTTCCATTGTCCCCCCCTGAAAGGCAGATGGAGCTACTACAGCAGGCAACAGACTCCATTTGCCAATCACACAGCGAGGACATGTTGGAGTCCAACAACGACAGACGGGCGGCACTGGAGACTCTACGCCAATCGATATCAATAGAGTCCCAGGGCCACAGGGAATCCCTGAGGGTAGAACTCCATCACCTCAGGGAGACTCTTGTTGACCTTGAGACTTCCACTAACTTGAGGACAGAACAGCAGCTGGAGCGGCTCACACGTTCTCTCTCAGCTGAGATGCAGGCAACTCGGGAGGAGATCCGGGCATCACGTCAGGTGCTGCATGGGGATCTCTGCACTATAATCCTACAGAACGAGACCTTCCACACCCGCATGCTTGCTGCCATGGAGGACCATACCAGGGCTTTGCGTGGGCTGCCTCCCATAGCACCACCACCTCCTGTGGCAGCAGCAGAGGGTAATGAGAGCGACAGCAGCAGTTCTCCCACATTGGCATAGCCGTGCAGGCCATGAGCCCATGGAGGTGTTTTTTTTCCCAACATCCACACAGGCGGCTGTTGGTGCGCGCCCTGTAACCGGACCTCCTAGGTGCCCCCCTGTCCCCCACATGGCCATTTTTGATTTTTAAATTTTTATTTTTTATTTTTTATTTTTTATTTTTTATTATTTTTTAACAGTGTGTTGCCTTGTGTGGCTCCCGTGGGCATCCACTGTATTCCGGCTGGGCACATGCAGGCTTGTCCTGAGTTTGGGTTCGATGCTTGGGTTTGTGAGACACACACCCCTCCTGCTTCCCGTTTCCATGGGCTTGCAAAGGGTGTGACCAAGTGACAGTGATGTACACAGTGATATTGGGCTCCCATGAGCTGTGTGGGCAGTCTGTATTCAATACTGTGTAGACATTCCTTGTGTATATTGTTGTTGTATTGTACACTGCATGTTGGAATTATGTATGCTTCTGCTTCCATGTCTCCCTCTGAATTTGCAGGTTCATTACTCATGTCTTCACAAGGCCGTCTACTTTGGAGATTGAGTTCATGTTGTATGGAGTACACAGACAAGTTTTGAAGCCTGCAAGACTACAGTTGGAAGGGGGCGATGTGGTGGCATATTCAGGTTGTAAGACTACGACTACTTTAACTTAGTACTGTCATGTTTTAGTTATGTTTGAGCTTGTGTAGCTGCATTGTATTGTTGGTAAGTATTTGGTCATGTGTGTTGTTAGTTCAACATTACTGGAAGCATATTGTGTGTGGCCAGTTTCCATTAGGGACACTGTACTTTGTGACACTTGTGTCAGGTTTTTGGGATTGCTTTGTTTGCTCTCACATAGCATGACATGCCATGGTGTGTTTGGTGGTGGTGCTGGGGAGGAGTTGAGTGACATGGCACTGTTTTCATGTTGTATTTTGCAAGGGGGTAATGCATTTAGCAGCATATGTGTCTTTTGATGACACAGCATTGGTGGTGTTTCTGTAGGTACGGATTCACACATTGTGACACTTCCAGGTGACCAATCTCAAGCTGGTATGGTTGTGACAGTTCACTGTCCCTTGTGTCATCATCGATTGTCAGCTGGTATGTGGCAGGGCTGTGTGCACTCCACAGGGGTGTGATTCTAAGTGAAGTAATTAGCCACCAGCTGCGTTCGGGCTGCCTCACCCCGTGCCCTTTCCCCTCCCATGCGCAGCGGGCGTACATGTGGTTGGGGATGTGGGGGCACCACCATGTTCACCGGCAGGCCCTGGCGTGTTGCAATGTTGTATAGGACACATGCTGCCACTATGATCCTGCACACTACTGGGGGAGCGTATAACAGCTACCCGCCAGAACGGTCAAAGGAGCGAAAGCGTGACTTGAGCACTCCGAATGTGCGCTCCACTGTGCCCTGGGTTGCAATATGGGCTGTGTTGTATCTTACCTCGGGTGGCGTGGTGGGGTTCTGAATTAGCGTCATCATGTGGGTGCTCAGAGGGTAGGAACTGTCCCCTGGGAGCTGGTGATGGGTATCATTAGTAGGGTTGTGACATTACTCAGTATCTGGCATGCATGCATGTGCTGCGGCATTTATACTCACTGAGCAGCCATGTATCGCCATGCCGCCCAGCTTCTAGGTCCCGGTTTAGAGTTCACATTCTGTAAATGAAACTGTCTTGGGTGGACCCTGGATAGTTAGCATATACTAAGGTGATGATTCCCTTGGCATCACATACTACCTGGACGTTGATGGAATGCCAGTGCTTGCGGTTTCTATAGATGTGCTTTGATGCCTTGGGGGGACGTAGAGCCACATGGGTGCAACAATGGCACCTAGGACTTTGGGGAATTGTGCCACCCCGTAGAAATCCTGGACGGCAGCCTGCCTTTCTGCAGGTGTTCTGGGCAGGTATATGTGCCTGCGGACTGATGGGCGTGCAGTCATGATGGCCAAGACCTGGTGTAGGCAGCGTGACTGCGTGGCCTGTGACCCCCCCCACTATGGCACTTGTCCGCTGAAATGATCCGTTGGCCAAAAAGTGCAGTACATTGAGGACCTTCTCCAGGGGGCTGAGTGCTTGGGAGCAGAGGGTGGGTGATGTGAGGTCATCCTCCCACTCACTGACCAGGTCGAGTATTATGTGAGGTGGAAACCTGTACCTCCCATACACCTGGTCATCAGGCATGCCAAAAAGGCTGGTTCTGGGAGTGAAAATTCTGGGCCTGACTATCCCCCTCCTCCTCCTGCGGTATCCCACGACCACTGCTTATAGGAACGGTATGTTCATCCTGGCGTCTGAGCTTGCTTGTTGTTTGTGGCCACTTTAATGCTGCTTGGGTCCACGTACGCCTGCTTCCTGCTGGCGTACGTGTTTCCGGATTAGCAGGTCTTTTTTGGCGCGTGCATGTGGGCGTTCCGCACATTTGCCTCCTGTACTTCCCCGCCCACCCCAGTAATACACGTACCCCGCTCGCCCAGGCCCAATCGCGTGTAAAACTTCCCGCGAGCCCCTGAAGTACACATACCCCGCTCGCCCAGGCACAATCGCGTGTAAAACTTCCCGCGAGCCCCTGAAGTACACATACCCCGCTCACCCAGGCACAATCGCGTGTAAAACTTCCCGCGAGCCCCTGAAGTACATGTACCCCGCTCGCCCAGGCACAATCGCGTGTGAAACTTCACGCGCACCCCCGAAATACATGCTATTTTTGACACAGCGGGTGTCCGTGTTTGTCGTGTAACCCTTTGCACGTCATTTGTCCTAGAGGGCCACAGTATGGGACATTCATCAGAGCTGTATATACAGGTTTTTTGTTAGCGCACATTTTTTTAATGCGCAGGGACGCTACCGCCTGCCTTCGTGTGGCGGACATGTGTTGATGTACATAGTTGACTTTTGGTTTGTGTCATGAGATCGCCATTTCACTGCTGGGGGGTGAGGGTGCAAGGGGACACGAGTGGGGGCCTGCTGGCAGGTGCCCTGCACTGCTAGGGGGTGGGGGTGCAAGGGGACATGAGTGGGGGCCTGCTGGCAGGTGCCCTGCACTGCTTGGGGGTGGGGGTGCAAGGGGACATGAGTGGGGGCCTGCTGGCAGGTGCCCTGCATTGCTGGGGGGTGGGGGTGCAAGGGGACAAGAAAGGGGGCCTGCTGGCAGGTGCCCTGCACTGCTGGAGGGGTGGGGGTGCAAGGGGACATGAGTGGGACATGAGTGGGGGCCTGCTGGCAGGTGCCCCTCAGTGCTGGGGGCTGGGGGTGCAAGGGGACATGAGTGGGGGCCTGCTGACAGGTGCCCTGCACTGCTGGGGGGTGGGGGTGCAAGGAGACATGAGTGGGACATGAGTGGGGGCCTGCTGGCAGGTGCCCCTCAGTGCCTGGGGGTGGGTGTGCAAGGGGACATGAGTGGGGACCTGTTGGCAGGTGCCCTGCACTGCTGGGGGGTGGGTGTGCAAGGGGACATGAGTGGGACATGAGTGGGGGCTTGCTGGTAGGTGCCCCTCAGTGCTGGGGAGTGGGGGTGCAGGGGGCATGAGTGGGGGCCTTCTGGCAGGTGCCCTGCACTGCTGGGGGGTAGGGGTGCAAGGGGACATGAGTGGGACATGAGTGGAGGCCTACTGGCAGGTGCCCTTCAGTCCTGGGGGGTGGGTGTGCAAGGGGACATGAGTGGGGGCCTGCTGGCAGGTGTCCTGCACTGCTGGGGGGTGGGGGTGCAAGGGGACATCAGTGGGACATGTGTGGGGGCCTGCTGGCAGGTGCCCCTCAGTGCTGGGGGGTGGGGGTGCAAGGGGACATGAGTGGGGGCCTGCTGGCAGGTGCCCTGCACTGCTGGGGGGTGGGGGTGCAAGGGGACATGAGTGGGGGCCTGCTGGCAGGTACCCCTCAGTGCTGGGGTTTGGGTGTGCAAGGGGACATGAGTGGGGGCATGCTGGCAGGTGCCCCGCACTGCTGGGGGGTGGGGGTGCAAGGGGACATGAGTGGGGGCCTGCTGGTAAGGTGCCCCTCAGTGCTGGGGGGTGGGTGTGCAAGGGGACATGAGTGGGGGCCTGCTGCCAGATGCCCTGCACTGCTGGGGGGTGGGTGTGCAAGGGGACATGAGTGCGGGCTACTTGCAGGTGCCCTGCACTGCTGGGGGTTAGGGGTGCAAGGGGACATGAGTGGGACATGAGTGGGGGCCTGCTGGCAGGTGCCCCTCAGTGCTGGGGGGTGAGTGTGCAAGGGGACATGAGTGGGGGCCTGCTGGCAGGTGCCCTGCACTGCTGGGGGGTGGGGGCGCAAGGGGACATGAGTAGGACATGAGTGGGTGCCTGCTGACAGGTGCCCCATAGTGCTGGGGGGTGGGTGTGCAAGGGGACATGAATGGAGGCCTGCTGGCAGGTGCCCCTCAGTGCTGGGGGTGGGTGTGCAAGGGAACATGAGTGGGGGCCTGTTGGCAGGTGCCCCTCAGTGCTGAGGGGGTAGGTGTGCAAGGGGACATGAGTGGGACATGAGTGGGGGCCTGCTGGCAGGTGCCCCTCAGTGCTGGGGGGTGAGTGTGCAAGAGGACATGAGTGGGGGCCTGCTGGCAGGTGCCCTGCACTGCTGGGGGGTGGGGGCACAAGGGGGCGCAAGGGGACATGAGTAGGACATGAGTGGGTGCCTGCTGGCAGGTGCCCCATAGTGCTGGGGGGTGGGGGTGCAAGGGGACATGAGTGGGGGCCTGCTGGCAGGTGCCCTGCACTGCTGGGGGTGGGGGTGCAAGGGGACATGAGTGGGGGCCTGCTGGCAGGTGCCCTGCACTGCTGGGGGGTGGAGGTGCAAGGGGACATGAGTGGGACATGAGTGGGGGCCTGCTGGCAGGTGCCCCTCAATGCTGTGGGGTGGGTGTGCAAGGGGACATGAGTGGGGGCCTGCTGGCAGGTGCCCTGCACTGCTGGGGGGGTGGGGATGCAAGGGGACATGAGTGGGGGCCTGCTGGCAGGTGCCCCTCAGTGCTGGGGGGTGGGTGTGCAAGGGGACATGAGTGGGGGCCTGCTGGCAGGTGCCCCTCAGTGCTGGGGGGTGGGTGTGCAAAGGGACATGAGTGGGGGCCTGCTGGCAGGTGCTCCTCAGTGCTGGGGGGTGGGTGTGCAAGGGGACATGAATCGGGGCCTGCTGGCAGGTGCCCTGCACTGCTGGGGGGTGGGTGTGCAAGGGGACATGAGTGGGACATGAGTGGGGGCTTGCTGGCAGGTGCCCCTCAGTGCTGGGGGGTGGGGGTGCAAGAGGACATGAGTGGGGGCCTGCTGGCAGGTGCCCTGCACTGCTGGGGGGTGGGGGTGCACAGGGACATGAGTGGGACATGAGTGGGGGCCTGCTGGCAGGTGCCCCTCAGTGCTGGGGGGTGGGTGTGCAAGGGGACATGAGTGGGGGCCTGCTGGCAGGTGTCCTGCAGTGCTGGGGGGTGGGTGTGCAAGGGGACATGAGTGGGGGCCTGCTGGCAAGTACCCTGCAATGCTGGGGGGAGAGGGTGCATTTTCTCACTCTCAACGCGGTTGAAGACTGCGGCATGAACTTTCTGTTATTTGCAAGACAGGAATGCACATTCTGCTGAGCGTATTGTTTGTCTTACACTGTAGAACCGTGAAGCCCTTGCAGAAGCATAGCTAATCTATGTTAGGCGCCCGCCTGTCTCAACCATGTTTTCTCCACTGAACCATACATTTTAACAGGACTTTGTGAAACAAAAGGGAAAGGCAGAAAGCCACGTGGCTTACAGTGGCCACCTTGCCTTTGTCCAGGAATCCATTAATAAGGCCTAAATGGGGAGACCCAGAGCTCTAGTAAAATCAGCATGTAACTGCCACCAGCCCATGAACTGCTCTGTGGGCAGCACACAGGAGCCCAATAAAACACACACTAGGGTATCACGGGGTAGCCCTACACATGGGTGCCTTATTGGTATCCCATGGGTCTTGTTCACCAACAATAACAAATGAAATGAAGAGATGCACTGCCAGGGGTCCAAATTTCAGTGCAGAAAACATGCAGAAAACATTGACTAGAGGGGTAGAGAGACAAGGGCAAGGAAGCCATGTCCCTCCAAAGCATTTCCAGCATCATAGTTTCTCTTCCACAACTCAATTTCTATCACCACATCTCTTCCTCTGCTGTAACATTTCTGCACTCATCCTCACTGCCTTACTTTCTCCTTCCTCACTGCTGATGGAAAACAACAATATGGTCAAAAATTCTTCTGCCATTTTCTCATAGGATGTAACATCAAAATACTGGTTGAAACACTGGAGCAAACTCTCTGCTTCAGTTGATTGATAAACTTGGAGTGATGCGAGTGCATACCAGCCACTCAACTGCTCGACCACTCCAACTATGATAGCACAGCAAGCATCACAGACCGAAGGCCCACTCTCCTTGTGACAGACATGACTTGTTTCAGGAACACACTTCTAGGAGTCTCTTTAAGGCCTCAAAATGCTGGTATCTCTTCAAGCCAACAAATTTACTTGGTGTCACTTCCTCTGTGCCCTGGTGGTGAGAACTTCTGGGTGCAGCAAACTGGAACTTTCTGCAACCCCCCTGCAGCAGATGTGGCTGTTCTTTTAGACCTTGTCAGCAAATGTTATGTCATGGGTGCGTCGGTGGATGAGATGCCACTGTGGCCAGACAGATGAATGACCAGACCCAGGTGAGTACTCTAAAAGACTTCTCTATGGCTTCCATTGCATGTAACCTGCACAGTTAAGACCAAGATCACTTTATAGTCCTTACCTAATACCTGCCACCCACCGTCAGGCTGGTACAACTGCCCAACCATCACTATTCAAGCCCTGAGCACACACACACTTTCACATTCCATCAATGATATCACATTGGCCTCACATACACAGATACTCACCACTGCATATTCCTCTCACTTTCCAATTTGATAAGTGCTCAACAAGCCATTTTGAACATAATATGAGTCAGTTATGATTACTAGTACCTGATGTTTGTGTTTGTTAACAGTAGGGACCGCTTTGGATACAGCCGAACATTTCACAACCTGACTGCCCTGGAGGACAATTTTATAGCCAGGTGAGGGATCCTGGATATCATTCCCCCAAACGTTTCCTACACCAATTACAAATTCCATCTCATCATGTTCTTTAATATTTTAGGAACAACCATCTAAATAAACTACTGGTGTTCCCTGATAGGTGTTTGCATCATAAACCTTGTTTGGGGGAGGCTAGAAAGACCCTCATTTTATTGGTTGATTTCAATTCATTTTCACCTGCACAATTTTCTTGTACACAAATATGTTGATCAGCTAATCCTTGGGCCATTTGACTCTTTCATTTTGATCATATCTTATTTCTACAGGGTAACCCTGTGTTGAAAGCATCTAGGAAGCAATCATTGATTTAGAGACAGACCATTACATTTTTGGCCAATCTCCAAATATTTTAGAAGCTGGTGGGAGTGCTCAATTAATATATTTTTCCTTGGATTAATGGATGGTTGCTTTTCAACTCCCATAGCATTGCCACTGGTGAGTTCTCACATTCATTGAATTTGATTTAAAGGGGCGAAAATGTTTTGTTCACGCATGAGATCACTTTATTAACCTAAACAAATTAAAAGGGATGTCACTATGACATGTGCACCCTCTTATTCAATTGCTTTAGTCTCCACTCTCCATTGAGTGGCAACATTCCTAGTACTGGATTATTAATCATACTGTGCATGGGTTGAATAATTCCATGGGATTCCAAGTTTTTGTTAACCTCGGTGAGAGAAAACATGATTGCTAGAGCTTTCACGTCTTACGTCATATCAATGTCCACAAGCATGGTTGCATAATGTAGGGACTTATGTTCACAATCAAAAGAATGAATAGAACATTTTCTGAAAATCTAAAAACATTTGCCTAAACACATGCATCAGACATGCATATTGTTTCTTTGACCATCAAACATAAGGCTGGAAATATTTCTGGGATGGTTATTTCGGAAGTATCATCTAATTTGGTGGTTACATATGCCATCTAAAATGCTGATTGATTCCTTAGTCCTGACATATTTACTAGAGACATTGAATACTATCTTGCGTTCCAGCTTGCCAATGGAAAGATCCACTACTCCATATGGGCAGTATTGCTATAACAAACGTCAGGGATGTGAACTATGAAGGAGTTAGTAAAATCCATAGAAAGGTATCTGGAATCAAAAGTCATTCCAATGGAGTTATCTTTGGATAGAATTGGAGATCATTCTTACAAACCAACTTTTGAATGGTGTCTTATTTGGGGTATACAAATTGAGTGGTGTGTAGAGATAGGACTTGTCACCAAAGTATATTATTTCAATTAATAAAAAGCTCACAAACTGTACCATGTAATGTTGTAACTAAAGCTGAAAGTATTCTTGTTACTTACCATGTAAAGGCACCAGATACCATTGGGTCAGGTGTGCCATACAAATAGATAAACAATCAAACATACAAACAAAGCATATTTTTTAGTATTTCCTGAAATAGTAAGTGCTTAAATGTCAACTTCTGCAGCATGAAGCAGCCCTTGAACTGACCCAAATGCCTTTTCTTGGTTATAGAAGTCCCACAAGTTTCCCCAAATTCTAGACCAGACTTTGTTTTCAGTAAAAATCTAAATTTATTGCAAATCGATGTAAAATGTTATTACTGATATAAAAAATTCAAAATATGTCACCTACAACCCAACATTAATGATTTATCTTTGTATTTTCAATTTTCATCTCCAACAAACACCTACTAATAATCCGGGTTTTGAATGGATTATATCTAGATCCGATTCCTATTTAAAAAACAGATTAATTGCTGGGATTTTCGGATCCTTCTGCAATTGACCAAGCCTAAGAAACCTCTTTCTTTAGTTCATTGAGTTTAGGGAAGAACGGAAGTTATACCTTACTTTTTAATTTAGATAAACTGGTGATTTTTTCTGCTGGGTTGTCCTCCAGTTGAGTTTGATACTCACCAAAGGCCTGCCATGTATTACCCTCCAAAGTGGAGAACTACTCATTATTTGGAGGGCAATGTAATATCAAAAGTTCTTTAGGAGTCCTCTATCATCTTCTACATATATGATAGTGATGTCTGGCACTTAAGTGTTCTGAAAATGAATCTCCAATTGGTCTGGATGTTCGTCAATCAAATGATAGGTGCCATTTAAACTAACATAATCACAATTCTTTTTCATTTGATCAGACAGCGAGTTTGGGTGCAAAGGACCCAATTTGGCCATCTAACAAAGGTGAAAGCCTTCAAAGTAAATTGTTTCCCAATAAAACAGGAGTGCTCTGAGGAGCCACGACTATAACTGGATGGGTTAGTCGATGTCGCACTATTTTGATTTCTATTTCAGTAACTGCATCTAATGCAATCTACTCTTCATCACAATTATGCAGTTCCAAAAGGAGAGGTTCAAGGGTAATACAGTACTTTTACCATCTTTCTTGGTTCAGAGTTTGAAGTACTTACCAATGTATAAAGGTCACCCGAGATCCTATATCTAAAAAGCCTTGAACTCAGATAAGAAAGAAAAACCTCCATTATTTCATCTCATACTAGCTAGTGCATCATTTGGATTGCATTTTGTTGATGTTTTTGATTTCATGAATTTGACCTTGGGCATCCCTCTGTGGGCCATTATAATCATGATCACGTTCAGGTGTGTTTGCCAGGTTCCCTGTATGGCAGGGTTCTGCAACCTCTGGATCACCAGATGTTTTGAAATATAGCTCACATGATCCCTCATAATTGAATATGCTGACTAGGTCTCATGGGAGTTGTAGGCTAAAATATCTGGTGATCCAACTGTTGCAGGTCCCTGTGTTAGGGATGTGAGACAGGCATGGTTTCAAGAGATGACACAGACACACGTGATACAGTATGAAAACCTTAATTTTGTTTCTCGGAAGGTCTAATGCCGAACTTTCCCTAAGACTAAGGAGGGAATCTTCCCTACCTGAAAGTAAACTAAAGGAAGTATAGGTCTGTCAGTCAAAATAAAATTCTGTCTGTGTAAAAACCTAAGCTTGACCTCACTTCTATATGATAACAATGTATAGGGGATTGAATAAACTCAATAGTGTTGAGAAAAAGTTAATGTGACAATGGAACTCTTCCATGGCCCCATTCCTCAAGTTCAAGGCACTGAGGTTTAGAACGTTCCACAGGTTCTCAGGATTTGCTTGCCAACTCACATTGGCTTGACAAAAGCTCACAGTACCTTCTTCTTGTCAGGGTGTACCTCTTCAACAGGTGTCTCAGGCTTCCCTCGCCCCAAGCTAGACTCACTTGATTTTTCTCCAACTCATAAATGCCTAACTGGTTCAATGTTGCCTGCTGTTAAATACCAAAGTTTAATTTAACTTCCTTTCAGCTGGGGCTCCCCCTGGTTGTGGCACAATGTTCAGATTGCACATTCCACCCATTACTGGTTGTGCAATCAGGTGCCCTTAATTTTACTTGTGTCCTCTTCTCCTTGTCGTGGGGTCTCTGTTGCCCTCCTGGATCCTTCTCCTGCCTGGTGGCCACACCAAGGCTTTGCCAATGCACTTTCTTTCATTTCACTCCTTTTCTATGCGCTTTAGGGATTACTTGTTTCCAGTCCGTCTTGTTTGGTTTCTATGGCCCTCCTGGATCAATCTCTCAAATCAAGCCCACCCCATTCCTTATACTTCTGATGGGGTCTCTGCATCCCTCCTGGATCAAACTCCCACCTGCAGGCCATCCCAATGTTTATTCTAATTTTTCTACACTTCTTATTTATTTAGTTTCCACCTTAAATGACCTCTCAGGGATTTTGCTCACACTTTGTTTTTCTCGCACTGCTCCCCTTCTGCTGTTTCATACTGATAGTCTTTCTTATTCTCTTTCATTCATTGTGGCTTTAGAATATGGACAGAAGCTTTTGAGAATGCTTTTCCCCAAGTGCGACCACTCTGACACAAAATTTCCTACTTCATTGTCTGCTTCTTATCTCGCACGCTTCATTCCAACTAAGAGCTTTTCATTAGTGTGCCACCTACACGGTTTTCTAGGATACACTGTAACATTAGCAACTTTTACTCGTGTCCCGGGTTTCTATCATTCAGTGAAACTCACCAGTCATTCTGTTACTATGGCTGGCTTCTGCTTGTACTACTGAGGTCAGGGTCTCGCCTCCTGCCCCTCAGACATTCCTGGGCTCTTACTTGCTGCCGAGAGGGACTAGCATCTTTTGGGATATATTAGGTATCGCCTCACCTCCCACTCTCTGACTTTGGCTCCTTGGAGACACGACTCCTGTTAGGCAGAAACCTGTGCAGTTCCCTCTGGGACAGCTGCAAAAGATTTAAGACTACAGGTGTTTGGCAGTAAACCCACTTGGTAGCAGTCTGTACCACACAGATTCACTTGGTAGCTGTGGCTGAGCAGTCAGACTTCCCTCAAGAAGAGTTAGGCAGTATACAGAGTATTCACAATAGGTCAAGAGCACACAATAGAACAAGTAAACACTGACCAGGGCTTGGTGTAAAAGAGATATAATAATTTATTTAAATCCACATCTAGAAAAACACACAGGCACTAATAGTAAGCAATTCAAAAACACGGTCACTAAAAGATATACACTCCATTAAAAGAATATTAGACAAGTCTTAAGTAAAGCCCCACTTATTTTCAGACAGTGGTGAGCGCTTAACGTAGATGGCACTCTAATAGTTCGTTTTAAAAAGGGAGAGAAAAGCAGAGAACAAATTGAAACAGATCCCAACACTTTTTCAAGAACACAACAAGGGAGGAAGGCAAAGTAAAACCGTGAAGTTAGAGTTCCAGAGGCCGGATCCACTTTCAGAGGATCCAAACAAAATGTGTCCAAGGTCACACGGTTGCAGTGCACAAATGTCTTGTAAAGGTTCAAAAAGGAGTTGGACCACAGAAAGGGGCCAGTTAGAGGGTCAAGGCGGCCAGCCCAGTCCAGAAGGTTAAGGAGTTATTATTACCTTGTAGCAATCTTTAGAAAGGAAGGCCTGGCAGACACGGTACCGTAAAGTGGTGAGAACGCTCCAGTGGGGGCAGTTGTTCCTGGCAGCGGGTGCAAGTCAGTGTTTCGTCCGGGGGAAGAGAGGATCTCATCGTGGAGGAAGACAGGAGTCCATTGCACTGCCAGGGAAGAAACCAACCGCAGAGTTTCTCAGGTACATGGAGCGGTCCGGTGATTCACGGTTCAGTGGTGAGTGGCTATCCGACCGCCGGGGTGCTTGGCACGGGCAGTTCGACCACAAACCGGGCTGGGGTGCGAAGAAAGGAAAACTGGTTGTGCCCACCGGTCAGGGGAAGAAGCCTCTCCAGCCGGGAGATCTTCTCTGTCGTCGGGAAATGGTGAGTCGGTTCTGCAGGGCTCCACCGGTGGTGTCGTCGTGGTAGGTCGGCTCAGCTTCTCCCTCGTTGGATTCTCAGGTCCTGTGGCGACTTCTGAAGTTCCAGTACCCAAAGCCCTGCTTTTATGCAGAAAACCCCCATTCACTCAGCCTAGTTGTCACTCAAACATGCTAAGTGGTGAGCCGGCCGGCTCACCACTTGGGCCAATCACACAAGAGTGCGACCTGAGTTACCAAGGTAACTCGGTCCAGGGTGCCTAAACCCCCTGCCACACCCCTTGTGGTACCCAGACAGAGTGGCACCACTTTTGGAGGCTTCTGTGGAGAAGCCCGCCAAAAAAGTGGAACAAAGGGCTCGACTTGGGTTGGAGTCACAGAAGAGAACACAAACGCCATTTTAGAATCGAGTCTTGGCAAAAAATACCAACCGGAGAATTAATATTAATTAAATAAACCGGCGGTATGTTCGAGGCTATGAGAATTAAATAATTAAAGTTGGTAGCCTCGAACAATGGGAACATCCCATAGGAAAATATTTGCGGTTGAATATAAAAAGTAGTTTCTACTGCCACCAGCCAAAACTCGATCAGGGGGGACGGAGATGTGCCCCCTCGACTAACAGACCCCGGGGCAATCGAATTGCCCCGACCAGTACGTCCACAATATGATGGTTTGTACTGGTTTCTGTTAATAATTTGGGACTAGTAAAGCCAATGGTGACTTTACATGCCCTGGGAGACAGTAGTCAGTCCCAGGGTATGGAGTCTATGGTGGGGTGTCACTATGACACCCCTGTGTTACTGCACGGAGGGTGCTGTGTAACACACATAGGAAAAACACATAAAACCCTATGGAGTAAAGGACCCCATAGCCCAAAAAACACATTACCAGTCAAAGGAATACCATAAATCATGTCCAAGAGTGGGAGGAATAGAGTCTCACTCTGGGCAGGAGGAAAAAAACAAACTCCAGAAATCCAGCAAAGTTGCTGGGGACTCACTAGGTTAGGAAATTCAGCCTAAAGAGAGAATTCTCCCTAACAACTCCCTTGCCACACCTCCTCCTCCCTGCATTACTCTGCAGGAGCAAGCATCTCGGCGTCCCGCTCTCTGCTTTCTGGTCCTGAGGTGCTCCAGCTCAGCTGCGACTTCCAACTGCCATCCTACATATTCGGCTTGCTTTCTATGATCCTTCCTTTTATACTTTTTTTTAGTTAGTAACAAGCTGCAGGTGATCACAATCAACTTGAAGTGCCTGACTCTGCCTCGCCTTGTCAGTGGGACATAGAAAGAGAAGAGGCTGATGTGCCTTGATCTGCATCTACTTCTTCTGAGTACTATAATGTTGTTTCTCGTAGGAAGTCTGCATTCTTCCTGACTCCCTCTTATTTGTCTCAATCCTTGAGAGGTACTTGGGGAAGTACATGTTCTGGGACATGCAATATCCCATGAAGCCTGAAGGGGGTTAGGGTAGGTCAATGGTAGAGAAAGGGGGATGCCATGCCTTGCCCTCAGGTATTCCTTGCCTAATTCCCGAGAACTCTCTACTCGGGTGATCCTCATCTTGAATCTACCTCCAGGGTCAAGATCTGCTGGAGTCATCCTTGTCTCTGTCATCTGACAAGGTGCTCTAAGAGGGTAAAATGAGAGAATGCCCTCAGAATGCTCACAGTGATAAAAAATACACTTGGAGATCATCATTGCATCAGGTCCCAACCATCTATCTGCCTTACATATGTTCCAGGTCACCGCTGTCAGATGGATTAGTAAAACCGGCCTTAAAACAAACATTATTTTGTTGTGGTATCTCTTTTAAAGGTTTGGATTTAGTTCTCATTTTTTCTTGTGCCTATGGGTTTCTGGCTAATCTCTATTCTTGTGTTTCAGGTTCTTTGTAGTATTTCTCTTAACTCCAATGTTCTGCTACTTTGAAGGCAGCAGTGCATCTGGGAAAGAAGTAAAGTTGGGTTTTATGTCCACAGAGTTCTCCCTTTTTCAAATGTAATTGTGACGTAATTCCCCTCACTAAATGTCACTCTTTTTATTTTCATTTGATTTTATCTCAAGGAATAAAGAGTATATCCAGGGGTATTTTCACAGCATGTAAACACACCTTCTTTCTTGCTTGGCATATCTTTTCTGTTGCATTTCCTCTTCTTTTGTATTTTGAATTGTAATAATTTCCTCTTGGCATTGTGCATCATGACCTATCGGCCCATTCTGGTCAAGGATTCAGATACAATTAAATCCAGGATTTCCCTGTTGTGATCTCATAATTTAACTAATGCTCTCCTTCAAATGCTTAACCTGTTGCTCAAGTTGTGAAAAAATTGTCCCCACTCTCCATACTGTACAGTTGTCTTTGGTCTTCAGTCATATCTCTGTTCTTCCCTGGAGGGGTAACTATCTCTCTTAGGAGAATAGTTTTGGTAACTAAAACTGTTGTTGTATGCATTGCTTGGTCTCCACTCATACTTGTACTGGGATATTTTATCCTGGAACATAGACAGAGGAGGATCATTCTTTGGTTATTTGATCTATGAGGTGGAGATTGGCACCACTGCCTTGGAAAATACCAATTTGTATTCCCCTGGAACTCTATCCCTGAGTTATACTATTTCTCTCTGAAAGAGGAACTTATGTGTAGCTGAGGATAGGCCTATGGACTATATATTGATGAATGTTGAAAGCCCCTGGTTTTGTGGGGATAGTATTTTGCATGCAATATGGAGGATGAGTTGGCTGGCTTTGAACATACAATATTGTCAACCTTTTAATATCCTTAAAAGCACAGAAGTAGGTGGTGTTCCCCTATATTTAAGTCCAACTGAGGAGTACTCATCTCTTCAGCTATCTTCCTGTTGTCTGGTGCAGGACTTTGTTTGGGGATCTTTTCTTTGATTTTGTAATGTTGTTGGGTTATGTACCTAATAGTTCATCATAGCTTGTGTGATAATCCATCTCATAGTAACTGAGCCACTATGTTCTTTGCAAGGGCATTGAAGAATGTAGTTTGGAAATCAATACTTTTGTTTTCAACAGGTCAAGACATTTAGTAAAATGCATGATTGAGATCTTGAGCAAATTCCCTAAGAGTTTGAACTTTAGCATACTTGAAATAATAGGCTGATTTACAGGCTTTTGGGGGGTTTTGGTGGGGTGACAAATATTTCAAAATGGGCACCTTGTAAGAGGACCATTTGTAATGATTCCAATCTTCTAGCCCAGCAAAGAAACTGTATACATCGAGAAAGAACATGAATTATATGAGTTCAATGATGTCTGGTACTTTATCAGTCCAAATAATGCCATAATCTGTTTGTAAATTTCTAAATGTTCTCAAAGAGAATAGTTTGCATTTTTATGGTAAGGGATCATACAACCTTTATAGCCATTATCTGTATGATTGGCTCTTTCACAGACTATGGTTGTGGTTGTCTTTTTCTATGTCACTTTACTTAAGTACCACTTCCCTCATCAGAGTCAGAGCCACTACAGGAACACCCTGCCTCCATGTATCTGGCCCCCTGCCATTGTGACTGTAAGGAGGTTTTCTATATGTACAGTATAGTTGTTCTTCGTTGTTCTCTGTTTAACATTGCCATTCTGGGTCATGGGTGTCAAATCCATTCTTAGGGGTGGATAGTATGATATCACTTCATATTGTCACTCAGAATCAGTGTTTTCCACAATATACATAGCATATAAAGGGGTCTTTAGAATGCCCTTTTTGGTTTGCATACTTTTCTATCTCTCAATTCCAGTCAAACAGGCTAAATGGTCTCTCTGTTCAATCATACAATGTAATTTTTGTTCCCTTAGTTCATGTTCATATCTTGATTAACCAATTCTCTGTTTAGGAGTACTCTCATGTTCTCTCCTGTCAACTCCTGTCATACCAAGTGTGTCATTCTCCTCTGCTCTCACCAGAATAACTCTGTAGAAGGCAGGAAAATCAAATATTCCTGTGTATCTGTGTGTGTTTTGGATGAGGAATGTATATGTCTGCTTACACCTATATCCTGACTATGTTTAGGTGTGCCAGGGTAACCAATATGGTCCATGAAATATCTGGTCAGTTGAGAGGGAATCTTAGGAATTATGAATGATCTCCCTTCTTAATTGAAACATATCTCTCTATGAGTTTTAGATTGTAATTCTGAACTCAACCAAATATATTTCCTGCTTCAATGTAGTGTTATGGTGGATTTCAATTATCATCTGCGGTTAACTCTTTGCCCATTTTTTGCTAGAATCTTTCAGATGAGCCTGTTTTTTGGTAAAATGCTCTATCCAATGTTTCCTTTGTGTTTTGTAACTCCTTCTGCAAGGAATCGTCTTCTTTTTGATGAATACGAATGTCTTCCGCTGACTCTTGGTTGTTAAAATGGATTTTGAAACTCTGACCCTGGTGGGCAGAAGTTTAGGAGGCCATCCTAGTTTAGTGGAATAGGGGAACCTTCTAGACGAATCAGACCAATCTACAGTAGCTTTGCAGGAGGTCAAGACTAATTCTCAGGAGGGGTGACAGTGATCGGAAACCAAACATGAGCACACAGAGTAAAACTCCACAGAATACCCTTAGACAAGTGTTATCATAGGCCTTAAAACTAAACATAAGTAAAACCACAGTAATAATAAACAGTTACCACACACGCCTTACACCATTTAGCATATATACAAATGTATTTCACCTAATGTGGATAAGGAGGAGAACACAGCCACAACCTGTACCATAAGAGGTAAGTTAACACACATATCTCACTGGGCAGTTCTTCGGAGTCGATCCCTAATTTATGCAGTCCAGCCCTACGAAGTGGGGAGCCTTGTGCTCAAAAGTACAGCAGTACATTAAACAGCGCACAGTTGTACGTAAAAGTGAAAACGGGTCCTCTTCAGGAGCTGTAGCATTTCAGGAAGGGGCTTGAGGTGATGAAGAACAGTGCAGGTAGAGTGGCTTTCGAGTTTCGGGAATAGCTAGGGAGAGCAGGATAATTCATCTAAGGTAGTTGTATCTTTTAGGGATTTGCATGCATAAAGAACAATTGCTGTGCCAGGGGGCCACAGTAAGTGATGCAAGTACTCACTGACCCTCAGAACAGTCTGGGCCAAACTTTGCCAGTCTAGTCCAGATCGCTTGTAGGTTTAACCCATGCAAATGCACGTCGGTCTGGCTCTCAGTGGCTTTGGGACCGGACAATCATCTGTGGTGGGAGAATAGCCTTTTATCAGCTTGCGATGAAGAAAGGAAGACAGTTCCAGTGCAGCATGTCTCAGGCTACAGGGAGGCAGGTATGCAAAGGTCCTACAACGACTGCCACCATAGCAGGGCAACACAGGGACCGCAAATGCTCTAGTTGTGGCAGTCTCTCATAAATCGTGACCCAGAGGAGCTAGGACAAAGATCTTTGGTGTGAGACGGCCCAGGAGCATATGTTAGCGATTCCCAAGGTCTTGAGTCTCAACTCAGGAAAGAAGTGCTCCTAGATGGTACCCCAGATTCGAGCTGGTCAGTCCACTGGTTGGCACAGGAACACTTCCAAAGAGGCTCTTTTCGAAGGTAAGCAGGAGGTGCAAGAGTAGTTGGTGCCACTACTCAAAAGGGTCGAAGCACCCTTGCAGGCCTGCTATGATCAATACGAAAGCAGGGGTCCAATGGGACAACAGTGGGGTCAGGGTGCCAAACCTTCCAGCACATCTACACCAGTTCCACTGGTCTGATTTTTCATTTCAGGATACTTGGCTCCAGCTGTAGTTTGGTGCGAACTTCAGTTGATCGACTTGGAATGGATGCAGAGTCCCTTCTCTTATCCAAGATTCGCTTAGCGCTCTCTTGCATTCACGCCAGGCATGGGCCAATCATGGCCCAAGGTCATTCCAGTCATTCAGGCCTACGAGACCTACTGGCACCAGTACTGTTGATTGGGACCAGACAGTCCCAACCCTCTTCCTGGGCACTATCACACAAGACATGCAGGAGCCTGTGAAATATGCAGTTTTCAGAGGAGGTTGCATGCCCAAATAAGGAATACCCGTGTCTCTCAACCTGGGGGAAGGCAAAGGGACCAAATGGCCCAGGACATAACAAAAGATATTTTCCCCACTGGCCTCAGTCTTGGGACAAACGCAATATGGTCCATCAAAAAGAAGTAAACATACTTTAAAAGTAAACTGCTGCCATCAGTTCCTCCTAGGCACACTTGTGCAATCACTAAGAAATCCTTAGAGAATGGGTAGGGCCATAAACCAAAAGGTCCCCTATGCGCGGTACTGTAAGGTACCTGGCACATAAATAAAAAGTTATCAAGAAACTCTGACATCTCCCTCAATTTCACATGTTCTTCTAAACTTTCCATTAATTCTTGTGCAGTCCCCTTAATCTGATCACTTTGTGTGAGTACCTGTAGTAATTGTAAGGTTGATGGATGTACTTTCTTAATTGTAATCCCTTTTAATGTAGCAACTGAGTACTTTGTCTCTTAAAAATGTTTATATAGCTGATCAAATCCATCCTGTGAATCAAATAATGCAATGGTGCAATTTTATTGGCCACTTATTTTGGCCTTTAACATGTAATGGGCCTCATTACGAATTCGGCGTAAAGGCAACAATGGCGCCGGTAGTGCTACTGGTGCCGTATTACCATACCACCACATTACGAGTTCTGCTTGCAGGTGCCGCTCTGCACGCCTGGTCAGACCAGGCGTGCAAAGTGGCACCCACGAGCAGAACTCGTGATTGCACTGGCAATGTTATAAACGGTGCCGGTGCAACCATGCTCGCCACCCCCATTCTGCCCTACTGGCCAGAATGGGGATCGGGAATCCGGCCATACCGGCACCCGCGAATGGGCAATTACCGGCACATTCAACTCGTAATGGATCGGTAATGGCCCATTCACGGGTGCCGGTGCCGGTAGGCAGTTCGGCGGTAGCCGTGCCCTTATTAACAACACAGCTACCGCCAAACTCGTAATGAGGCCCAATGTGCCTGTAAGTACCAGCTATGAAGTCTATTACTGTTTAAAAATTCTCATTCTAAGCATTGTTTGACTTATCTTCACACCTTTCGTTCACCTTGTAATGCCTCCACTGAACTGTGTTGTTCTGTAGTAACGCTTGTGTCTCAGAGACACATTCAACAATGTGTTCTCTTGCTCACACTGATGTAGAGCTTGTTGCACGGGAATTCATTCTGCGTTTTCTTTAAATTGGTGCAAATGATGTTCATTGTCAGACAATCTTTCGTCTAGCTGCCAAAGATGGAAAAAGAGATAGGCAGAAAGATTCACAATCATCTTTTTCTCCTCCTTAGCTGAGAAGGTTAGACAAATGTGTGTAATACTGCACTTTATTTTTCCATGACTCACTATCTTTCGTCAGCCATTTCTCATGAAAGAAATGTCTAGTTAATTCATGGTCAAGTAAACAATCTACCCACATTATTGTTCTCACTTCAATATTCACATTTCTCAACCTACAGTTCCACAAGGCTGGACAACCTATATACACTGAATGGACTGTGCAACAGGGACATCCAATTCCACACATTAATGCAACTTCACACAAATCTTTGATCTTTCGCACACTTTGTGGTCCTCAATGCATGGGTTTGTCGACATCAATAACGTGACATACTTAGCACCCCAAATTGAGCAGTGTAGGAGTAGGGATTCTGAATATTAGTATTTCAACATGTAGCTCATCATTTTAGCATACACATGTAGCTCGTCATTTTAGCATACACATGTTAGCATGGGTTTGAACTGCAATAGGGGCTGAGGAGAAGTTGCATTTATGAAATCAAGAGTATGAGTCTAAGACAGTAATAAAGGGATGCCAGTGTACAAGGTACATGATTGAAATTGCACAGAGCACATGATTAGAATTGCCAGGATGGCATTTCAATGCGCTGGGCTGCACTACATATAATAATTAATATAAATTAACATAATAACCCAACCCCAGTTAACAAATAATTGAAAACTTTAACCACATTTAGTGCAAATTAGTTTATGTGAAAATAACCTAAAGGCAAGTGTGTGTGGTAAGTTGGAAAATGTGAAGATCTGTTCTACTAAAACAGGCCATTGTTGAAGCAGGAAGCGCAAGAGACATGTTTCATTTTTCTTTTAGCAATGCAGTTAGCACAATGAGGAAAACACACAGATTAAATGGTGTGATGTGGATGGATCTGAGCAAGAGGAGGTATCTGCCTTCAGTGGCAGGAAGAAGTAATAATAAGGGTTTGAGAGGGAGTAGTTGGTCAGATATCTTTGGGCACTAGGGGACAAGGTGACAAGGAACTAGCAGGCAGACGGAATCCAGTGCTTGTGGCCATTTGATGTTTGAGCGAGTCCTTATCTAAGCGACCCTGAATGGAACAGGCGAGAAGTTTGATGAATATTTCCATGCCAAGCTGAGTCAGAAATATGCCTGGGTAAATATATATTTACCCAGATATAGCCAACATATCTGGGTGAATATCAGTGTAAGTGAGGAATTGCTGGACTGGCTGTGGGTCAGTTAGTCGGGGGGATAGGTCACTTCATTTTAAGTGCTGTTGATGTTTAAACATGCATGTAATTCCGCATTTATGTGAATTCCATTGCTGTGTTTTTTCCTTTTTTTTTTTAAGTATATTTCCATTGCCAAGGGCAGTCGGAAAGGCTTGGCACAGACAAGGTAATAAAAGATAATGAAATGCATTCACACGGCTTAAGTATAATGTGAGCAAAGCAGTTATCCCATGTAACTTGTATATGTTTACTTTATCATAAAGAAGCTGACATTACATATTGCTGTGTTTAGTTCTTTATTTGACATGCATAAAGAAACAGAGTTTAGCAAAAGGTATTTAAAAATAATAACAGCTATTTAGCCAGACAGTCTGTATGAATGTACATTAGTTCAATGTGCATGCTTTACAATTGTGAAACTCAGTCACAAGGGTATAGTGTGGTATTGTACATAAAATATCACGAGGGGGGGCATAATCTATCTACCCAGAGTGTATCAAGTCCAGTAATTTGTTACTGTTAGTGACCCTGGTAAAAACAACCATTAGGTAATATTCTGAAATTAGTTTTACCACTATAGAAATACCCCAACAAGTTACCACTATATACCACCAAGAATTATAAAAATACTGCCTTATACCACCATAATAAAAAATATCACAAAGTGATAAGTATAATCCCAAAATATATATCCAGCATCCCCCATCTTGTAGATATCTCTTGATATGTCACCTTTTTCTACAAGTGCCAATCTCTGGTCTAATGTTCCCACCAAATAATTCTGGGACAAGAAACAGGGTGTATCTTATATTTAAAACCGACATGTACTTATATGAAAGAAAACCAAAGGTGTTCCCCTTACTTCAGGAAGGGGAAGTGACTGCAATAAGATAAACGAATGTTGATAAGTTATTCACACAAATAGAGTTGGCCTCCTGGTGACAATACCGGTAGGAGGTTGTAAGCACGCCATCACTCATTTAGTCAGTTAAATATATTTCTAGATAATCATTTTTACAATATAATTTTACTTCAATAATAACATTCATCAATATCTTTATAATCACCAATTTTTTTTAAACATTTTGTTTTCTCAAGTATAAAAAACAAGTAATGGTATCAGAGAGCTGATTAAAAAATGACATTTGTGAACAAATCTTTACATAATTTCCATCCCCAGTTCCCCAGTGTGAACGTGGGGTTGCGGGTTCCTAGCATATTCAAGTACAATACAAATTATAATTATTGCATATGATGTATTTATTTATATTTATTAATAACATTTAGTTGACACCAAATCACGAGGGTATCACAGAGTTTGTAGAGAGGCAGCAGAAGAAAAACACAAGTGGAGACCAATTAATATGCAACATTAGTCATATTTGTTGAAAAGCTAGGTTTTCACAATTCTCTTGAAAGTGGGGAAGGAGCGTTCATTTATGAAGGATGGCAGTAAGGACTTCTAGAGGGAGGGGGAAATTATACAAGCACTCACACGTCCTGCTCTGAACTTTTTGAAGTGTGGGGTAACAAGGGAGATGATATTTGAGGAGCGTAAAGTGCGCAGTGGCTGTCTCTGGGAACCATCAGGGCCTTATTTTGGAGGAGTTGGACCAAGGGGGTCATTCATAGATTTCAGCGCAGAGGCAGCGCACGCGAGCAGCGCAGTGAGGGAGCGTGTGCCAGCGTGCGCCAGCGTGCGCCAGCCATGTGCATTAAACAGCATTCTGGCGCAACGCATATTCATGGAATTCCCAAGCCATTTTGAGTGCTGGCGCAGAGAACATCCCGCAGTGCCAGTTACACCCCCAAGAACGCCCCTTGCGCAAGGAAAAGGCATTGAAATCCCCAATGCAGCGCAAAGGGCCACGCTAACCCTGGACCATCTTACAGGGCCAGTACACTGTTATTGCGTGAAAATACTTTGCGAGCCCGCTCACGGCACCCAAAAGCGTGAAAATGTACTGGTGCACCCCTCAGAATACACGTACCTTGCTCGTGCCAGGTAAATTGCGTAGAAAAAGCACCCCCCTGTGGTGTGGACTGCCTGCGGGGCATGCCCAGTGTGGATGGGCTGTCTGCGGGGCATGGGGAGGGTGAGTGGGCTGCCTGTTGGGCCTGGCCAGGATGGATGGGGTGCCCGTGTGTATTTTGCAGGTGCGCAGGGAGTTTCACACGTGATAGGCCTTGTTCGAGAGCGGGCTACGTGTATTTCAGGAGTGCGCGGGAAGTTTCACACGCGATAGGGCTTGTGCGAGCGGGGTACGTGTATTTGGGGGGTACGCAGGGAGTGTCACATGGGATAGGCCTTGTGCGAGCAGGGTACGTGTATTTGGGGGGTGCGCGGGAAGTTTCACACGCGATACTCCAGACGAGAGCGGGGTACATGCATTTCGGGGGTGCGCAGGAAGTTTAACACACGATAGGGCTTGTGCGAGCGGGGCATGTGTATTTGGGGGGTGCGCAGGAAGTTTCACACACAATAGGGCTTGTGCGAGCAGGGTACGTGTATTTGTGGGGTATACGGGGAGTTTCACACGCGATAGACCCTGTGTGAGTGGGATACGTGCATTTGTGGGGTACACAGGGAGTTTCACACACGATAGGCCCTGTGCGAGTGTGGTACGTGTATTTGTGGGGTACGTGGGGAGTTTCATACATGTTAGGCCCTGTGCATGCGGGGTCCGTGTATTTGAGGGGTACGCGGGGAGTTTCACACGCCATAGGCCCTGTGTGAGCGGGGTACATGTATTTGTGGGGTATGCAGAGAGTTTCAGACGCGATAGGCCCTGTGAGAGCGGGGTACGTGTATTCTGAGGGGTGCGCGGGGAGTCCTACACGCGATTTCGCTTGCACGAGAAGGGTACATATATTCGGAGGGGTGAGCGTGGAGTTTTACATGCGATTTGTCATCGTGTGCACTCCCGGGTGTGTGGTTTCCCCGCTCCCCATGGCCTCCAGGCAGCCCACACCACAGGGGACAACCCTACAACCCTCACCCTGCCCTGCAGTCAGCCCACATGGCACCATGCACTTGTGAGCACATTATTGAGCCCCACCTCATGTCCCCCACCCATCCACCCACCCCCAGTGACGGGCACCTGGCAGCAGGCCCCGACTCATGTCCACCTGCAGCCCCACCCACCCAGCATTGACAGCCACCTGGCAGCAGGCCCCGACTCATGTCTGCCTGCACCCCCACCCACCCAGCATTGACGGGCACCTGGCAGCAGGCCCCGACTCATGTCCCCCTGCACCACTACCAACCCAGCAATGCTGGGCACCTGGCAGCAGGCCCGACTCATGTCCCCCTGCACCCCCACCCACCCAGCATTGATGGGCACCTGGCAGCAGGCCCCGACTCATTCCCCTCCCAACACGTCATCACTATCCACACACATGGCCCTTATGGCCACCCAAATCCCACCCCACGCCACCCCAGTCCAAACACCCAACCAAGTACTCCATCCACACCACATTGAAATCCCCATTACATGATACATCCCAAATGGCAAGTATGCACATCAATACATGTCCGTCACACACACACAATGGGTGCAAGTGAATGAGAAAACCCACATCGTGACATGCATGAAACCAATGAGACAATACCACACAAATGAAGTATGAAACCAAAATGTATTAAAAATAAAACGAAGGGAATGAAAGAAAATCACACAATAATAGAAATAATAAACAAAAGGCTGCATGTCCAAAATAAATGAAAATAAAATATATGAATGCTGCATCAAAATAAATCCAAATGAAAATTTCTCCAAAGGGTTCATCCCTCAAACAAAATCCAAATTAAAAAATAAATCAATCGCTCCATGGTAAAAAATGAAAAAATGAAGTCCAATCTAGTCTTCAACTAATACAATTTCCAAATCCAGAGTCCATGAGCCCAATAATCTAAATGAAACCTACAAAAAACCCTACCAAATAAACAACTATATACAAAAAGGTGAGGCATAGTCCATGCACCCCAAATTAAATTAAAATATAAAGGAAACCTAACACTAATTAACTATATACAATGGCGGCGGGCAAGTCCTACGGCTCACTTGTTGATTTCCCGGGCCAGGGCATCATCGAACTCCTGTTCAATGTCCTGGAGGCGGGCCTGTTCCCTGGCCCGAGGTCTCGCAGGGATAACGCCATGTCCACCTCCAACTCCGTGCAAATTTCCTCGAGGCACTCAGCCCGCCTCAGCGCCCTGCACATGGAGTTCTGCGCCCTGACCATAGTGAGCCGTGCCTCTTCCGCCCGCTGCCGCTCCACATCTCTTTGCTGACCCAACCGCTGCCACACGGAAGACACTCCCAATCCAGGGTCCTCCTGCCCTCCGGCCGATGCATGCCCTTCTGATGTTGATGGCACCGAGCCATCATCGCTCCCACCTTGAGCCTGCTTCTGCTATGCATGTGCCCTGCCTGTTGATGCTTGCATGTCCTCCACCTGCTGGGGTGCAGTTGTTGGGGTGGCCATCCCTGCTGGACCTCCGACTCCCGACTGTGGCAGGGATGTGTCCTCCACGAGCCTGGCCGCTGGGTCAGAGGCAGCTCCACAGGGTACCCAGGTGATACTTGGGCCGGAAGATGTAACGGAGGACGACTGGTGCAATGGGGGTTCAGTTGAGGAGGGGGTCGGTACAAGGTCTAGCAGACGGAGGAACCCAGCACTGGTGACCCGTCCTAGTAGGTCGACGCAGTCAATGAGGCATCCCATATAACTTGAGTCCTCACAAAATTCCTGCACGTCATCCCGGGATGCCCCGTTGACGCAACGCCACCCCAGCCAGGACAGGCTCAACATGGTCCCAGATTGCAAAGTCCGCACGGAGCGGAAGGCCAGTTGTTTTTCGCGCATCCCCTCCCTGCGAACATGTCTGGACGAGGGAATCCCTGCTGGTGCGGGATGATACAGTCACAGGATCGGGGACAGCATTACACACAGGCACCTCTGTGATGGCCTGTGCTGCCTCCTGTCCCTGCCCCTGGACTGTACCACTAGCACCAGTGGAATCCCCCCTCAAGACGCCGTGTGTGGCCCTTCCATGGCCCCCTCCTCAACTAAACCCACCACCAACCTGGATGACTCTGTGCCATCTTCCTCCATCAGACCCTGTGCGGTCTCAGCCGCCCCTACTGCTGCCGAGGAGTCCACCTCTGACCTGCGCCTCTTGGACCTACCCTCGGCAGCTGTGGCCACGGACGCGGCACCAGACTCCTCACTCCCCAACAAGATGACAACATGGGAGGGGAGCTGGGCCTTGCGTCTCTGGCTGGCGGTGGGATCCCTGCCGCTGTGCTCCACAGCACCATCTCCGCCCTCTTCATCAGTTGACGCTGCAGACAGGGAGAGACAGAACCCAGCCATTAGGGTAATGTACAGTGGTCTGATACACACATGATAGTTGCAGATGTGTGGCAGTCTCAAACTTCACACATGGCATCACACTCCCCAACACACATATCATTTCAACCCACACATATGCGCAAATTAACAGGAATGTAGCAGCAGGCAGCACCATTCATACAAATACACATACACATACGCATGAGCATCCGTAGGTTAGCCTGTCGTCACATGCAACACGGGGAGTGCCAAACACATGCACATATGCCACCAGACATACATGCACCTGCACATCTCCACCACCTGTCGCTGTTAAATCATTGGCATCCATGTCACATCTGCCAATCAGCCTCCTACATGTTGGTGTCACATGCATCCATGGTGTATCACAGTGGCAGACATGTCAAATACACACACATGCACATATACATTGTGCACATACATGAAGGTGGAAGCAGCATCCATGTGTCACAACACAACCATGCCACAGTACATCTACATAATTCAAAACATGTGTGTACCGACACATGCATTTGGGCACCATGCATTTGAACACATACAACATTGACGTGCCTCACACATGACTGGACTCACATGCAGCAGGATCATGTCCCTGTACATACACATCCATACATGGGCCTTCCAAGACATACGTCCAACCTGCACACTCATGCCACACCTCGACATGCACAGCGTCCAATCAGTAGGCATGGTCACTTACCGCTCGACTCCGGACGGGTCTGCCTCTGAGGATCTGGCGGTGGAGTGCTGGGTTTATGCATTCCAGGACACTCATCTGGATGTTGGTAAGGCAGACCCGGCACCCCTCTGCATGCTTTCCCTTCAAGAGGTGCCGGGCCTTGCTGAAGGTCCTGGACCGGAAGTCCTCCAAGCATTTCTAGACATGTTGCATGTCGTGGTCTGCCAGCCCCTCCTCGTTGATGGCAGCCACGATGTCCGTCCAGATCCTCTTCCATCCTTCATTGTCAGCATGTGAACTTCCAAAGAGGGCATCATAATGCCCCAGGACTTGCACCACCAGGATACCATCTTCTGAGGCACTGAATCTGGTAGCCCTCTGCCTCGCTGGCTGGGGGATGCCAGTGGTCTCCGATGGTGTTTCCCCCGACATGGCAACCCCTGAGGCAGGTGTGGGTGGCAACTGGGTCCCGGGGCTGGGCTGTGGAGAGATGGAATACCAGTCAAGAGTCTTCTGTTCCAGCAGGGGTGGTCACAGCAACTGGACCCCTGCAGATGGGTGACGTGCAGGCACCAAAGAGCAGGGCACGTGGCCAGCATAAGATAGCAGGTGGGCGCATGCTCTGGGTTCTGGGGGGTAGGGAAATGGCCTTCTGGGAAGGAGCGTGGTCTTCCATGTGTTGTTGCGTGGCCAGTTTGATACGGACTGATTTGGCACGTGAAACAACTGCACGTAGTGGGTAATTCGAGGAAAGGCCCTTTAGCGCATAAGCGCATCTGTGACATAATGCACAAGGCCGTTTCCCTTAACCCGGTTGCATGTTGATTGTACACATGCAAAAACTGCATGTCCGGGTGTCACTGCGTGTAATTGGAGGAAAGGCCCTTAGCGCGTACGGGCGTAAGTGATGACGCATGTGTGGGCTGGGTTAAAAGCTACGCGTAGGATGCCATTTTCTTGTACGTGCTTTTTGTGGAGAGCGAGCGGGTGATTCTTGTACTTCTTGTCGGTTCACACGTCATTACTTCACAACGGTTCCAGTTCACCCTCCTTGTATACTCAGACAGCGTTCATTCTTCTTTTCTTCTTTTGGCGGGGGTGTTGCCAACGCGCACAAGCGCGTCTTTTTCACGTTCTTTTTCCAAGCAACTGTGGTTGCCCCGTGTGTTGCGTACCCATTCAGAGATCATTGTAGCCTGCGTGTACCACGCGTACGCGTTTGGTTGTGTTTCTGGGTGCCACAGCATATTGCGGGTTCTCTATTCCGCGCATGTGGGCTACCAGGGGTCTTGTGCACGTTAAATTTTGTTTTCGGGGTGCCTGAGCATTGTGTGAATGGTCATCTTCCCCCAGGGGTCACAGACAGCCTTGCTAGAGCACTAGGGTACGTATTCCATCTAGTACCCTACCCCTTTCACCCCAATTGCCCAGGGCAATTGTTTAGTGCACCTCCCATTCGCACAAGAACATCAGTGCCATGGTTGGGAGGCAACCAAGGGATAAGGGAGGCAAAGGTGGCCGACCTCCAAGAGGTGGGCGCGGTAGGGGACATGGCCAGGATGTGCAGGGTGGCCCAAGAGGCCAGTGTGTGGAGGACCAATCAGGGACACATATGCCCCCCCAATGGGTCGGGGAGATGCAGCTGACACCATCCCAGCTCAGGCCTTGTTAACCCCACCCATATTGTCAACCGAACCGGCACAGGATGACTCCCAGGCTGACTTCCATGTCACCAAGTCAAAGCCACGTGTGGCGGTTAAAGTTGCTGTCACCAGGCCCCGTGGATCTAGGGCAGCAATGTCATCTGCTGCCCCAAGTAGCCAGGGTGGGAGTCTGCAGCTCAATCCACCCCAGCTCCGAGTCTCCCAGCCGGGACAGTGTTGGTCCAAGTCCATCACACCGAGGTTCTTCCTGCCAACATCACCCAGCAGCCAATGCCTGCAGTGAGACCTTTGGTCATCGTGCCTTTGGCTACTTCCAGTGCCCAGTCCACCTGCGCTTCAGCCCCTACCAACCAGAGCGGCGTAAGCCATTCAGGGTCCGCCCCACCTTCCAAGAGGAAGAAAGGTGCTCTTGCGGTGCAGGCTGGGACCCCAGACATGACTCCCCCCTCCGGCACGTCAAGGAAGCGTAGTTTCAATAATGCAGAACTAGACGCACTTGTGGGCTACGTGTCGGCCCATGGCCGCGAAATGCTGGTGACTGCAGTTTGCAAGACTACGACTGCTCAATGTAGGGCTCACCAGCAGTGCATCGCGGACCATATTAGTTCCCTTGGATTTGTGAGGCGCACAGCTGATGATTGCTATAAGCGGTGGAATGACCTCAAACGCAGAGCAAAGAACAAGCTGGTTTCCAATCATGCCTCTACTCTGGTGACTGGCAGTGGATCTCCACCAGAGGAGGAAGTACTCACAGAATATGAGTCTATCACTGGAGCCTTCATCACAGAGGATCAGATCCAAGGTGTGGGAGACCTACCACATCTTGAGGCAATGTCCGGTGAGTTGCCATGCATGTCTGTGCAAACCATGTGTATGTTGCTTGGGTGATGTGTTCTGTTTGAAAGCCAGGTGAGGCTGTGTAGTCATGACTGCTATGGGTCACCCATGTGGTGCCTCCAAACCATACCCCAGCCTTGGGTTTGGGTTTTCAAGTATCCCTTCTGACCGCAGTACACAATTAGCACCTGATTACTGCACTTGCCCTTCAACTGCCATCTTGCCATAACATTGTTCACACTGTTTTCCTGTTCATTCTGCCTGATTGATGAAATCCTTAGCATTTTTGCCACACATTTTTGTGTCGTTCTGCCCCAGATGTGACATACTTCAGACATAGATTACACCCCACAATGGCCCACATTTGTTACCTTATTATGGGAATGATTTCATCAATTAGGCTGATTTTGAAATGTGCACCTACACATGGCCTGCACACATTCACCTCATGCCCTGTTTGAATGTTCAACATGACAATTGTCTTCTGTCATGTCGAAGTGACCGACCATTGATGTATCCATGTGCCTGCCATCACTGCATCAGTGAACACTGGCTTTGTTGCAGCGTGTGGCACATGCGTGATTTGTCACACTATGTTGCATGTTCAATTTCATGATGTCCATCTCACATGGATGGGTGACAGTACTGATTTGCTACCGTCTGGGTGTCCTTGTCAAATGTGCCATGGCTATGCTACATGCCATCTGTGTGCTGGCATGTGTCATGTATGTGGATTGTCCATGCCACTCATAGGCTGATGTGTGATGCCAGTGCTATCCAGCATGCAGCACATGTGTTGTTTTTCCATCTTGGAGTCCTCAGTGTCTGCTCCCCTTCCAACTCATTGCCAATGCATGCATGCCAGAGTTATTGTCATGTGTGACATGCGTCATTTATGTACTGGATGTCTGCCTCGTCATGCCTATGTGTGTGGACTATGGTGCTCATGCCTGATTTAATTACTTTTCTTGTATGTTTTTGCAGGTGATGAGGCACTTGATGCTGTTGAGGAGGAGGAGATGGCGCAGAGGCAGGAGTACTCACAGCCGCAACCGGGCAAAAGTGGCGGACGTGGTGTGGTGGTGGGTGAAAACCCATTACTCCTAAAGACCATACTGTCCATGGGTGTCTCTGGGTACACCTCCGGAGACCTCTATGAATCAGGTGCTGAATCGGACATTGAGACATATGTCCTGTCGCAGGTGAATCTTTCTGGCAGAGATGCTGTTCTGTCCAACCCACCTGCATTGGGGGTAGACCTCTCTATGGGCCATTCAGTGTTGGAAAGTCTGCCTGTGGCGATTAGGGATGCAGGGTCACACTCCACAATATATGTTCCTTTTCCTGGGCCAGCAGATCATAGGAGGAATGCAGTCCTGCAGCATCAGGCAGTGCCAGCACAACAAGGTGCACATCACCTTGCCCCAAACAGGTGTGGTGCCCGCCAACGCGGTAGCCGTGCGCCACCAGGCAATACTGTGTGGGAGAACTCTATGTACACCATAGCAGTACAACAGGGGGAATCATGTGAGAGGATGGCTCAGGCCGTGGATAGGGTGGCCACTTCCATTCTCCCCCCTGAAAGGCAGTTGGAGCTCCAGCAGCAGGCAACAGAGTCCATGTGCCACTCACACAGGGAGGACATATTGGCGTCCAACAGGGACCGACGGGCTGGACTGGAGACTCTGCGCACAGCCATATCTGTAGAGTCACAGACCCACAGGTTAGAACACAAGTCCCTCAGAGATACTCTGTGTGAACTTGAGGTGTCCCGGAGTACAAGGTCAGAACAGCAGCTGGAGCAGCTGACACGCACACTCTCAGCTGAGCTCCAGGCAACCCGTCAGGAGATCCGGGTATCACGCGAGGCCATGCAGGCAGAAATGCGTGCTACTCGTGAGGTGCTGCATGGGAATCTCCATACCATCATCATGCAGAAACAAACCTTTCAGACCTACATGCTTGCTGCCATGGAGGAGCATGCCAGGGCTTTGCGTGGTCTGCCTCCCATATCATGTCCACCTTCTGATGTAGCACTAGAGGGTGATGACAGCGACGGCAGTTCTCCCACTGTAGGGTAGCCGTGCAGGCCATGAGCCCATAGAGTTTTTTTTTTTTTTCTTAACATTCTCGTATGTGGGTGTTGGGGTGCATCCTGTACCTCATCCCTCCTGGGTGGCCTCCCCCCCCGGTCCACACATGGCCATTTTTTTAAATGTTTTTTTTTTTGTGGTTTTTTCACATTTCATTCCGATTTGCTAAATGAAAATAGTATTCAATTCATTTCTTATCTTTATTTCTTCTTCTTATTATTTCTATTTTTTATTTTAATTTTATTTTCAATCTTGATTTGTTATTTGTATACATTTATTTTTATTTGGTTATGCTTCTGATTTTTACTTTGTTATTTTAATTAATTTGTTTTACTTTACATTTACTTTTGCTTTTTCTATATTTCATTTGTATTTACAATTTTGTTCATAACCATTTTCTTTCAGATTGTGAAATAATGTTACAGTGTGTTGCTTTGTATGGCTCCCGTAGGCATCCACTGTATATTCCAGCTGGGCACATGCAGGCTTGTCGTGTCTTTGGGATAGAAACTTGGGTTCCTGACACACACACCGCTCCTGCTTCCCCTTTCCATGGGCTCACAAAGGGTGTGACCAAGTGACAGTAACTTACTCAGAGACATTGGGCTCCCATAAGTTGTGTGGGCAGTCTGAAGTCCAAACTGTGTATACATCCCTAGTGGGAATTGTTGTTCATTTCTCCACTGCATGGTGGATTTATATATGGTTTTACATCCAGGACTTTTTCCTTATATACATGTAGCTTCTTCATGTCTAACAAGCCCGTCTCCTTTGCAGATGCAGATCATGTTGTATGCAGTACACTGCCACATTTGCCTAACAGCAACACTCTGCAGTTGGAAGGGGTCGATGTGCTGCCTTAGTCAGGTTGTGACACTTGCACCACTTAATTTTTTTACTGGCATATGTTGCCACTGTTAGATCCTGTACTGATGTTTTGTCTTGCTGGTAAGTATTTCTTCATGCGTGTTGTTTTTTTTTTTTCATTACTGAGAGGAAATTGTGTCTGGCTGTTTCCATTTGGGACAGTGCACTTTGTGACACTTGTGTCATGTGTTGTGCATTCATTTGGTTGCGTTCACATTGCATGCCATGCCATGGCGTGTTGGGTAGCTAAGATGGGGAGGGGTTGGGTGACATGCCACTATTTGGATGTTGTATTTTTCAAGGGGTTAATCCTTCATGCTGCATGAATTTGTGCCTTTTACTGACACAGCATTGGGTGTCTTTAAGTAGCGAGGGATGCACACAATGCAGCACTTCCAGGTGAACAATCTCAGGGCGGTATGGTTGTGAAATTTGACTGTCCCTTTTGTCATCATCATTGATTGTCAGCTGGTATGTGCCAGGCCTGTGTGCACTCCGCAGGGGTGGGATTTGAGGTGAAGTAATTTGCCACAAGCTGGGTACGGGCTGCCTCACCACGTGCCCTTTCACCTCCCATGCGCAGTGGCCGTGCATGCGGTTGGGGATGTGGGGGCACCACCATGTTCACCGGCACGCCCTGCCGGGTTGCAACATTGTGCAGAACACAAGCTGCCGCTATGATCCTGCACACTACTCGGGGTGCATATAGCAGCTGCCCACCAGAGCGGTCAAGGGAGCGAAAGCATAACTTCAGCACTCCGAATGTGCTCTCCACTATGCCCCGGGTTGCAATATGGGCTGTGTTGTATCTTACCTCGGGTGGTGTGGTGGGGTTCCGAATTGGCGTCATCATGTAGGTGCTCAGAGGGTAGGCACTGTCCCCTGGGGAGGTGATAATGGTTGTCATTATTGGAGTTTTCACATTTCTCAGTGTCTGACATGCATGCATGTGCAGAGGCATTTATACTCACCAATTAGCCATGTGTCGCCACGCCGCCCAGCTTCCAGGTCCCGGTTTAGGGGTGACATCTGAACATGAAACTATCATGGCTGGACCCCGGATAGTTGGCATATACTGAGGTGATGATTTTCTTGGCATCACATACAACCTGCACATTGATGGAATGCCAGTGCTTGCAGTTTCGATAGATGTGCTCAGTGACCCTGGGAGGACGTAGAGCCACATGGATGCAATCAATGGCACCTAGCACTTTCGGGAAGTGTGCCACCCCTTAAAAGTCCTGGACGACAGCCTGCCTTTCTGCAGGTGTTCTGGGCATGTATAGGTGCCTGCGGACTGAGGGGCGTGCAGTCTTGATGGCCAACACCTGGTGTAGGCAGCGTGACTGCGTGGCCTGTGAGACACCTCCAACTATGGCCCTTGTCCGCTGAAATGACCCAGTAGCCAAAAAGTGTAGTACATTGAGCACCTTTTCCAAGGGCTCAGTGCTTGGGAGCACAGGGTGGATGAAGTGAGGTCATCCTCCCACTCCCTGACCAGTTCTAGGATTATTAGTGGTGGAAACCTGCCCCTCCCATACACCTGGTCATCAGGCATCCCAAAAAGGCTGGTCCTGGGTAGAAAAATGCGGGGCATGGCTATCCTCCTCCTCCTGCGGTGTCCCACGACCACTGCTGCGAGGAACGGTATATTAAATGTAGCGTATGAGCTTGTTTGTTGTTTGCGTGCACTTTTATGCTGCCCGGGGCCACTTACGCCTGCTTCCTGCTGGCGTATGTGTTTCCAGATTAGCACGTCTTTTTTGGCACACGGGTTTCCCCTGTTCGATTCCATGAATACGTGTTGTTAGCGCGCGTGTGGGCGTTACAAGCATTTGCCTCCCGTACTTCCCCTGTAACGCCCACATTTTCACGTGTTCCTCCCCATTCCGCGTGTTACGCCCCGTGTTCCACCCACTTTTCTTGTGTGTGCTACACGATGTGCGCTTTCCCTGTGTGAGTTGCGGACGCTGTTTAGTGACATGTGCGCCCGCGTGTGCCACCCACGGATTTGGCGCACATCCCAGGTTTTACAAGCGCAGCCCATTCCATGAAGCGATGAACGGCTGCGTGCGCAGCTTTTGCACGCGTGCGCTGCAATTTTCACGCTTGCGTTCCCCTTTTCGGTGCACATTTATTCCATGAATTACCCTGCAAGTTGGATGCTGATGTTCCAGCAAGGAGAGCATTACATTAGTCCAGTTTGCTGATGATGCCGCTCGTCAATGTCAGGCAGTTGTTCGGAGAAAGAAATATCCTACATAAGGAGATGAGTTTGGCGGTATAGGCCCCGAATGGGGCAGTGCATTGAAATGATATGATGTGGCATTTATAACGTGCCTATACACAAGTGTTTCAAGGTGTGATGAGGCAAGGGAGGGGGAACAGAGGGAAGACAGTGACACAATCTTGCTAGGCCAGGTGACATTGAGATTGTGCAAGTGCAGGAGAAGGGGGAAGGGTAAAAGTGCGGGGGGAAGGGGAAGAGGTCAGTGCAGTACATGGGATCGACAATAAAAATAAATAGAATAACAGAAGCCATAGGTAAAAAGGTGGCCAGTTGGTGATGAGAGCAAGGGTAAGTGCAGATATCAGGTATCAAGTGCTTGGAGGGAACGGTAGGGATACAGAAAATAGTCCCCAAGTGCAGGGGATTCCAGGGAGGCAGTACAGGTGTGCAACTGGTGGGGAGGGGACCTGGGCCAGAGATCAGGGGGTAGAGAGGTGACCAGTGCAGTTTCAGTTTCAGCCAGGAGTTCAGCAGGGGAGAGGAGGAGAGAAAGCAGAAGCAAAGAGGAATGTTTTGAGGTGCTTCCGGAACCAGAGAAGGTTCTCCTCAAGTTTCAGGGAGGCAGGGAGGCTGTTCCAGAGGGAGGCCCCAGCCGAACAAAGAGATCTACCACCAACTTGTTGCTTGGAGAAGCGATTGACCCTGAGGGAGTTGGAGGCAGATGAGTGAAGTGCTTGAGAATGGAAGATAATTAGGAAGAGAGAGTTGAAGGCATTGAGGCCCCAGGATCCAGAAGGCCTTGTGGACAATGCAGAGGGTTTTGATGTGCTTAGTCATGGACATTTCCGCATCCAGGCACACCCCCAATGTTTTGACATGTTTGAGGACAGGAATTGCTGGGCCGTCAATTGGAAAGGAGGAGTAAGCTGCATCAAGGTTCTTAAATCTGTGGGGTGATCTCACAATGAATAACTAGATTTTGTCATCGTTAAAACAGAGAAAATGGGAGGCCATCCAATTTTGGCACTATATAGCCTGTTGATGAAGACAATGTCATCAGAATGGTTGCAGGTATGAGGAATAAAGAATTGGGTGTCATCAGCTCAGTTTGTGTAAGTGCTGTTACAGTGAATGAAGCATGTGGAATAGGTGGTTGGCGTAGGTGTTGTAGAGGGTGGCCGATAAGCATGCGCCTTGGAGGACAACCAGAGGAGCTCAGATAGGGTCAGCTGTTGAGTCACCAATAAATATTCTTGAGGTTTGATCACTAAGGAAAGATTTAACCCAATCAACTGTGTCAGTGGAGAAGTGGAAATGAGAACTGAGGTGTTAGCAGAGGATGTCAGGGTCCACCAGATCAAATGCTGCTAACAAATCAAGGAGCAGGAGGCTGGCTGAGTTGCCTGGGTTTTGGATGTTGTCAAGCTGCATTTTAAAGTCCAGCAGGGGAGTTTTGGTGGTATGTTTGGGCGGTACCGTGACTGTCTTGTACCAAGGACTTGGTAGAGCTTTAGGAAATGATAACATTGCAGTTAGGCAACACAGTCTCAGGTTTTGTGTAAGAAAGGGACCTTGGTGATAAGGTGGTAGTTGGTAGGCACAACTGGGTCAAGAGATTTTTTTTTAAGGGGTGGGGTGATCCACACTCTTCTGATACTGATGGGCATAACATTTTGTCATAAATGAGGCATTAACAAATTCAGGGACGATTGGAGACAGGGATGTTGAACAGAGTTTGACTATCTGAGCCAGGCAGGAGTCACCCTTACAGTTTAAGGGTTTCAGTGACAGGATGGGATTGTTAGGCAAGATTGTATACAGTAACCCTATGGGAGACTACCCCAGTCGTGTCCTCTTGGTATTAGGTATCCCACCTATTGGTATAGGTCTGTACTACACAAGTTGGTAGTGTGACTGAGCAGCCAGACATATCTCAAGAGGGGTAAATGTGTGCTGTAGAGCTGTAGCATCGAAATCCACAAATATAAGTATGCAAAAAACACTTACACTCAAGGTTTTCTAGTAAAATAATTATGTATTTATTTAACGGTCAGTTTTAAATAAGCATTCTTTAAAAAGAGCAATGTGCAACAATCAAAATACACTTAATAACACGTTCTCGGAATCAAGATAAGCAAGTAGATATTTGTTAGAGACTCTTCATACACACATACTGGGACAGTATTGGCATGTATATATCACTTTTGTACCTGGGAGAATTCTGAGGTAGTGGAAAGGGCAAGGTTAATGGACGGAAAAGGTTAACAGGTTCTCAGAGCATGTGAGCACTTTTAAAATCTCCCAATGAAATATAGAAAGAAACATTGCCCAACAATATTAGTTAAAACCAATGCATCACCTACGAGGGACAGGTAGGATCAAAGTAAATGGGACAGAAGAGTCGGCAGGGAGCCAGGACAGCCAAAGTCAATTTGGAGCAAAATCTATGGAGCTGAGGCACTTCTTAGATAGCAAAAAGTCTGCCACAAAGTTAGAGAGTTGGTTGTAGGAAATCACTGTTGGGTCATAAGCTGTTACACTTGTGAAAAGTTAGAGTTATAACCAAATCTAGAAAGGCAGCTACTGCAAATCTCAACTGAGACAAGCAAGCGACAGACAGAGACGTAAGTACCCCTTAGTCAGAAGAGTACCTTAGGTTAGAAGAAGAGGATCCAGCTGACTTCTATCCTGGTTTCAGAATTGAAGATCCTTGGTTCTTGGGTTTCAGGCATGGGGACAAGAGGGAGGACATCTGGAGGACTCCTGCACAGCAGTTTGGGGGATGGTGGCAGTTATGGGATCTTTTCAGTTCAGCTGCACTTTGCGGCATCCACCAACTTTGGTTGTGTAGGTGAAGGTTTTAGTTTCTGTGGCTGGCGCTTATTCTTGAGGACATTTTTTAATTCCATCGGTGGGGGGATATGCACCTCCTCGAGATCCCAACCCAGCAAACTCATTTTCTTACTCTTCTAAGGAATTAACTATATTTTTGTTTACTTTTGTCTTTTCTTGTTAGTCGATTTCTTTGCTGAGCTACATATCAGGGACAATGTAGCAGACTGATCATCCACCTTTGTCGCTTGTAAAGCAAAAGAGGCTTTAAAGTCACTCTTTTCACACCAAGAGATGTCACTACAGTTAGTACTCTCACTAACACTCATCCGTATTAGCCGAGTCGGAGTGTGATGCAAAAACTGCCATATCAGGTGTGTTAGAAATGTTGATGTTATAGCGTCCTCCAAGTTGTTTGTCCCCGGCAACATCTGTTCACCAACCATGGATGCCCGTTTCAGGTTTACAACAAGCTTCAGCAAAGAGTTGTTATTATCGATGGAATGTTTGTGGTCCCCGGCCAGTGATATAGATGAGTGGCGAGGTAAGGAAGGAAGTGTGGACCCAAAAAAGGTTGTGATTTCCACTTGTGAAGGTAAAGTGTGTGTGGTATTGTTTGTGAAGTCATGTTTAGTTTGGTCTCTTGTCGTATGTTGTTTATTGTGTGTAGCAGCACTACGCAAGGTTGCTTTGCACATCATTTCTTTTGTGGATAAAATAAGGTTGAATGCTCTTACCGTTCGATGCCACAAGGGGTTATACAGAGTGTTTTATGAGGGGGGAAGAGGGAAGCAATGCAGGAACCCCCTCTCCCTTCGCCCACAGACCACCAGACACGAGACACTCAGCACATACTAGACGCGTGCGCTGAAACGCTCAAGTTGTGTTTTTATTAGCTGAGATGATGGTTTGCCACCAAGTCCAGACACAGTTAGCAGATTGATGCAAGAATGATTGCCTCCAGGCAAAAGCAACAAAGTCACCAAATCGGGAGCTAGAGTCCAATAGCGTCACCAGCAGTAATTCACTTGATTTGCCAAAGAACTTAAAGCCGAGAAGTCCCAGCCACATGAGGCACTCAACACACACTCGATGCATGCACTGACATGCTAGAGTTGTGTTTTTGTTAGTTTAGAAGAGGGTTTGACGCCAAGTCCAGGCACAGTTAGCAGATCTCTGCAAGAAGGATTGCCTCCAGGCAAGAGCAGTGGAGCAGCAAAATTGGGAGCTAAAGTCCAAAAGGGTCACCAGCAGTAATTGACTTGATTCGCCAAAGCACTTAAAGCAGAGAAGTCCCAGCCACATGAGACTCTCAGCACACACTAGACATTCCATCTTCCTGTTCCTAAGTACATTCTTCATAGCCTTAAATGTTTTGGGTGTCACTAGAGCGCAGTTGAGGACAACTACAGAATAGTATGTGGATTTATATTGGGGCAGCATGGTTAAGGGGGAAAGAAACATGTCTTTTGAGTGACACACCATGGCTTCAAGTACCTGGGTCAAACCCTTAGAAAATCAGGACTGGGTGATTCTGTGGCCAAGTGTAACATTGCCCTACAGTCACCCTATTCACAGGCCTTCACAATAGTAAACAGTGTCAACAGGTTAAATATAGCCTTCCCAATTTCCTTGTTGGGATACATGTGATGCTGGAAATGCATCGGAGGGACAGGGCCTCCGTATCCTTGTCCTTTACTGCTTTTTATCATGTGTTCTGTCGTGTTTTCTGCGCAGGAGTTCATGTGGGACTCCTGGCGGTGCAGCTCTCTTTCTTTGATTTGGTGAACTGACCCGTGGGATACCCATATGGCACCCATGGGTGGGGGTACATCCCTGTGCCCCTAGTGTATTTTTTTGGGCACCTGTGGGTGGCCCACAGAGCAGGGTATGGGCTGGTGGCAGCTCCATGCTGAATTTGACAGGTGCGCGGAGTATCCTCCATTTTGGGATACCCCGGCCCTGCCATTGGGATCAGTTGATTCCTGATGGAAAACAAGATGGCCCCGGTGGCCTCTTGCTTTCTATTACCCATGACCTTGTTTTCCCAAAGTCCTGGGAAGCCCTGACTCCGTCCCTTCCCCCTGACTGGCGGTTGGATGGAAGTGCCATATATGGTGTTGTTGTGAAGGCCTAGTCAGACTAGCTGGAGCCTTCCCGGTGATGTATGTTGTGGGTACCTCCTGTGGGTGGGACCTGGGTGAATAGAGTGTGTGACGAATATGCATTCTGTGTTGTGGGTATCTAGTATCTGGTGGTTGACACAATGACCGAGACAACCCTGCCCGAAACCGGTATGAATGCAGTTTGGAGTGTTGAATGGCTCGATACTTGTCCCAATACACATAACTTGTTGTGAGTGTCTGGAGAGAAGTGAATTGCCTGAATACCTTGTGTGCCTGTTTGGCTGCCTGCCTGCATGAATGCCCGTAGTCGTGATTGGATGCTTGAGTGTGACCCAGCAAAAGGAATGGGAGATCAACAGTATATCTGGGGATCTCTCACTGCTAGGAATCATGTTCAGAAGCTGAAGTCCACTACGACGAGTAACTGGATTAACTGACGCTTGACCTTGAAGCCCTGCTGGACGAGAAGAATTGCTGTTGCTTTCCTTCCCAATCTGAAAGCTGTTGTGCCTCCAAGGACTGGCCCAGAGAGGACCTGGTAAGGTGCCCTCTTCCCGAGCTACGAGGGACCATCGTGCACAGCTGATCTTTGCCAACGCTCCCTGGTAGACAGACCTACGACAGGCTGCCGACCCGATACGGGGACTGCTGCGGAACCCCAAGGAGAAGCACTCGGACTGTTGTCCGCCACTGTCGACGACCGCCGTCGCCGACCGGAGCCGCCGTGCTCCCGTTTGGCTAAGAACTTACATTGATCATCGGACGCTCTCGTCTGCATCGTCACCCGCTTGTCTCCCGCTGGAGAAGGCCCGACCGTCGATGCGCCGAGGAATATCCACCGGTGGGTTTCCCGCCACCTACAGACCGCAGAGACGCCGACGACTCGACGCCCTTGCTGGGCCACAGTTCTTCATCATCTCTTTGTGGTCTAGAACTATTGTCATCGAGGTGCCCGGCAGGCCTCTTCCTTGCAGGACGCCAACGCTCTGTCGTCGACGAGCACCGCTAGCAACGAAGCGGCCACTTCCCTACCATAGTTCACCCTGTTCACCGTCGGACGTTCGATGACCCGTGACTCCTGCCTTAAAGGGAGGGCACTCAAGAAGGGCCGTCGATTCACTGACACCGAACGCCAAGTTCCCCGACACCCCACGACGATCCGTGGCTCCCGCCTGAAAGGGAGGCACTCAGGAAGGATTGGTCGGTGCATCGTCGGAGAACTCTACTCCACCAGGTACATTAGGGGGGTAAAACCTTAATAGGAAGAAGTAAGACTATCGGACAATATATGGACTGGGCTTGTGCTATATATCTTTATTTACAGGTTGCCCAGGTGGGGGGATCTCCACACAGAACTGTGCCTAGTGGTAGGGGTCAGCATTCTGCCTATTGTTTCAACCATCTTACGTTCCTGCCTCTCTCTATTGCTGGTTTACTCGTTATTGATCTGGGTGACATTTTAACCGTTCAGTTGATGCACTTTAATGAGATTTGATAACATTAGTGTTACCACTCTAGACGTGTATATATTTATCATTACTGACTTCCAAGTACAAAGTGCGTTATTGTGATCGTGTACATACCTTTGAATATTAATTATATAAAGACTGTGTTTTCAGTAATACAGTGTGTGGACATTCCTTTGTGGGTGTTCGGGGACTACACTGTACTTAAGAACCAGTCCGCATCACCTCCTGAGAAGCTAGGCCTTGATTGCCTGACCACGTACCAATAATAGAGAATCTTGGCTGGGGTCCTCTGTGCCTCTCCTCTACCATATAGAGAGCGGAAGTACAGACACCCCCTACCGGTCTTTACAATACATTCATCATGGAAGTCCACCTAAACTTGTGTCTATGGCTGACAATTCCAGTTGGTATGTGAAGAGCACTTGCTGGTGATCTCAAACCATGGGTTAAATTAAGGGATTGTGCACCTTTTTGAACATTGTTTACTGCTAAGGAGACTGCTGTACTGTCCACGGTCCTGGATGTTCAGGATTCTGATGGGCTATTTGATGGGCTTCCTGCTTCTTCTCTACCAGCAATGATGCTAGTTTTATTTTTATTTATTTATTTACAAGGCATTGAAAGCCTGCAGGCATCAGAGCGCCATGACAAAACACAACGGACAACATGTAATACGGAAAAGAAAGCACCACACCTCAACACAGTGGATACAACATACTAGAAATAATTTTAATACAGCCCTTTGCAACAGGAGGTATAAAGCCCTCGGACTAATCCACTATGAGTTTCAAGTTTGATGAACCTCTGGGCACATACTTGCAGTTACTAAGGTAACTTGGTAAGTTACTAGCCAGATATACAACCAAGACGAAGTCCTTGTTTTTCTGGATACACCACTAGTCAATTTCCAACCTACTTAAAATGTTCAGATGTATGTATCTAACGACCCCTGGTACGTTGACGGATCCAGGCCAAAATCTTGTTCCTTAGTGCATCTCTAGGTTCTTTCCCAACTGTCTTCTCAATGTTGGTGATGATGAAATTCCTTTCATCCATGACAAATTCCCATACATTCTTGTCCTTAAGCCCTGGCATTGAAGACTTCCACCCTCAAAGGTTTTTACGGATGGATAAAAAATTCCTGCCTTTCACAGGATGACCCGCACCAGGTTCTAGCATGGACTTCCAACATTCAATCAATAGTAGGGGGTGTAGACATCTCAACCTCTCATCTACTCCAGAGGGAGGAACGAAAAGACAAGCTATAGGATTAGAACCAATGATAGGACCCGAATCCTTGGGTGTTAGCTGTGTAATTAGTGGAGGCCGGTCCCCATCCCTCAATGGAGAGGTAGACCAGACAGGAATGTCCAAATTGGCCGAATAATGTTGCATCAACAGAGGGATTAAGGAATCTGTTTGGCATAGTTTATCCACTTTCAAAATGTGATAATTCCCCAAAGAGTTATCCAAGGAGTCCATCCAATTACAAGAATCATCTACATTTTGACACAGGTTTAATTGTTTAATTATGTTGCCCTTTACCTACACCCATTGTTCAGGGGTGGTCTGCTTCTGGCTGTTATCATCTGGGTTGGCAACTGCTACAAATGCAGGGGTAATTTGAAGCTGTGGATTAATCTTGGACCCCTCTGTGTCTGAAATGGCTATTATGGACAGGGGAGGCAAAAGTGTCCCCCTGTATTAGTTGATGGATTAGTTGATGAATTAACGAAGTTGGTGACCTCGTCTTTTGTCCGGTCTTTTGTCCGGTTAACCATGACACAAGCCGGCTCATTTTTATCATTATTCCTGGCACTGGCAACAATGGCATTCAGGGACAAATCCACACTCCTCAGTGCCCGAACCTCGGATAAGCGATTCCCCTTCAAAATCATAGAAGAGGACTTGGGAGTGGGTGCTATAGTCTCCATAGTCCCAACCCCGTTCACAACTGGGGAAGTAAAGGAGTAATAGGAATAGTGGCTGGAGATACCTTTCCCAAGACTTGCCATGGGCAGAGTCATAGTGTGTGTACCATTAGTCAGGGGGGCCACTGGCCTTTTGGCAACACCCTTTTTCCTTTTTTCTTCCCCCCCATGCATGCCATATCGAAGGGAACGTAAATGCTTGGAGGGAAGCGTTCAGTTACTTACAAAGGACTGCCCAGCAGGGTTTTCAAACGGCAGACAAGTGGGAAAACAGATGGCAAATCGTTGGCAGTCCGTCCGAAGCAGGGTCCCCCTCAGGACCCAGCACTCAGCTCCCCTGGTCCTCGAGGCCCCCCCAGGCCCAACTGCTAGAGGGAGATGCGCACAGTTGCCTCCATCCACACAGCCCAGCAGCCACAACTGTTGCAGCCATGCTCACCCAACTATTGGAGGAAGGAACCCAGGAGTGGAGCACATCAGGCTGCACTGCCACCTAGAGCACCAGCTGCCTCTGACGCACCACCGTAATGCGGGTCTGAGAAGGGTATGAGAAGGGTATGCTCTTGTTGAACCTGCTATAGGACAATGGATTTTGATGCTCCTCTCCCCATGGTCGCCTGCTGATTTTGTTTAGTTGTGTGGCCCTTTTTGAGTGTCTCATGAGTTGTTTCCTTCTGGTTTGAAGCGGCACAACTTTTCGGTTCATTCGCTCTGTTGTATTATTGTTTTCACATGCATCAGTACCTACATGTTGTCCGAATTAATGCATGAAGAATCTGCATATGCATATATTCCTCACATGGCAGTTTTTCCTCTTGCAGTCATTGCTACATGTAGTCATCATGTAGCCATAAATATCATTGGTTATATAACTGAATACAAGGATCTGTAGAAAATATGTGAACATTGTTTTCCTTTTTATTTACTCCACTCCCGTGGCAATCCACAACCATCAGAATTACACTGTTAGACACACCTTACTCTTGTATGAAAAATGCTTACATAACGTATGCTTAAATATACGCGTTGTTCAACATACATCGATTATTGTAGTATTCTTGTTTAACTTTGTGTTTCGTGTATAAAGTGTGCTTGTGTAAATGATACATTTTGTGAAGTGTAAGTCACACTTACAGTTGAGAAAAAAAAACGTTGTTACTCTGCCCTTATCTGGGGACAGTTAAAAAAAAAGGTTTTTGTTAGGTAAACTTCCACATCTTTTGTAATTACGACTCGAGCTTTCTCCTTGGTTTTTTTCAGCTTCAAGTATACTTTTCCAATAAACCTAATGTATTCCACTGTGCAAAGGGCCAAATGGATTGGGTGGTGCTGGCTGTCACACATCCATCTTCATGAAGGAGCAGGAGATGTATAATTGTAGAAAGAGGGTTTGTTCTGTGCAGTCAATGAAAATGTTGACATTCAAGTGCAGTGTCCATGTTTGCAGTCAGAACAAATTATTGTACTTGAATTTAACAGTGTCAAGGAGGTATTTTTTACCATGGTGCTAATTCACATCTGTCAGCCAGTGGCTTCCTGGCTCGAATTGTAAAGAGCTTTTTGGAAAATAACCTTCAACTGTGTTACTGCCGACCGCTTTGATGTAGACAGCTGAATTTAATATTTTCTTCATTATAGTCCCCAGTTTTAAATGTCTGACAACAGCTGAATGCTTGTATTCAGTTCACGCTTACCTTCCTCAAAGGCATTTTTAAATTGATAGACGTAAATTCTCATCCATACACTAGAAACAAGCTGACCTAGCAAGCAGAAGGTCACGCGGCAACAGAGTTTCATGGGATTTGTTTGACCGCTGAGAACATTTTGTTGGCAAATCAAGGCTAATGAACACGTTTAGCCCTCGGTTGTGAGTGACACACGTGCGATGCAGACAGCAACCCAGCCAAATCTTACTTTTTTTTGGAAAATTGACCGCCCAAAGAAGGAGAAGCCAGTCTGTGACACGAAAGAAGGGAAATGGGCAAGGAAAGAACCGAAAAAATGTCATAGGTGCACCAGCACAAAACACTTGGCCTTTGACAAGGAGTGCCCAGCAAGGGACAAAGAATGCTCAGTGTGCAAAAAGACTGGACATTTCTCAATAGTGTGCCGATGGCGAAACAAAAAAGTCACCAGTGTCAACGCTGAACACTACGTGGAGAGGGAATCTTCCTCTGACGAAGAGGGGAGACCCACTGTGATAATGGTGAACAGCCCACGGGCCAGGAGAGAAAAGCCTCACTGTGCCATTAAAATAAACGCACTGGAAACGAGAGTCATGGCTGACTCGGGCTCTGATCTAACTATAATACCCCACAGAGACAGTCAAAGTGTTCAGCACTCGGCACAAGCCCACAGTGTTCGGAGGCGCATCTATAGACCTGCTGGGCTGCATCAAAGGAAACGTGGAGTTCAAAGGAAGAGAGACCACTACAAAAGTTTACTTCAGCCAAGAAGGCCCAGCAGTATTAGGGTGGGATGATCAGGATAAACTGAAAATTAAGCTGGACCCCAGCACAGAGGACCAAGTACTGTCAGTCAGTTCCTGAGGAGTGCTGGAAGCGAGAGAAGATTATCCAAAGCTATTTGTGAAAGGGCCTGGACACATCAAAGGCTTTGTCCACAAAATACTTCTGAAAGCCAACGCAGTCCCAGTCAAACACGCTCAGAATCCAACTGGACAAAATTTAGAAAGAAGGCACCATCAAGGAGATCGAAGCATCAGAGTGGCTGAGCACGGTTGTGCTTATAAAAAAACAAAATTCACAAGAGATAAGGGTTTTGCATTGATCTCCGCAGTCTAAACCTGGAAGTAATCTCGGACAGCTACCCCCTGCTAAGCATCAACGAGTTAATCCTCATGATGAAGAAGGCCAGAGGGTTCTCAAAGTTGGACATGAGAAATGCATACCATCAAATACAGTTACAGAAGGAATACAAGCCATTGACTGCATTCATCACTCCGTTTGGCACCTATCAGTTTACGAAGATGCTGTTTGGCTTATCATCCACAGCCTCAGCGTTTCAGCGCATGATGGATGTGCTACTACGGAACGTCAGGAATGTGTCTTATTTCCAGGATGATATAGTGGTATACGCTGCAGACAAACAGACACATGATGCCACTTTAAAGACAGGCCTTACCAAGCTCCAAGAAGCGGGAGTGAAACTAAGGTACGAGAAATGTGTATTCAAGGCACAAGAAGTTGATTATTTGGGGTACAAGATATCAGACCAAGGCATAAGCCCCAAGCAAAACCTGCTGCGAGCAATAGTCAAAGCTCCCGAACCCACCAACAAAGACAAAGTGAGGTCATTCCTAGGTCTGGCTGAATATTACGCCAAATTTATCCCCAAACTCTCAGAAACCTCAGCGCCACTTTGTGAGCTCCTCAAAAAAGGGTCAGAGTACACGTGGCAAGAAGCCCAGAAAAAAGCAGTGGAAAGCATCAAGTGCCACATAGTGAGAGCGCCTTGCCTGCAACCGTTCAACCCAGACTGGTGTTCAATCATTACCACGGACGCCAGCGCGTATGGTCTAGGAGCCGTTCTCACCCATAAAAAGGACGACATGGAACATGCGGTTGCATTTGCCTCCAAGGCCCTGTCACCAGCTGAACAAAATTATTCCACAGTCGAGAAAGAGATGCTGGCTTGTGCATGGGCCGTGGAACATTTCAGGACGTACATATGGGGCACTAAGTTCAAGTTAGTCACCAACCACAAGCCCCTCATCCATATGCTCAGCCCAGGAGGGACCAAAGTGTCGACACCCAGATTAGCATGCATAGCAGCCAAACTGCAAGAATATGCTTTCGATGTACAACACATCTTGGGGTGGAAGAACTCGCAGGCAGACTAAATGTCAAGATTGCCAGAAGGAAAAGACAATGCCACCAACTTCTTGCAAGAAGAATGCATTGTAGCATCCATTACAGATCTCAGAGCCACAGGAATAAGGAAAACCATGCTGTGCAGAGCCCATGCAGGTCATTTAGGAAACACCATGACGCGACGCAGAGTGAGGGAGGCCTACTGGTGGCCCTCCATGGACCAGGAGATTCGTACAATGATCGAGAAATGCCATGAGTGTCTCAACAGTGACAAACGCTTGAAGATTAGACAAGCGCCCATGATTCCTACGGAAATCCCTGAAGCTGTGTGGTCAAAAGTAGGCCTAGACTTTATAGGATCACTGGAAGCAATGGCGCCTGAACATCGATATGGCATAGTGTTAGTGGATTATCTATCGAAGTGGGTCAAAGCAGTGTTTGTCCCCAACATCATGAAAGCCACCGTGATAGAAGTCCTTAAAGCCATCTTCCAGAGGGAAGGACTCCCCAGCGAGTTAGTGACAGACAGCGGGGTACAGTTAATATCCAGAGACATGGGGCCTCATTACTACTTTGGAGGTAGCCATGGTGCTACTAGCGCCATGGTTGCATCCAAAATCGTGTCCGGGTTCCCTGAATGGGGAATTACCTGGCCATTCCGAATTCGGAGGGCCCGGTAATTCCTCCTTCAGGGAACCCGGGCCCCGTCTTTCCCCATTCCCATTCGAGCCCCCATAGGGCTCAATTGGAATGGGGAGGGAGCTAACAACGGGCCTCTCAATTACGGGCCTGTTGTTAGCTCCCTGGTTCCCTCGAGGAACCCGCTATGGATGTCTGGAAAAAGCAGACATCCAGAGCGGGTACTGCGAGGGGACCTCGTAATAGTGCAGAGTGGGTTTAATGGCGCCAGCACCATTACCGGCGCCGTTAAACCCATTCCGCACTACTCGTAATGAGGCCCATGGAACTGTTCCTGAAGAAACATAACATTTACCAGAAGAAAACAGTGCTATTTCACCCCAAGCCCTTAGGCTTGTGGAGAGGGCCAACAGATTTATCAAAGGAGCCATCCAATTAGCGACTGCCTCTGGAATGGATCCCCTCAAGGCGACCAAAGAGGCCATCGCAGCTCACAGACTGACTCCCAACGGTATCACCCAAATCTCCCCATTGAGAGGGAGGAGAGCGGCCTCCACACTAGTACACCATGGTTGGCAGAGTAAGAGAAGACGAGGAAGTAGACATGGCAGAAGTAGTGTGGAGAATAGAGAACAGCAAATCACGCATGAAAAGGTAAAGCGACAGAAGAAGAAGGATAAAACAAGGGTGGGAGGTAAAAGAAGGAGATATGATCAAAATATGTTTACCGACCAAAGATCAAATGACTGGCTCAAGGTACAGCAGATACATAAAAGTGGTTCACAGAGGACCTAACCACGTCCGCAACGACGATGGCCTCACATGGAACATGGAGAGAGTAGCCATGTTTGAAAAGAGGCAAGAGAGAGAAAAGACCCATGAAAGACCCGAAACCTATGAAGTACCGGACAGAGAGGCAGAGAGAGAATGAGAACTGGAGACAGGCGGAAGACAAGTTGAAGAAGAAGAAATCGAAGCAGATGCACCCATGGTGGAGCAAGAAGATGATCATAAGCAGGGCACCAATGGTGAGAGGGATGACCGGCCGAGAAGGGAACACAGAAGACCGGTGAGATACAATGACTATGTCCTGCAGTAATCTGTTCTGCATTAACAAAGGGAGGTGTGTAGAGATATCGCGAGACTTCCAGTCTCGCGAGATCTCGCATGAAAGGCGGAAGTGCGGCCCCTGCACTTCCCGCGAGGCAGAAGGAGCGGTGAGAAGGCACGGAGCAACATCGGCCCCCGTGTGCTCCTCCACTGGGCCAAATTGAGGCCTGCATTAAGAGACTAGAGACTCACTGTTTGGAGCAATGTTGCAGGGCCTTTTGCCGATTTCATATGAAGCAGTTTTACCATGCAATTAAGAAGCTGATATATTGTATTGAATAAAGAAGCCACCTCAGCAACTCAGCAGCCTCCTGTGTGTCATTACCTTTATTACACAACACATTTTCTTTATGTCTAGTATGTGGGTCAAAAGTGAAGTACAAAATATAGGCAAAATCACATGTACTCATTACTTTTCCACCATGTTAGTGTAAAAGTGTAACCGCCACCCACAAACTATGCTTTGCCAGCAGCATACACAATGGGCCTCATTATAAGGCTGGCGCTCCCAGAATGAAGGGGGCCGGTACGGGACCGGCCCCCTTCATTACAGGAGCGCCGATTACAAGCTTCCCTTCGCGGGACCCAGATCAGCAGGCGTCTTTTCCGGGTCCCGCGAGGGGAAGAGGGAGGTAACAATGGGACACTCATAATGTGCCCGTTGTTACCTCCATCCCCATTCCCATTGAGCCCTATAGGGGCTCAAATGGGAATGGGAAATGGTTCCTGCAAGGAGGAATTATCGGGTCCTCCAATGTTGGAATGACCCGGTTATTCCTCATTGCAGGAACCCGGTAAATGAACCCGGTTTGGCGGCAGCCATGGAGCTAATAGCTCCATGGCTGCCGCCAAACTAATAATGAGGCCCAATGTCTTCCTAGTGGTAGTTTCAGGTGGATTCTATAGGAATCCATTGCATTCATCCATGCTGGTGTTAATGCAACTACATTTGTTTGGTGCAGTGGGAAACAAAGGTGTTTTGTCCATACTGCTCCCAAGCTCTGGCATACAAATGCCCCACATTGTAGCAGTTTGGAGAAAAAAAGTGGTGGTAGTCACATCTACTACCATTCTTCCAACCAGCTTCAAGTGGAACATGACATAAAGGACTCGTCCAATTGTTTTCCTCAGGAAAAGTTAAATAGTACCATTCTTTATGTTGCCATTTTTAAAAAAACGTCTAAATGCACTCAGCTTTTTTTGAAGAATGCAATAAATACATATTTTGAATGCATTGGCTCTTAAATGTTTCTTGGCTTTGTTCAGGTCTTGGCATGTGGTAAATTACTTACACTGCAGTATGACATGGTTCCTAAAAACCAAGCCATCTATTTAACAAGGTAACATTATTGTGACTGTATTTCTTTCAATTAAGGATCCATTATTTAAATGTCAGGTATAAAATGTAAATATGATATGATATGGCATTTTTTTAAATTGATTTAGCTGATTTACATCAACCATTCAATTTGTATACATAACTTTTTAATTTACAAAATTACATTATCACTTCATTAACATTTCATTACTTTTAAAATCAATGTCATCACTTTTTTTTACAATCTTGCATGAACCATTGTCCGTAGTGTCTTCCATTACTGAACCTGAGCTTCTGATGAGGTCTAAAGTTTATACAGACAAATTCAGCAAGAATAATTCATCATCACTGTTTTTACAACTGTACTTGTCTATATTTCCCCACATGTATTTTTAGTCTGCACTTTTTACCACTGGCTTGGCCACAGAGGTACGATGGTTCATGCCCCTTCTGCTTTTTCGATCTTCACCTAGACGTATACCCTTGATCATTCACCAAGCTTTAAGGATATAATGAAAGAATGCGTGGACATTCGAAGGCTCATCAATGGAGTAGACAATACTATAGGCCATCTCTGTTCTGGTAACATATTGCCAAAGTATGTCAAATGTTTGTGAAAGTGAATGGCTCTTGATTTGCTTAGCGCTGGGCATTTCACTATTAGATGTTCCATTGTTTCTTTTTCTGTTTTAACCATATGGCATTTATAACGCGCCTATACACAAGTGTTTCAAGGCGCGTCAAGGCAAGGAGGGGGAACAAAGGAAAGACAGACAATGATCATACTAGGCCAGGTGTCATTCAGATCGAGCAAGCGCATGGGAAGGGGGAAAGGGAAAAAGTGCGTGGGGGACGGGAGAGGGGAAGTGCAGTACATGGGATAGTAGAATACATATATAATAAAAACAGCCAGATTGTGGCAAGTGCGAGGTAAATGCAGACTTAAGTGCTGGTAGGGGGGCTGTAGGGATACAGAAAACAGTCCCCAGGTGCAGGGATTGCCAGGGAGGTAGTGCAGGTGTGCAACTGGTGGGGCCTGGGCCCAAGATCAGAACGGGTGGCCAGGTAAACAGTCCAATATCAGCCAGGAATTCAGCAGGGGAGAGGGGGAGAGAAAGCAGAAGCAAAGATGAAGATTTTGAGGTGCTTCCAGAACCGGAGATGGTTCTCCTCAAGTTTCAGGGAGGCAGGAAGGCTGTTCCAGAGGGAGGCCCCTGCTGAAGAGAGAGATCAACCACCAACTCTTTGCTTGGAGAATTGACTGACCCTGAGGGAGCTGGATGCGGAAGAGGGAAGAGCTCGAGAAGCAAAATATTTAGGAAGAGAGAGTTGAAGGTATTGTGGCCCCAGGCCCCATAAGGCCTTGTGGACAATGCAGAGGGTTTTGAACTTAATCCTCGCAGCCACTGGGAGCCATTGCAGAGATTTCAGTCTTGGGGATATACGATCCCTGGGCTTGAGGCCAAGGACAAGTCTCGCAGTCCTGTTCTGGATAAGTTGCAGAGGGCGGAGACTAGAGGCAGGCAGATTTAAATAGAGGCTTTTACAATAGTCCACCCTAGAGAGAACCAGGGCTTTGGAGACAGTGAGCTTCTGGGGGAAGCAGAGGAAAGGAAGAATACCTTTGAGGAGGTGCAGCTTGTAGTTTGACTTCTTAGAGATGTCAGAGATGTGAGGAGAGAAGGAGAGTGTGGAGTCAAAGAAGACCCCAAGGTTTTTTGCCTTGCAGGTGGGAGCAGGAAGAGGGCCAAGAGAGGCTGGCCAGAGAGCCGCAGGGAAGGATGGAGTGGGTGTGCCGATGAGTAGAATCTCAGTCTTACTGGCATTAAGGCAGAGGTCATTGGCAGCACACCACTCCTGGATAGCAGACAGACAGTCAGAGATGAGGGAGGGAGAGGAGGAGGCCGAGGGTAGCCTGAAAATGAGCTGGAACCATCCGCATAGCACTGAAAATCGGGGCAGAGAGCGGCGAGGCGGTGGGCAAGGAGTGCCAGGTATAGGTTGAACAGCCAGTTAGAGAGGTTAGATCTCTGGGGAACACCACCGATAGAGAAAAAGATATTGAAGAGGAAGGACCCAAGTTGGACCTGGGAGGGTTGATCGGAGAGGAAAGAAGTCAGCCATGCCAGAGCCTGACCAGTGATACCCAGGTTATCATGGAGACGGTTGAGCAGGATGGCATGGTTGACAGTGTCAAAGGCAGAAGAGAGATCAAGCAAGATGAGGACGCACAGGGTGCTAGAGTCAAGGTTGGAGAGCAGGTCTTCACGGATGTTCAGGAGAGCAGTTTCCATGATTCTGGCAGCTCTGAAGCCAGATGGATGGTCATGAAGACAGTCAACAGATTCAGTGTGGAGTTTCAACAGCGGGGGAAGCCAGTTTCTCCAGGAGCTTGCCCAGGAAGGAAGCGATGGAGATTGGGTGATAGTTAGCCAGGCAGGAGGGGTCGGCAGAGGGTTTCTTAATATGCTATTCAACAGTGACCCTATTGTGCCCCACTTAATTACTCCTTGCCCTCAGAATTATTGGCAAAGCAAGCAATTGTTTTAAAATGTAAAATCACTGAAAATAGGGTCTTCACTAAAATAGGAGTGACGACGAGTGAGGGAATGAGTGTGAGAAAGGAGGGCAACACATTGAGCTTACTTGCAGTTAATGTACCTCCTCAGCAAACCTGTGTGCTAAACCTATCGGTCACAGGATCCATTTCAATATCATATGTCAGGTGGTTGACCACCAACGGTAGATATGTGTACTGTGTACACCACTGAGTTCCAAACCTTGGACATATTTACCACTCAGGAACAACCAAACATGCCTGCTTCAGTTAAATGGAAGTGATTCCAGTGAGGTCTATGCGCCATGTGTGTGTAAATGCAATATTCTGTGTCTTTTCCACATCAAATGAAACCTAAAGTGTGATGCATAATGGGCCAGAAAGTTCATGGTATGCAGCATGGAGTGAGCCACGCATGTGATAAGAGGAGTCCCACAAATGTGCTTAATTTGACAAAGAGTGAAAACAAATGAACCTCTCTCCCATGTGCTGCTCTTCTCACTGCCTCTGTTGTGACACAAATCAGCCATTTAATGTCCTGGTCCCTTCCTCCCCCACATTGCCCTGAAGGTAACTTTATTGGACTGAAGGACCCAATATTGCCCTGCTGCCCCCTTTATTGCCCTGCTGCTCAAAACATTTTCCTGCAGGGATACCCATTCACCTACAGACCCCCATATTGACCTGCCACCCCCATATTTCCCTGCAAGACCCCCATTAACCCTCACATAACATCAACTACCTATGTGTCATATATCAGTTTACCCCCCCCCCGATGACATTTTACAACCCTAACTGTGTATTTCCCCTGTTACTGACATTCTGCACCCTTAGCTATTTCATCCTCCCTTACTGGCATCCTGCCCTCCTGACATGAACATTGATCTGTATATATACACAATAACCTTTTTCCAAGAAGAAGTACAAACTAGCTGTTCATGCTTACAGGGCATACATTTCATACTTAGCCTATAATTTAACATGTTCAGTGATAAAAATCTAGGCATGAAACTTGTGAGAATTCAAACAATAACATAATTGCAGCATAGTGGTTAAGTGCTGTATCTCAAACTCCTGCAGACCAGGGTTATCCAATGGCACTATTCAGCATAAATGTGATTTTCTTTTCATTTCACTTTTTCTGTTTTATAATGTTGCCCAGAGGTGTTGTAATCCTCGTTTTTAATGTATGTGTAGTGTAAGAGGGAATGTGGGGTGTCAGGTGTGCTGTCATCTGGGAGGGTGTGCATGCAATGTCGGTGTGTTTTATGTGAGCGTCTGTGTGTCTACATGGTGTGACGGTTTGTGTGAGGGATTGTTTGTGCAGTATGCATTTGCTACGTGATGGCGAGTGTTAGTGTGTGCACTTGTGTGTGTATTTTAGCATTGTGATATGTCAAGTGTGAGTTTTCAGTGTCAGTGTGTGTTTGTGTGTGTGCATGTATCCATGTAATTTGGAAGATGCCCATCCAGTTCTTGTTTTTTTTTAATTTTGTGACTTGAAGTTTTGTTTTGTCCATCAAGTGTCCTGTACTACAATTCCCAAAACGCAAAATAAAAAGGAAATCTGAATGATCATCTTCCAAATACCAAGGGACGTTTGGCTACAACAATATATACAGCACATGGCTAAATTCATGATTTCTCCTGTACCTCTATTTGTTGGGATGAATGGCAGTAGGGCATCTGTAAGTTGTTGAAGGAGGAGGTACGTAGTGTAGAATCAGAGGAGGGTGAAAAAAAGAAACATAGTTTTTTTCAGCTGAGGAAAGTGAGAATATGTGGTGTCTACTTGCCCCCACTGTTTTCAAAGTCTAAAAGTTGTGCAATCTAGTAAGGGAAAAATGGGACTGTGTGGCTAACCCCTCCGTTAAGCTGAAAAGGGCAGAAAGATGGGTAGACATGATAGAGAGGACAGATGGAACTCTCCTAGATACAATAGAATCTTCCCCAGAGGGCATGCGAGAGGCGTTCGCCTTCTTTTATGAAGACTTGTACACCAGCGACCCTCCTCCCCCACCGGGATATATAGATGCTTATCTCAAAGATTCAGATCTCCCTGCACTCACGCGCCCTGAGGCTGAGGCCCTTGACACTCCGGTCACTGGGGAACAAGTTGCAGAGGCCATTAAACGTCTTAAGTTGGAGAAGGCGCCTGGGGACGATGGCTTCACCCCCGGCTTCTATAAAACGTTCACTGCATTCCTTACCTCCTTCCTGGTGGCCCTATTCAACCACATCTTCGAAACAGGACAGGCACCTCCATCCTTTGCCCAGGCCCTACTAACGGTCATCCCAAAAGAAGGTAGAGACCCAAAACACTGTGGGTCATATTGCCCCATATCACTCCTCAACATAGACGCCAAGATATATGCGAGAGTAACATCGGCCACATTAGAAACACATCTACCGAAATTAATACACATCGATCAAGTCGGCTTTGTCATGGGGAGACAGGGAGCGGATACAATGAGGAAAACATTACACTTGATACATGAGGCAAAGGGGAGGAGTGACGACCCGAGCCTCCTGTCGCTTGAGGCCGAAAAGGCCTTCGACCGAGTGGACTGGGAGTTCCTAGAAATAATAATTGTTTTCATGGGGCTACCCCGTCTTGATTTCTTAAATGTGCTGAGGGCACAGTGTATTTGGGAGAGGGTGAAGTTGGAAGTTGGGATGTGATTAGTGTCTAGAGCAGTAGTCTACAAACATTTGGCTTAAGCAAAATGTGGGCAGGTGGAGCCCCCAAAAATGCCAAATGAAAAGTAAGTCCAATTGGCTATGAACTCTCATGCGCTGTCACTGCACTTTACTCCACCACATTCTCTGGACTCCCCCCCCAGCATTTTTTAAATGCATTTGTTCAAACCTCCAACCCCTGCCCCCACTTGTCAAAATCAGCTCCATGGCCTAACACAAATATTCACACAGCAAGCACGCTTGATCATTAATACGATCACCCATCATACTCTCAACACATGCATCCATACACATCTTTAAATAAACGTACCCTCTGCTCCAGCGACATGAACGGCAAACCGAAAGCAAGAGCTTCCTGTACATGTGTGCTGGGGCCTCAGCATGCGTGCTGAAACACCCTGCTCCATTTATGTGCGAGGAGGCGCAGGAGCTCCCTCTTGCACATACAGACATGCAGTTCCCCAGCCACCATTTCCAGGGAGCTATGCAAGGCTGGCGAAGCAAAACACCCCCAGCCTTGCATTGAGCATGTGCGGCTGGGGAACAACTGTTACAAGGAAAGCCTTTCAGCCAGCCCAGGAGCACTCCCTCAGCTAGAAAAAGCAGACTGCTCAGTTTCACTGGGCTGGCTCCCCCCATAATGGGAGAGGGGGTTGTTGGGTCGATGCCCTATCGCCCATTATGGATTAGCTCCACTGCTCAGGCCTCCCCTGCCACTCCCTGGGCTCCCCACAACCTACACCCTGAAAGGGAAGTCTTGTTTGAGCTGACTCACTTGCAATGGAAGACGCACAATATAATAACCCATTGGTAGTTCAGCTCAAAAGACCTTTGCCTTTTAAGATTACATAGTCCAGAATACAGAGTGTTAACCAAAATATACTCTTTTAAATGTAAAATAAAAGTCTTGGACTCTGGTCTGCCAGAGTTCAAGGACCAGAATTCAATCACTACCTCACAATTGCTTAGTGCTACATGGTGAGTACATTTCATACTTAGCCTACAATTTAAAATGTCCATTTGCAAAGGCTAAGTATGAAACATGTGAGAATCCCAACAATAATGTCATTGCAGAATAATGGTTAAGTATTGTGTCTGAAACTCCTGCAGGGCAGGGTTCTCGAAGGCAGCATTGAGCACAAATGTGCTCTTATTTTGTTTTATAATGTGGCCCTGAGACAGTGTAATACATGTCCCATTCAGTTTCATAATGTTGCAGTAAATACATGTTTTTCAGGTTTAATCCATATTACAAAATGCAAAGTGCCTGCAGATTCATGTCAATTGCGACCTCTTGCGCCAAAACATTCTTGCACCGAGAGGTACAAAATGCAAAGCACCTGCAGGTTCATGCTGTGCCAATTGCCACCTCTTGCGCCAAAACATTCTTGCGCCGAGAGGTCCCTGCGCCCAACTGACTGAATCTAACTGGTCATGCCCCAATTGAACATGCAGCAAAAAAAAATGATAGCATTTTGAGGGGTTCCTATTGGAGTCTGATTTGCCTTAACTATGTGGCTATTGCTGCCCTACAATATATTACATGGCCACAGTAGTGGCCATGTAGTTATGGTTAAGTTGCTGTTTCCATAGGAAGATCACTTTTTGGGTGGCTTATAACTTCGCTCTCCCTGGCCGGATCCTCACCAAACTTTGCAAAAAAAAGTATTTGGGTAATTCTGAATATTTTTGCAAAGTTTGGTGAGGATTCGTCCAGGGGGGGCAAAGTTATAGTAAGTATATGTGTTAGACGTTCTTTTTGTGTTCGATTTGTTTGCGGACATCACGGGTGTTCTGAAATGTTCTAAATAAACTGACTGGGGGGTGTTCTAAGGACTCAATATGTGTCATTTTTGTTCGCAAGCAAAGTGAAACTGTTTTAAGAACACTCGTGGTGTCCGGGGAGTGTTCGTAGGGGGTGTCTTTAGGACGCTGTCCGTATTGTTCTCTGTCAAGTTGAATTTTTTTCTCAGAACACCCTCGGTGTCCTGAAATGTTCGCAAATAAACAAAATGGGGATGTTCTGAAGACGTTTTTGAGAACACTCCCGGTGTCCTGAAATGTTCGTAGGGGGTGTCCTGAGGACGCTGTCCGTATTGTTCTCTGTCAAGTTGAATGTGTTCTAAGAACACCCGCGGTGTCCTGAAATGTTCGCAAATAAACAAAATGGGGGTGTTTTGAAGATGCTTCTAAGAACACTCGCGGTGTCTGGGGAGTGTTCGTAGGGGGTGTCCTGAGGACGCAGCCCGTATTGTTCTCTGTCAAGTTGAATGTGTCCTGAGAACACTTGCGGTGTCCTGAAATGTTCGCAAATAAACAAAATGGGGGTGTTCTGAAGACGCCTCTAAGAACATTCGCGGTGTCCGGGGAGTGTTCATAGGGGGTGTCCTGAGGACGCTGTCCGTATTGTTCTCTGCCAAGTTGAATGTGTCCTAAGAACACTCGCGGTGTCCTGAAATGTTCGCAAATAAACAAAATGGGGGTGTTCTGAAGACGCCTCTAAGAACATTCGCGGTGTCCGGGGAGTGTTCATAGGGGGTGTCCTGAGGACGCTGTCCGTATTGTTCTCTGCCAAGTTGAATGTGTCCTAAGAACACTCGCGGTGTCCTGAAATGTTGGCAAATAAACAAGATGGTGGTGTTCTGAAGACGCTTCTAAGAACACTCCCGGTGTCCTGAAATGTTCGTAGGGGGTGTCCTGAGGACGCTGTCCGTATTCTTCTCTGTCAAGTTGAATGTGTTCTAAGAACACCCACGGTGTCCTGAAATGTTCGCAAATAAACAAAATGGGAGTGTTCTGAAGACGCTTCTAAGAACACTCGCGGTGTCCGGGGAGTGTTCGTAGGGGGTGTCCTGAGGACGCTGTCCGTATTGTTCTCTGTCAAGTTGAATGTGTCCTAAGAACACTTGCGGTGTCCTGAAATGTTCGCAAATAAACGAAATGGGGGTGTTCTGAAGACGCCTCTAAGAACACTCGCGGTGTCCGGCGAGTGTTCGTAGGGGGTGTCCTCCTGAGGACGCTGTCCGTATTGTTCTCTGTCAAGTTGAATGTGTCCTAAGAACACTCGCGGTGTCCTGAAATGTTCGCAAATAAACAAGATGGTGGTGTTCTGAAGACGCTTCTAAGAACACTCCCGGTGTCCTGAAATGTTCGTAGGGGGTGTCCTGAGGACGCTGTCCGTATTGTTCTCTGTCAAGTTGAATGTGTTCTAAGAACACCCGCGGTGTCCTGAAATGTTCACAAATAAACAAAATGGAGGTGTTCTGAAGACGCTTCTAAGAACACTCGCGGTGTCTGGGGAGTGTTTGTAGGGGGTGTCCTGAGGACGCTGTCCGTATTGTTCTCTGTCAAGTTGAATGTGTCCTAAGAACACTCGCGGTGTCCTGAAATGTTCGCGAATAAACAAGATGGTGGTGTTCTGAAGACGCTTCTAAGAACACTAGTGGTGTCCAGGGAGTGTTTGTAGGGGGTGTCCTGAGGACGCTGTCCGTATTGTTCTCTGTCAAGTTGAATGTGTCCTAAGAACACTCGCGGTGTCCTGAAATGTTCGCAAATAAACAAAATGGGGGTGTTCTGAAGAGGCTTCTAAGAACACTCGCGGTGTCCGGAGAGTGTTCGTAGGGGGTGTCCTGAGGACGCTGTCCGTATTGTTCTCTGTCAAGTTGAATGTGTCCTAAGAACACTCGCGGTGTCCTGAAATGTTCGCAAATAAACAAGATGGTGGTGTTCTGAAGACGCTTCTAAGAACACTCCCGGTGTCCTGGAATGTTCGTAGGGGGTGTCCTGAGGACGCTGTCCGTATTGTTCTCTGTCAAGTTGAATGTGTTCTAAGAACACCCGCGGTGTCCTGAAATGTTCGCAAATAAACAAAATGGGGGTGTTCTGAAGACGCTTCTAAGAACACTCGCAGTGTCCGGGGAGTGTTCGTAGGGTATGTCCTGAGGACGCTGTCCGTATTGTTCTCTGTCAAGTTGAATGTGTCCTAAGAACACTTGTGGTGTCCTGAAATGTTCGCAAATAAACAAGATGGTGGTGTTCTGAAGAAGCTTCTAAGAACACTCGCGGTGTCCGGGGAGTGTTCGTAGAGGGTGTCCTGAGGACGCTGTCCGTATTGTTCTCTGTCAAGTTGAATGTGTCCTAAGAACACTCGCGGTGTCCTGAAATGTTCGCAAATAAACAAGATGGTGGTGTTCTGAAGAAGCTTCTAAGAACACTCCCGGTGTCCTGGAATGTTCGTAGGGGGTGTCCTGAGGACGCTGTCCGTATTGTTCTCTGTCAAGTTGAATGTGTCCTAAGAACACTCGCGGTGTCCTGAAATGTTCACAAATAAACAAGATGGTGGTGTTCTGATGACGCTTCTAAGAACACTCGCGGTGTCCGGGGAGTGTTCGTAGGGGGTGTCCTGAGGACGCTGTCCGTATTGTTCTCTGTCAAGTTGAATGTGTTCTGAGAACACCCGCGGTGTCCTGAAATGTTCGCAAATAAACAAAATGGGGGTGTTCTGAAGACGTTTTTGAGAACACTCCCGGTGTCCTGCAATGTTCGTAGGGGGTGTCCTTAGGACGCTGTCCGTATTGTTCGTTGTTAAATTGAACGTGTTCTAAGAACTATCGAGTTGTTCTGAAATGTTCGTAGGGGGTGTCCTGAAAACGGTGTCCGTATTGTTCGCTGGCAAGTTCAAAGTGTTCTAAGAACACTCACATTGTTTGCCGACATTAAAAGTTTCCCATAGATCATAGTTGAAATGTTTGACTCTATGGATGTGATATGCTGCGGTGGTTGTTGCCAGGGCATAGAGTCTTGGGTGCATGACCATTTGGCCATGCACCCAAGAATGTATGCCCTGGCAACAACCACCGCAGCATATCACATTCATATTTGCTTATAACTTTGGGTGAAAAACAAATGTATAAGGAACAAAGGTATTAGATACTATGGATGTGATATGATGCTATGGTTGTCCTTATTATTGTATACTTACTGTTTGGTCTAGTAATGGGTGTCCATGTTTTTCTTCTTCATTTCTGTGATAAAAGAAAATAGCATGTTAGTATTAGTATTTTGTAATGACTTATTACATTGTATAAGCAATATACTTTTATTTTTTTCGACCCTCATATTTAGTAGAGTACAAATCAGAGTACTGTGCAATTTGCTCAGTTTCTGTATTTGTTGCTAAAATCATTGGGTCTGTGGGAAAAAAAAAAATACATGTTGGATTAAAAAAAAACCTTTTTCTGTTATGCTACAGTTTATTTGTTTGTTTTCAGTGTTCACTTGTTGTTTCTGGCTAATGCTTTATACTTTGCTTTGTTGTATTTTTTTTGGAGCAGTAACAGATTCTTCATTTGTTTTGATATTATAACATTTTGGAGCAGTTAGATACCAATTGGCGTATTCTAACTGTCTATTTTTTTAATATATTTTAGTGGTTTTGATTTATAAATTTGGATATTGTTAAATTTTGGGACAGTTAGATACCAATTGGCGTATTCTAACTGTGTATTTTTTGGTCTAATTTAGTGGTATTTATTTATCTGATTAGTTGTTGTAGAATCTTTGAGCAGTTAGATAGCTTTTGGAGTATTCTAACAGTTTATATTTTTTTAACACAAATTTACTTAAAGGTTTAAATACAGTTTATTTATCAAATTTTGGTTTTAAGAACATCAAATAAGCGTTTGTAAGATTTGCTGGTAATCTCTGCTTTAGAGTAATGGTACTATCATTACATTCAAACCATCCACATTTCTTTTTTATATATGCCGTCTAGTGCCCTGAATTGGTTGTGGCTCCTGCGTGGTAGATTATACCTATTGTTGTGAGGGTTTTCTTACCAAGTGATATTTGACTATGTGTGAATCCAGTCAGCTTGCAGTTGTTTTTGGTACCATCTGCATTGTAACGTAGAAGCATTAGTATTACGTATTTACTATGTGTTTGTATTACTAACGTGGAGCGATTATCTGAATTGCAGGTAGAGCATAATCTACCATGGTTTGCATTTTGTACAAGATGCTGAAATGGAATGGATTCACAATTTGGTATTGATATATATATGAAGCGTTCATTGGGAATTTCTTCTTGTGTCACATTGTTGCACAGAGTGCATGTATGTTTCCACATGTATGAAATCTGGAAGATTTCCTTTATAGGTATGTTTTTGTTTACCAGTACTTGTAGTAAGTACATTAAAAATTCTTGTGGATCTTCCTGTGAGTTTATACTGAATTTCACCATTCCAGCACAGTAGTCCAATTCTTGTCTTATTCCATAAACACTATATGTGTTGTCAGGATTGTTTTTTGCGTTTCTATGAAGTACTAACATTTGCATACACAATGGGTTCTAAAGTGTAAGTAAATGTTGTCAACAATTGGTGGTAATTGAAATAGAATATTCATTGCTACATTTGCATAGCAACTTACACCAACTATATTTGAGAATTTAAATGGTCCAGGTAGTTCTGTATCTAACTGATTTTTTTGGAGTTTGTCTTCCTTCTTTAAAGAAGTACCTGGTTTACTTTCTCTAATTGATTCTTTTTTGTTTGTGGTACTTGATGAAGTATTAGTTTCTTTTACTCTCTTTGGAGGATTTGCAGTGACGTCCTGTTGCATTTCTGTTTGATTTAGTTTTCTTTTACAACGTTTTAGTTTTTGTGGAACAGAATATGTGTTTAGATGGGGAGTGTATAGTGAGCGAAGTCTATTATATTCTAATGCAAGGAATATCAGCGTTTACTTTACTTGCATCAAAGTTGATTAGAAATAGACCGTCCAGTGTACGTAAGCGTGATAGTGCTACGTAGCTCATGCCTTCTTTAAAGACTGTGTTACCAATATCTATCATTGCTTTGTCTAGGGTAAGACCTTGTGATTTATGAATCGTGACTGCGTATGCAAGAGTTAGAGAAAATTGTTCTCTGCGTACATACATATCTTTGAAGAGAAGGAATCTAGCTGTTGAGTGTCCTATCCGTTTTACTTCTGAAAGTTTGTCAAAGAGTATATTGACAAACTGAATTTTGTTGTCACTTGGGTATGTTTGAAAGCCAACAACTCTACCCAGTGCTCCATTAACTAGTCCTTGGTCCACGTCAAGGTTACGTTTAAGCATTACTCTGCAATTTAAGGATAATTTTAACATCTTTTCTAAGCCTGCTGTGTTTGAGATTGATTTTTCTAAATTATTTAGTCTTGTTGTGGCTTGGTCACACATGGGTAGTGTCATACCATGTACATCTAGTTTGTCTGTGGCGCTAATTTCCATTATTGGTTGCATTTCTTTACTTAACATTATTTCATTGAATTTGAGACAGCTTGCAAGAGTTGGCATTAAGGCCATACAATTGACATTTTTGTGGGCTAATTGTTCCATAACATCTGTAGCACATGCATTATCGCCATAAAGTGCATTAATGTGCCGGGTTTTCAATGTTGCTTCTGCTTCTTTAGAAAGTATACCAACTCTCAAACTTTTTAAAATGTTGGTATAAGTTAGATCTGCAGCTTGGCGCATGTTTTCTGTTAATTCTCTGTATTGGAAATGTTGCCAAAGGTTGACATTGCCAATGCTGCCAACAGTTTTACGGCAGAGTTTGTGCCCTAATGTTTTAAAAATAGGTTCACCTTGTACTGGTGTTAATTGAAGCAGATCTCCAAAAACAATAATGTGTTTTCCTGCAAAGAGCTCTTCATAGTCTGTTTTGAGTACTTCTTGTAATCTGAGGTGAATCAAAGCTAACATCAGGTTGGAGACCATGCTCACTTCATCTATTAGTAGCATTTTCATTTGTTTCAATACTCTGCGTAATTCCATTGCAGCTTCTGCAGAAAGTTTGTAATAGTCTAATTTGTTCTGGTGTTCTACTGGTAATAGTAGTAATCGGTGTAATGTAACACCACCTATGTTGTAGGCAGCTAAACCTGTGGGGGCAGTGACAACAGCTGACAGTTTGTTGTTTGTCAATTGTTGACGGAACTTACTAATGATTTTGATTAGCAATGTTTTGCCAGAACCAGCTTCACCACTGACGTACAGTAGTGTAGGTTTATAATTATGGCAGGAACATTCTTTATTTTCATGTTTTACACCATGTGCAATTTGTTTTGTTACTTCTTGAAAAATGCTACTTTGCTCATTGTTTAGTGTTGATTGTAGTATAGTTAAGTCTTCCTTATCTTCATACTGACACATGGTATTTTCTACTTCTATCATAGCTAATTCTGCCTCATTTGTTATTAGTGGTTCTCCCAGTGGTTCTTGGCTTCCTGTTACAGAAGGTTGACTACTGTCAGGAGGATCCTTATACAGTTGGGCTTAGAGTTCTTCTTCATGTTGTTGTTCATTGTGCAACATTGTTTTTTACTGTGTAAAGTTTACATCAGTTATAGTGCTATCATTTGCTTTGAAAGCATCCTCATATGAGTCATAGTTATCTGGTAATTGTTCTTCTTTTCTCCATGGTTTGAAGAGTTGTAGCAGGGACATGTAATATACTTCTTTATGTTGAGGAGTCTTCAATGGCAATTTGATATGATTAATTAAATTTGGTTTAGTGAGTTTAACTAAGCTGCCTTCACACTCTGTCACTCTATATTTACCTTTTTTTCATCAGGATTCATATTATTTTTGTATGTGTAGTTTTGGGCTATTTGGTATAGACACATGTTTTCCAAAGTATTACTTCTGTTTGGGTAGTATGTGTCCAATAAATTGTTTTTTAAAATGTCTTGGTTGTTGGGATCATGTTTGGCTATTGTTTCTATATCTTCATATGATTTTAGAACTCTTTTTCTAGTTTTAGCTGGACCAAGACTTAGCCATACTATATTTTCAGATTTACCATACAATGAAGTACCAGTTAAACGATCAGCTGCTTCATAAAATCCACATTCTCTATGGGTGAGCATTTTTATGCCCAAGCTGTATAATTTCTAAGATACTGTTTTATCTGATGACAGGTCATTCCAGAGGTCTTGGAGCTCTGTCTTTTCTGCTTTAGTTAAGTATGCTGTGACATATCGTGCAACTGCAGTAGAATTGTCTGCAATGTACTGCACATCTATGTTTGCATTCCATAAGTGGGCAATGATTGCATTATAATCATTGATATATTTTTCTTCTTCTTTTCTTTTTATGTAATATGTATTTTTAGGTGACTTACTTTTAACACTATGTCTAACTGAAGACATGAGGTTGTTTACTTGACCTGTATTTGTAACTGGTCTAGGGATACCAAATCGGCATTTGGTGTAGTATTTGCCTTTGTTTTTGTATTTGCGACGACAATATTTTCCACATTTGTGTCTTTGAAATTGTAAAATTTGTGCATGAAGATCAATATTTGTGGCTTCTGATGGAATTTCACAAGTGACATATTTTTCAATAAACTGTAAAAGAGTGGCATCACTGTCTTGACCAAATTTAGGAGCATCTTTAATCCATAAAAGCATGTGGATATGTGGTGCTCCTATGGCTTGGTATTCTTTTCTCCAAAAGAAGTGTTGCACTTCTCCAAGGGGAGGAACAGTTTTATTACAAATAAAATGTAGCATAGCAATGAAGCGATGGTGAAAATATCTTGAAACATTAACAGGATCCAAAGAACAAAGTTCTCCAGGTGTTAGAATATCTATGTTTGTTTTTTCTTTATTTGATATGCGTAGGAAATCATGTAAATCTTCCCATGCATATTCTGCACAACTTAATGTAACAAACCAAGTGGGTGGGCCAAGGTTTCTGATCATACAACGTACATTTCCATGACGTCGAAACCAGTACTCTTTAGTACCACGCATATTTGCTAATAGATTTGTAATATTTTATTGTAAAACCTCATCCTTTTGTTGGACTTTCTCTAATAATTGTGTAGCTGTCATATTTTGAAAGTGTGATCCTGATTTTAATATGTGTGCAACTCCGTAACATAAAGTTGCTAGTTCACTTTCAAAGAGTAGGTGGAATATGTATTCCACATTTTGTCTAAATCTGGGATCTTCAGAATACATCCGTAGTGAGCGGTATTCTGAAGCTGATATTTGAATAGGTCTATCATCATACCTTCCTCCTTTGCCAGTAGGAAAGAGTTGAGGGAAAGCACGTGCTTCTATACTTTTTTCCCATATACTGATTGGCGATCCTTTTGTTTGACGCATTTGGTAAGTTTCCAGTACATCTTGTACGGTGACATTACAGTGCAAAGGATGAATTGTATAATGGTCTAAAGTATTTGATATTGTAGCAGGATCTAGTAGCTCAAATTGACCAGCTTCTTGTGTTTCTTGAATTATTTCAGTTGTATCTTTCAAGTTTTCTTCAATATTAATTTCTTTGTAATATTCATTATTCTCTTTAAGATATTGGAAGGCTTGTCTAACTTTATATAAATCTACCAGCTGTTGCCATATTGTTTTGTCTTTTGTAGGTACTCTATTTACTAATATAATTAAAGATTGCTGCATTGGACGTTGCAATCCTAGAGTATGCACATTTTCTTTTAGATTTAATGGTAAATAAACTACTTTTCCACGAATGCCTTTTACCAATTCAGAGGGAGGTAATTTTGCTGTTTTTGGTTGAAGGCGTATTATTGCTTGAAATGGGTGTACTGTTTGAATTATGATGCTCTCATATAAATTAAGTTGTTGTAGAGGTTTTGGTACTGGGTATAATTCCAAATTATAAGTGATAGAACGTGAAGGAGTTTGGTTGTTGTCAAGTTTTGTAGTGCAATAACTGCAAAGTATCAAGGGCTCAGTTATTTCATATTTGTTTTCTGCTATAAGGTAGAGAGCTAATTCAAACCATTTAGAATTTTCATTGTCTTCTATTTTGTATGATAGGTCCACAGTTTTTGTGTTACTTTTATAAAAAATTCTACGGCAACATACACATACATGGTTTGGTACTTCAGCTGATGTACTTTTAAATTTTAGTATTTCTTTTTTGTATGTGTTTAGCAAAAGGTTGCCATGTGTAGAATTGTTGCCTAATTGGTTTAAAGCTATTTCATTCTGTAAATGGCTTTCACTTCCAAAATATTTTTTCTGGATATAGTGAATTTCTTCAAGTAGGTATTTTGCTATACCATGTAGAAGGATGTTTTTTAACTTTGCTAGTGCTAAAGCAGGACTTTTAGCATAGTACAGTTTATAGACTAGATTTCTTATAGTTGAATGATGTGTTGATATCCTTTTGATATCATGGAAAGTGGTTTTACAAGTAGGTCCTGTAATGCAGGCCAATGAATGTCCTTGTAGTCCTGTGTACTTGTGCACTGGACAGGTATCTATATTTTGCAGTAATTTAATTTTGATTTTGTCTTTGCTTTTTACATATTTATTGAGGAATTGGCGTAAAGATTTGAAACATTGTTTGGGAATGTTACACATTGATGTGCATGGCCATTTGTACACTAGACGTTCTGATTCAGTTGAATGGAGGGGTAATTCTAAGTTTTCAGAGCATATTTTTGTAAGAAGTACTTCTTGTTTCAATATGGTATCATTCACTTTTTCATAACCTCGACCACTGCTATGTATGGCAATTGTATTTGTTTGCTTTTGTTTGTACGCTTCTTCATTAAAATATGGTTCTGTGCTTGTAGTGTGATTCCATTCACCTCTGCTGATACTTAAGAAGATCTTTCTGTTGATATTTCGCTTATTGAGAAGTCTTTTTTGTAATTTAGTTATTAGTTTTGTTAGTGGTTTCATTTTGTTTAACAGTAAAATAAATACATTTCTTTTGAGAAGAATTGCACTGTCCATCAATGCTTCCAAGATTAATTTCCTACGATAGGTTTTAAGCTTTGAACCTGATTTCTCTCCTGTTTTTATAAGATTTTGAAGGACTTTGTGACGGTATATTTTGGCTAAAATAATTTTCTTGGTATGCTTACTTTGCACTATATTAAAATTTGAAGAAGTAGTTTTATCTGTACTGATAGCTGATTTTCTGTTAATTGTTTTTTGGTTTGTTTTACATTTTGATAGAGGAAGCAAAGTTGTACTTGAAACTTATTGTGTTTCACTAAATGATTGTATTAGCTGTTTTGTTTCAACTTTTTTTACAAATTCTGCTAGAGATGGATGCTTATGTTGGACACCTTTATTTTCATTTGCTCTACTTTTGCGTTGCTTTCTACGGACTTGACTTTTGGTAGGCATTCTTTAGGGTCTGTTGAAAAAAATAAAGAAGATATGGGTTGGGGTGTTCTGGAATGTTTGTGTGCTGTGTGCATGAGTGTTTGAGTAAGATGATAAAGATGTATGTAATGGTGTGTGATTGTGCATTGGAAACTAAAACTAGTAGGGATAGGTGTTCTTGGTAGTATGTGTTACTAAACTGGGGTTCAGATGACAAAAAAAAAGTAAGCTAGTGGTGTGGAAAAGTACAAATAGTAAATCTAATGTATACAATTAAAACAGTTGTTTGTTCTATAATATGAAAATTGTAGTGGTTCAGTTGGGTAATTTGTGTGTTCAAAAATAGAAATGTGTGGGCCATTCTGGCTGTAAATCGCTGTTTAAGACATGGAAATCTTTGGCAAAATGGTACAAAATCTCTATTTTTAGAAACCGAAATAGCTCGTATTAATGTTATAGTATATTTGATTACAATGGAACTGCCATTGGTCATTGTGAGAAAGGAACAGCTTCTGAAGCGGCCTCTCGGAGGAGACGTGCAGTACGTCTTGTGTATCACGTGAGGTGCGGCTTGAGGCTTGAGGCTGGGTCCTTTACTCTGACAACTCGTCTCGGACATGGATGTAGGTTGTGCGAGCGAGCCGAGCCGAGTTGAGTGACTTCGTGGCGAGATAGCCAGAGTGTGCTGTGGAAAACACAGGGGTGCTTGTGCGCAGTGATTCTGTGCTATCCTTCCTTGTGGCCCCCCCTTTCCACCTAAGTGCTGCGGCTCGGCGAGGTGCGAGTGAGGGCGGCTGCCGTGAGTCAGAGGAAGAAGAGGCGGTCCCTCGATACCGGATTTGCTGCTGGTAGTGCTCACGAGCGCATAGTACCTGAGGGAGGCGGTCAGGTCGGTCCTCGATTCTGTAAGTAAAGCCTCCAGCGCTAAAGCCTCGCTGCCGCGTAACGCAACATTGTTGTTGCTATTGGTGAATAGACCACGAAATAGTGACTGTGCACCGTGAGCGGCGAAGGTGCGCGGTGATTGCTGGTGAATCTGGCCATCAATTAGTGCAGGCGCTTTGAACCGACTTCTGGTGCACTTCCATCAAGCTCTTAGGGATGCATTTCTGGGTGAACCCAAGAGTTGGTGGTGCTAATGTGAGACTTGGATACCTTTCTAATTGCGGCTTGCTGCCTCTTTTGATCTCAGTGGCTGGGGTGGCCAGCCTGATTGTAATAAATTCAAGCACATTGGGAGCACCAGTTACTATTGTCATCTTTACCTTTTGTGACCTTCTCCCTATAAATTTTAAATTTAGTTTGACGTTGGATTGGGGAGATTTTAATTCTAACCTAAGCCATTGGGCCTCATTACACGGTAGGCGGTAGGGACATACCGTTACCGGTAAGGGATTACCGATATCGGTAAATCCCCTCCCCAATCACGACCCGGACATACCGCTATTAGCGGCACCGCAAAGTACGGTGGCACTATTAGCGGCAAGTCCGTGAGCGCGCGGCCCCTCAGACCGGAAATAGCGGCATAGCGCTAATATCACGGCATCGCGAGCCATGCGTACATGGCAATACCGGCATGTACTAGACCCAAAGAACCCTTACCGGCAAGGCGCTAATACCGGCATCGCGAACCACACGTTAAAAGAGCACAGCAGAGTTCCAACCTGCCACAGGTGGACAAAATCAGCACAGGTGGAGGCAATGGAGACTGGCAGCACAAAAGAGCACACCACACCCCTCCCCACACCCATTCCCACACCAAGATGGATGCAATACTAGCAGCATTACATGGGCTAGAGGACATGATTGCTGTGCAGCAGCTACAACAACAGGCAGCACAGAGGAGACGCAGGAGGAGGAGGAGGAGGGCAAGACAGGCGCAGCAAGCACCACCAGTGCACCTAGTGATACCACAGAGGCAGCCACCAATTCCCAGGATCAGAGCCAGTCCAGTCAACCTAACCCCTGAGCAGATACACACCCTGTACCGTCTGGACTGGGATACCATCACCACCATAGTAGACATGATATACAACGACATTGTGAGTCTCATTGACATCCGTACTGCCATCCCCCCTCTACTGAAGGTAGTAACAGTGCTCCACTTCTTGGCCACAGGCACCTACCAGCATACGGTAGGTCAGATGCATGGCATATCACAACCAGTATTCTCACGCACACTGAACCAGGTGCTCGATGCCCTCCTGCAGCACACAAGTCAACACATATACATGCCACGGACTGCCCAGGAGATCTCCAACACCAAAGTAGGCTTCCATACACTGGCAGGCATCCCAAGTTGCATTGGGGCCATCGACTGTACCCATGTAGAACTGGTGGTCCCACATGCCAATGAGGTAGTGTACCGTAACAGAAAGCAATACCACTCCATCAACGTCCAAATGGTATGTGACTCCAATAAGATCATCACACATTGCTGTGCCCGATATCCCGGTTCAACCCATGATGCAATGGTCCTGCGGAACTCGACAATACCACGATACATGGAGCGACATGCTGGACAACGTTCGTGGCTACTTGGTGAGTAGCAGGCTGACCACATGTCAGTGTGATGTGGATTGTGAGTGGGGGGGGGAGATGCATACCCCAACTGGGCGTGAATGGGGGGGGGGAGATGCATACTCCAACTGGGCGTGAATGGGGGGGGGGAGATGCATACTCCAACTGTGCGTGAACTTGTGTCATGAGAAGAATGGACATACATATTTGCATCACTGTACAGTGAGGCAGCCCACAATGGACCAGAGACAAAACCACATGCCGGAAGTGAGTGCCACGGCAAACATATCAATCCATTACGCCAAACAGGCCATTCCAAACAACATGCACACCGCACAACACACCATTCCCCCATTACACAAATCAGCAACATGCATATCAAAATCACAACTGAAATGTACGCTAAACTACATCAGAAATGGTCCGCGCACATGAGTGCATACAAATGGATCCCCTGTAGCCATTGTGGTGAGGCACACCCGTACCCCACCACAGAATTGCCATCAAACAGCATGGGGACATCAACTAAGGAATGGCAGTGTACTAGCAGTGTGGCACTAACGTTGCCAGGGCCAGGAAACACAAATCACTTAAACTCTGGCGGGACATGGCAATCCCTGCTGTATGCATGCATGGTGCATGTCCACTTGCAAGGACCACCTCACCTTCCCACATTGCAGTTACCCTGATTGCCATGCGTGCTTGGATCAGTGGATGTCGTTGAATATGCAATGTTTGTTTGTGTGACATGTGCACGCTCCACATTATGTAGACACTTACACATACCCATTGTTGCACCCATGCAGGTGATGCAGGTTATCCCCTGAAGAGGTGGCTCCTTACCCCTGTGCGGAACCCACAGAACAGGCACGAAGAGGACTACAATCATGCACACACCCGTACCCGCGTGGTGATCGAGCAGACATTCGGCCTATTGAAGGAACGCTTCCGGTGCCTCAGCAGGTCGGGCGGGGCACTCCTGTACGGGCATGAGAAGGTGGCCAAGATCACCATGGCATGTGTCATGCTTCACAATATGTGTATCAGACGGAATGTGCCAATGCCCCCTGACATAGAACTGCGACCACCGTCTGAGGATGATGACGGGGATGAGGATGGAGGAGAGGGGGCTGCAGGTCATGCAGGTGGCGATGCCCATGAGGGACGTGCTGTGCGGCAGCACATGATAGACCATTGTTTCTGATGCACATGGATTAGGAGGGTGCAATTGGTGTTCAGCTCAGGGCACGGGGTGTATGGAGGACATAATCACAGTGCACCCTTCAACAATAATACACACATACACAATTATCAATGTCCAGTCATGTGATTATCCATGCCATTACGTCTGTATTGAGCATTATGACATTCAAACGTGCATGTACCCTCCACCCAAAACACCCTCACCCCCCTCCCCCCACAACTCCCCCAAACACCCTCACCCCCCTCCCCCCACAACTCCCCCAAACACCCTCACCCCCCTCCCCCCACAACTCCCCCAAACACCCTCACCCCCCTCCCCCCACAACTCCCCCAAACACCCTCACCCCCCTTCCCCCACAACTCCACCGAACATGGTGTGCACATCAGTGCTGCATTAGTTCCCAAGTGTCAACAGGGACAGGCTGGCCCTACTTCCCTCCTCCACTACCACCATTGGGGGGTTGTGAGTCTGACCGCCGCAAGGACCGGCTGGACCTGCGCAGGATGGTTGTCTGGTCGGAGCTAGTAGACGAGGGCGTGGCTGGTTGATCTGCTCCCTGTGAGTGACGCATGCTCTCCATCGCCTCAGCAATGCGCGTTAGGACCTGCCTCACAGCGGCCATCTCCTCACATAGGCGCGTCGTGTTGCTGTCCATGGCAGCTTTCATGTCCCTTGACAACCCCCGGATCTCCTCCCTGGTCGAGGCAGCCTCGCTCACTTGCCGGGCAACCAGGGCATTGAGCTCCTCCTGGCGCTGGCGTATCAGGCTCATGGTGTCGTCTGCGGCCCTGCCCCTGTTACTCCTCGGCGCAGCTTGCTGCATGTGGCCGACATCAGGTGAGCTCGCCACGGGACTGAATGACCCATCCATTGCATCTCCGGCATGCACCTCATGGATGTTGCCATTGGATGTGTTGCATGGGCTGTGGAGTGGGGACAGCTGGGGGCTGGGTGTACGCTGCCCTTCCGGTGTCGGACATGGGTCGTCCACATCACTCATAGGTGCCGTGGCTGCTGCTTCCCCAACGGAGCTATTGGCTGCGGACGGCGTGCCTTCTGGCACTGGCTCCTGAGTGGTGGGGGTGGGTGGTGGGGGTGCTGCCACAGTGTCGGATGGCATTTCGACCCTTGGTGTGGTCGTTGCGTGGGTGGCTTTTGTGCGCTGGGCCACTCCAGATATCCCAGTGCCCCTCGATGTACTGGGCCTGGTGCCTGCATCCTTTCCCTTGGCCTGCTTTTTGGGTGGTGGGGCCTGCGTTGCAGCGTCCAGCTCCTCACTGTCAGATTGTGACCCTGTGGGGGAGCAAGACAGGGATAACATCAGTGATGGGTCAACGTGCATCATGCATATGTTGTTGTTGCTGCAGTTCTTTGCATTTGGACATCTACTTTGGGCCTGCAGGTTGTTGGCCAGATGGGTGGGTCATCCGGACATGTGTCAGGGTGACACGTGTGTGAGGTGCTGCATGCATGTGGTTGTGTGGGGATGTGCAGGGCATATATGCAGGGTTGTGTACATGTGTGTGTGATGACCCCATCCATTAGCTGATTCCCAATTCACATTTAGGGGAGGGACTCATGCTTGGCATTGCTGTGTCTTGCGTGGTCACTCACCTCCGTCTGACGTTGTTGCCACACCACACTCCATTCGGCCCACTCCCTCGATGGATTCTATGCCAATGGTGCTGGCACATGTCTCCTCCCACTCCTGCATCTTCATCGGGGATCCACCTCCGCCTCCTGTGCCCATGGCCAGATTCCTGTTGGCCGATAAAATGCTGCGTACACGGAGGCGCAGATCATCCCACCGCTTGCGCACGTCCTTTACGGTGCGGGGGGTGGAGCCCACCGCACTGACTTTCTGCGCCACCTCAGCCCAGATTTCCTTTTTTCTCAGGAGTGCCGGGCGCCGCATGTCGCTAGCGAACACTACCTCTGCATTTGCAGCCAGGGTGTCTGCCAGCATTTTCAATTCCTCATTTGAGAAGCGTTCTTTGCGCTGGCGCGCATCGGCTTTCTTTAGGGCCTTGGGCATTGTTTGTTCTTCTGGGATGTGGTTTTGCCAGTCGTGGTGTTGCTGCAGGTCCTGAGTGCAGGGGATGGCAATGGATTGTGTTTTTAAAGATGGCCGCCGGGCTCTTTCCCGTTCCGGTGCGATGACGCTATTTCCGGTTCCGGTGTTTTACGGTGACCGCTAATAGCAGTGACCGCTAATAGCAGTGACCGCTAACAGCGGTGGCCGCTAATAGCGTGCAGCATGAGGGCGGAGGTGCTATCAGCACTTTGGTCGGAGCCGGTAAGGTGCTTTTCCGCCATGGCGGTGGGGTCATTTACCGTCATGGCCCTATGCGCGTGTCCGCTGACTCGTGATGTGACGCTATTAGCGGTCTCCTACGATGGCGGACACGCTAATGGCGCCATGACGGTAAATCACATTTTTTAGCGCCTACCGTGTAATGAGGAGACGGGGGGATTCTTCCTTTAACCCCGCAATTGGATTAATTTAGCCTGTTGGCTCTAGAACAGAACGGATGGCTCCCCCTAAAAAATTTGCCATATCCAAATACAATCTAAGGAAGAAACAACAGGAACCAGCTATGATGCCCATAATGGAAGAATCCAAAAGTAAGAGGAATAAAGGCAAGAAGGCTATTCCCATAGATCAAGGAAAGATTACAGGCTTTTTTCCTTTAAACATACCAGCTGATATCAATTCTACAGCCCTTGAGACACCTTTAGAACCAGTGATCAACACTTCTAATCTCGGCAGTTCGATTAATTTTGAAGACATCGACAATAATTCCCTATTGGATTTATGCTTAAACATACAGAGGGGCATGACTCCTCAGGCAGTAGTCCCCTCGGAGAATACTGATCTTTCTGTGACAGAGAGTCAGGCTAAAGTCAGTGATAAAATATTCCACCAAGCTGGGACACTGGAGAGACTATCTACATCACCTAATCTAGTCATCGATACATCCTTGGATAGGGAAACAGAGAAGGCTAGCAGGAATTACTCGGACTTGCCAGAAATTGCCGAATTACAAGCTTATGTGGCATCCCTGCAGTTTGCACTAAAAATATTATTGCAGATGTCGGGGCGCATATTGATAAATACAAATACATTGATGAGTGTCAATGAGCAGAGACGGAATCTGGCTGAAGAGGCGGATGGTAACTTATCTGAAGCCATCTTAATAGCAAATGAATTGCATGAACACCAACTCCCTGATTCCAATATTGCTATAACAGCAAATACACCATCTACTCGCATGCAGCATAGGGTGGCTAAGCAAGCAACTGGTGGGGTTAGATCAAGTAGCCATGGGTCTTCCACATCAGTGATGGATAAGCCTACCCATTGCTCTAAAAAAGCAAAAAAAAGAGCCGCTCGGGCGAAGAAACGAAGGGCTATAGGAAATGGCTGCTTAACGAGTTGGCTGATTGCAGAGAACACAGAAGTCCCTGATGGGGCAATGGGACTTGAAAATTAAATAACTGAGACCATACCTGATGATGACGTTATCACAGAGAAGGCGCTTAAGATAGCAAGTGAACATGGTAATCCCCACAATTCAGTTTTTATTGATACAGATACTATAAAAGAGAACGATGTAGCATGGGGAAATCGTACTTGCATTATCAAAAATTTATATCAAACTGACAAAGGCGCCTGGCTCTCACGTTCTGAATTTTTGAAGAGATTGTTCTCTGTTCCTCAATTGAGAGTATTGCAATCAGGAGACTTTCAATTTCTTGAGCCCTTGTCAGGATCATATCCTAAGGTTTCAGCTCTGCATTGTAAATTCATATCTACTGCTCAATTATTAAGGACATACAAAAAAGAATTGAAAACAGTAGATATTGAGGTTGACACTGAACTGAAATATAATGAGTCCTGTTGTCCAAAGACTGAAAATGCAACAGACAGTCTAGCAAATGCCTGTCCTAATTTGCAAATTGGAAAAAAGATGGACAAGATCGAGATCCAATCTGTATTGAAATGGCTGACGGAGGCTTTATCGAAGGTCGAACACGACCATTGAAAATTATCGTTGGTATCATGGAATTGCAGGGGTTTTTCCCATCTCTTAAATGAAGCGGGTTCAATTGCCCAACTATCTCGCTATAACTGTATTTGTCTACAAGAAACATTTGCAATGAACCCCTTATTTTTGGATGGTTATAAGGGATAACAGGTTTATGCTAAACGAGGTGAAAGGGGACGGTCCTTTGGGGGGCTATGGATTGGTGTAGCTAATTGGCTTGGGTCGACGAGGATTGATGGGAGGCAAGATTATCAAATGGTGGCCGTCGAGATAGTATATAAAGTCAGGAAGCCTATTGAAAAGTATTTGGTTGTGTGCTTATACAATCCACCGGGGGCAGCGTGTCGAGAGTCCCTACAGGAAGCGTTACATGAGCTATTAGCCAGTTGGTCAACCATTGAAGGGAATGTAGATATCTGTGTAGTTGGAGACTTTAACACCCATATGTTAGGGGGAGAATGGAAAACGGCCAACCCAAAGCTGTATGAAAAATGTGTTATGGAACATAATAAAATAGAGGGTGAAGGTCTAGATTCGGAGCACTTTTTTTATAACTGGGATTTTGTGATGGTAAGCGGCCGCACTAAAAGTGATCATCCTGGCAGACATACATGGAGTAATGGTTCTGTGAGCAGTACCCTGGATTATATTTTTGTTTCACCTAGTATGATGCTCCTAGTGGATGATATTATAGTAATTCCAAACAGTTGGAGCGACCATGCTATTATGGCATGTTCGTTTGACATCCCTGAAGCTCAAACTCAATTGAGTACTATAGGTGACCTAAAAGTTAATCATGCCGGGACATGCATTTGATGGACAGATAAGAATGTGTTACGTGCTGATGAAGCCATACATAAAAACTGCTATCCCAACCTGGAAGAACTTAAGATGATGTCCATTGATGGAGTCGAGAATTGGATTCACCTGTTCTCTGACAAGTATGCTACTACTCCGGCTAGAACTATGATCAGTGAACAGGAAAAATTGCCCATTTACGATAGATTCATCCGTGATGCTAAAAGAACATTGAGGGCTGAATTAAGGAGAGCTAAGATCTCTAGCTCAACCTGGGACAATTATAATATTATTTCTAAGAAATTAAAGAATAGATACAGGGCCATTATTAAGGCAAAAAGAAACTCCGACAGAAATAAATCCTGGCAAAGGTTAGTGCAGACTATCTGCTCTCGTAAAACTCAAAGCATATGGGCACTTCTTAATGAAGCCAGAGGGAACAAAACTCAGCAAATAGTTAACCCTATTTCCAGTGATGAATGGACCAGGTTCCTGGAAATTCGCAATCTAGTGCTCAGAAACGAGGAGACAATCCCACTGGGCAGTATACCAACTGAGCCCACGATAGATATCTCCTATGATTCCATCTTTTCTACAATTAAATTACTGAAATCTTCCAGGGCACCCGGACCAAACGGGCTGGCTAATGTCGTAATTAAGAGTAATCCGGACTTCTGGGCCACCCTAATGAATATATTGTTCTCGAAGATTTTGAGGGAAGGGAAAGTCCCGTGCTCTTGGCAATCAGCCATCTTAATACCTATATATAAAAAAGGCAATCGAATGGACCCCAACAATTATAGATTACTTTCTATGTTGGATAGCACAAGTAAAATATTCGCCTCTCTCTTATTGAAAAAACTTCAGCTTTGGGTTGATCGGGCCAATATCCTATGCAAATTCCAATGTGGCTTTAGGCAAGACTATTCTACTTCCCATAATCTTTTGGTTATGGATTATATGCATACTAGAGCCTTACAAAGTGGACAACCTCCCCTAAATGCACTATATATAGACTTTAAAGCAGCATTTGATTCCATTCCCCGAGAAAAACTTTGGTTGAAGCTACAAAAACTCGGTTGCCCAGATGATCTATTATACTACCTTAGACTGTTACATCAGAATACCAAGGTGAAATTAAAATTAGATCACAGAGGCCATATGTCGAATGAAGTTGTACAGAATAGAGGGGTTAAACAGGGATGTGTGACTGCCCCCCTAGTATTTAACTTATACGTACATGACATCCCTGCGACTATAGCCCTGGTAAAGAATTGCCCTCCCAGTATTGGCAAAACCCCCTGCTTTGTGCTCGCATATGCTGATGATTTGGTGATCTTTGATCACACAATTAGTGGCTTACGTCGATCAGCCACAGCCCTCTGGGATTACTCTGAACAAAATGGGCTTACTATCAATGTTGAGAAAACACACGTGATGAGATACACAAGTAAGAGATCTGCTCGTGTCTCGCTCCGCATCGATAGTGTTGTAATCTCCTATGTCCCGGAATATAAATATCTGGGGATAGAATTCGAACCCAGAGGTGACTATTATATATGTAAACGCAATCGAAAAATAAGAGCAGCACAAATTACGGCTCTATTTCAAAGTTTTACAACTAAACAGGGTGGTTTTACCTTATGGGGTACCCGGCATCTCTATATAAAAGTACTAGCGCCCATGATGATATATGGCCTGGAATCCCTGACTAAGATGGACTTAAATTGGCTACAAATCATTGAGGGAACATTTTGGAGAAAGATATTGGGAATTCCGGCATGTATCTCTATGTCTCTGTTAAGACTAGAGCTGGGGCTAATATCATTAAATTATTATTATTTATTAATGTGATACAGTTTTAAACAAATGTAAAAAACTTTACACATATATTAACAACAAATATCTAAAATGCAAGAATACAATACAATACAGTACAATTCCAAATCTTGATATAATCCTTGATACGATTTCTAAATAATTCATTTGTATATGGATTCGGGTCAAGATCTAAAAGAAATGAGGAAACATGCTATTCAAATTCATAATTAAAATAAAATATTTCATACTTGTACAGCAAAAATGTCATTACTTATTGGGGAAAGACCCCCTTGAGTTTAATTTCATGAGAGCAACTGCCACTCGCCAAACCTGAAAAAGTGCTAAATTCAATTTAGGGTTATATGTGTTAACACACTGCTTCCAAAAATCTGCCTGGCCCATATAGTTTGTATTATGAACAAATTCGCCCAGATACTTAATGTACTCTGTTCTCATCCTGCAACAACTCGTCAACACGTGTCGAGCCGTCTCAGGTTTAGTAGGGAGATCACAAATCCTGCAATATCTTTCTGCTAGGCTTAGCCCCAGTTCAGGGCCCTGGGTAGATGATTGAGGCGCATTAATTGAATAAACCGTCTCAGATGTTCTGATGGGCACTGATTTAGATAGAGTTGTGCCTTTCCATAGGTATATAGCACAAATAGAATGAAGCTTTAGCTTTTCAGACTATTAAAATGATTAAAATTATTCTGCCAATCCCACAGGTTGAGGCGATTGCGCATGCTGGTGATCAGGACTTCATTTTCCCGGCCCCATTCAGGTGACCAGCTGATTTCTTCAGTCAAAGACCGAATCTGATTTTCAAATTTAGCCTGTCTACCAGCCGCACAATCTTCCCTGATCGTCAGTAATAGATTGTTTGTTGGTTTATTATTAAGTCTGATATGGAATTCCATCCTCTTTCTTAATACCATGGCTCTAAGGGAGAAGATTCCTAGCTCGAGTCTAATAATTGCCATGGGGATACACTGTGGAAGGCCGAGGATTTTTCTCCAGAACTTACCCTCTATCAGTTGTAGCCATCCTAAGTTCATATTTATCAGTGGGTCTAAACCATACGTCACCATAGGAGCCAAACATTGAATATATAACTGACGTGCTGCCCATATTGAGAATCCACATTGCTCTCGTGTGAATTTATAGACTAAAGCTGTAAGTTGGGCAGCTTTTGTTTTGCGCTCCTGGATGCAAGTGAAGTAGTTTCCTTTGTTATCAAACTCTACCCCAAATATCTATACATATACGTATATTCAATTTCGATCGATCCCATCATCATTCTTGGTCTAGCCACTCTACCTACAGTGTATAACAACAGCTTAGTTTTACTATTGTTAATGACTAATTCATTGCTTTCTGCATAACGCCACAGCTGTTTGGCTGATCTCAGGATGCCACTAAAATTGTGATCCATGATCACCAAATCGTCTGCATAAGCTAGAAGTGGGCAGTGGCAGGAACCTATCTTAGGGGGACAGTTATTAATCCCTAGGAGACATTTGGGTATATCTGAAATAAACAAGTTGTACAATGTTGGGGCAGTGACACATCCTTGCTTAACTCCTCGACTCTGGGGGATGGGTTTAGTCACCGAACCCAAATTGTCCAACCTAACTTGAACAGTATTATTTGAATGTAATAGCTCCAAGTAATACAATAGAGGTTCAGGGCAGCCCAAAATCCTCAATTTGTTCCATAGAAGGAAGCGATTGACCGAGTCAAAAGCCGCCTTAAAATCTATATATAGTGCATATAGAGGGGGATTTGAACGAGACAGAGCCTTATTTCTCAGAGTATTCATAATAAATATATTGTTGGAAGTAGAGTAGCCTGCTCTAAAACCACTTTGGAATTGATCTAAAATCCCAGCTTTCTCTACACATGTTAGCAATTCTTTCAAAATAAGTGCTGCAAACAGTTTCCCAGAGCAATCCAGCATAGATAAGAGCCGGTAGTTCATAGGATCGGACCTGCTACCTTTCTTGAAGACAGGTATGATGATGGCTGCCTGCCAAGATGTCGGTATACTACCTTCATGCAGTACCTTATCAAACAATATTTTCAAGGGGTTTGCCCAAAAAGGGGGATTACTCCTCAGCACCATATTAGAAAGGCCATTAGGCCCTGGGGCTCGTGAGGTGTTTAAAGCCTTAATTCTTATCTGTAGATCCTCCACAGAAACAGAGAATGGGGAATAGGGGGTTTGCTAGCCTTGGGAATATAAGTCCCACGGCAGCTCCCCGTGTTTCTCGTTTCCAAAAAGGAGATCCATTTATCACATCCTATAGGATTAACCATACTGGGTAGGGTTTTCCCTTTCGCCTTCCCCAATATGGACCAAATTTTGCGAGTGTTCTTACCACATAATGTTCTGACTGTATGTTGCCACCTCTCTACCTTCCTTGTGTTTTTGTGTATTTTTAACCATATTTGGTAGGTGGTCTTCAGCTTTCTTATTTTGAGAGCAATCACCTTTTTGGGATCAGGGCCATTTCTTAAATATCTCATGTCTCCTCTAAGCTTGCGTTTCCTATCTCTGATCGCACAGTCATATTTTAATTCGTTTGAAGCCTTGCCCACCATCAGGCCCATTTTACGAGAACCGTGTAACTCAGAGAACTTACTTATCCAGTTTTCTATTTGTTCTGGTGTCTTTTGCATAAACATATTTAATTGTTCGATACCCCACTCTTCGGACGCCCTTGTGGCCTTTAGAATATTATTCGTTGACCAGGAGATGCGATTTAGGGAATGATTAATTAAGAGGTCTCCCAAATTTACAAATGCAGCATCAGGGTGGCTGTGTCCCAATGATAATATCAGCGGGTCATGATCACTCCATTTGTATTCGCTCACCTTCATATCTTTAACAATTAACACAATCTCTACACTAGTATAGATATAGTCTAAAGTGCTCTTGCTGCTCCCATTCTTCCATGTGAATTTACCAGGGCTATCGTTTCTAGTACGACCATTAATTATTTCAAGGTCCCAGCATTCAAAGAAGCCCCTCCAGCACATCCCCTCTATATCCGTAATAGCCTGATTCCATATACTGTTGCTTGTTAGAAGCTGATTGTTACTTGTACCACCACCACTGTTGATTCTACAATTTAGGTCCCCGGCCAAAATTACAAAATCTCTACCGTTGGTTAAATTCCAATCACTTAAGAGATTATGCAGGGTATCTTGTATACTTTCTCTATGCTTTGCGCCCGGGGGATTATATGTGTTTATTAATAATATTTCTTCCCATCTCGCTTTAATCCTGAGGGTCAAAGCAGCAGCACACAGATAGTCACTATCCACTGGGATCATTCTACTTTTCAACTTATTGGATATCCCTATAGCTAGGCCCCCATAGGGTCGTCCCCGTATGCCTTTCTTCGCAAGGGTGTGATAAATAGTATACCCATCCATGGCTGTCTGCTGCAGCAGCAAGTTTCTTGTAATAGAAAGATGGGATATTTACTTATCATTGATAGAGAGCCCTTGTTGGTAAGAAAATGCTGATGACCATGTGTATTCCAACTTAGCAGGGTTTGATCTCATGATTGTTGTAAAACTAGAGGCAGCAAATCTGCCAGCCATTTCAGTGTATTTTGGATATCTGACATCTGTACATTCTTTCCCGTTTTTTGAGTGGGTATACCACTCTTATTTGGGGCTGCCGATGGCTCAGCACTTGGAAGTAAGGGATCTTCCTTCTCTTTACAAGCGTCTACTTCCACCCCCACCTGTAAAAGACATTGTTTATGAGATCGAATCAATTGAGCAGATGCCAGGACACAACAATGGAGGGCGGTCACATCGGGGTTGCATACAGTAAGAGGTTCCACAAACGAGAAGTCCTCCGAACGGATTACCCGCAATTGTGGAATCAAATGCAGTTTATTCAAAACCTCCGTTCTTGTCAGCCACTTGTCCCTCTTCTTTTGATTTAAGTTTTTGATGATGCATATTTTACTTGTATTAGGAATATCGATTTCTGTTGTTTCCAGTGGATTAGGAGGTCCCTTGTTGTCCACTTTATGCTGCCCATCTTGGTGCGAACATATAGTGTCCACTTCAGCTGAGCTAGTAGAGAGGTCAGAGTTCGGGTCCTCTATAATCGTGCTGGTGATTTCCTGTGATATATCCGGGATGATCCAACTTGTTAGGGTCCTCATTCCTTTCTTAGCATTTTTCTTGGTTTTTCGCTTCTTGCGTTTTGATTTTTTAGCACATGTTGCTGGGACGTTGGTGGCAGGTAAAGGGGAGGCTATTTCAGCCACCAAATTTTTTGAGGCTAGGCATATTTGTTGACGCCGCTGTTTTTTTGTCAGAGGTATTGCCAAGGCTTTCTCTGTAGATTTATCTAGATTGTCGGGTGCCATCTGTGGATCCAGTCCCTCATCTCCATTAAGGGGATGTTGGTTAGGTAGATCTTGCCCCATGGGAATGATAGGATTAGGTAACCCCAGCTGTATTATCGAGTTTGCGTGGATCCTCCCGCATAGTTTTAGCAGTATTTCCATAGCAAATTGAAGAGATGCCACTGAGGCTTGCAGATCTATGATGGCTAGGTTGTTACAGACTTCGGAGTTTCCACTGTCTCTTTTGTCCATACGTTCTGGATCTTCAGAGCTTATATAGAGATTTGGGGAAGTTGATAGCCGTTCCTGTGACAACACCACTGAGGAAATAGAGGAGGGGTGCATAGGAAAAGAGCCCGATAGATTTGATGTTGAGTTGCCTGGTTGTCTTGGGCTAGTAAGTCCCCCAGGCTTTTGCTGCCCCCCCTGGGCTGCGTTTAGAACCTGTGCCTCAATCACAAGTGGACAATCGTTGGATACAGTAGGGGGATTGTTTAATGGGGCCATTGATTTTTGAATTGATAAGCATAGATCTAGAAGAGAGTTATTGTCAATATCATTAAAATTAGTATTATCCAAGGAGATACTGTTATTATGTTGGAATGGCGGTTGAAAATTACTGGCTTCCGTTCCTGGTTTATCCCCAGCGATAGTTGCCTTGGTGTGGATTTTCCCAAACATAGCTGGAATAGTCGCTTTAATCGATCTACCCACCTCCTCTGTAGGATTGATATTCTTATTATCTTTCTGCAGTAGAGGGTCCCTAGGCCCTTCTTGGCCTTTACGTAGGTTATATCGAGTTTTGTTCTGCCTGGTTTTGGCCATGGGTTTTGGTGGGTTTTAATCACCCTTCTTCTTAAGAGAGGTAGTGATGGAGAAATAGGTACAGCCGTGTAGGTACTGTCTCGCTTCGATTGTATCAGATTCCCCAATGTGTAAGAGCAAAAGTACACCGAAACACTGTGTTTATAGGTTTATATTATGAATAGCTCACCTCCTCAAGTTCCAAGTTGAGAGTAGCGCCACAGCACCAAACAGTCACGAAACAGTCAGCGCCCTTCGCCCCTGTCGGGCTTAACGCCGCAAGGGTGGTAGCCTGTGTCTTTTGGCTGTTCCCGAAGTCACGTGATAGATCACGTGCCGTGCGTGGCTCCACCTCCTCCAGGAAGCGTGTGGCACGGCTGGCGGCGGCAAGAGTCGAGGAGTGACTCGCAGTGCCGGTCTGTAAACAGAGCTCCAGTTGAGGTAAGTTTCAGGGTCTCTAGGTAGTGGCACAATTCATTCATTACGACCCAGGCGGTAAGTTACCGCCTGGGCCGTGACTTTACCACCATGGCGTAAACTACGTTTACGCCATGGTGGTTGGCGGACTTACCGCCCCATTCAGACCTAGGCGGGGCGGTAAGTCCCCAATCCCCATTTACCCTTCCCCATTCCCATTTTTGCCCCATAGGGCATAATGGGAGTGGGGAAGGCGTTAATTACGCCACCGTAAATTACGGTGGCGTAATTAACTCCATGGTCCCTTAGCGCCATGGATTTTAACACCTGCTAAAAGCAGGTGTTAAAAGCACCATGGCGCTAGGGGACCTCGTAATTGGCGGTAAGGGGTCGGCGCAGCTAACGCTGGCGTTAACCCCTTACCGCCAGGGTCGTAATGAGGCCCCTTGTCATTAAAAGCACAGATACTAAGGAAGAGAGCCGGGATTTACCTAAAAATGATGAACGATACGGGCAATGCCCTATTAATGACATTTGCCCTGAGTAATAACAAAGATCGTACCATTAGTGAATTCAAAAAACAAATGGAACAATTGCTCAGTGAAATCTGTTGGAAACAACGTGAAGGGATCTATACGGAGGCTATGCAGGCTTGTATGAGGAGATGGGTAGAGCTTTGGGACTGGCTTGAGAACTACGAACATCTTCGTAAATTAAAAAGGTATAAATTTGTGCAAAACAGGTTATTTACGTTTAAGAAACCACGGAAATACTTGATGATCTGTCCGTCCCATAGGCTCAGGAGGTTTATATTATTACTGAGAATAGAATACCTCCCCACAATGATGACTACGGGTGTAATAGATAAGATACCCAGAGAACAACGCTATTGCCGTCTTTGTAAGAACCAGGAATTTCCCGAGACAGCCAAGCATGTCCTCACTGAATGGCAGGTCATGAATGATGATATAAAATTTCACTTGGGAAAGTACGTGCACAATTGGGAAACCATAGGGAACATGTTGTTTTGGAACTACTGTGTTAACACTAATAGTATGCGTTTGCTAACCGCACTATACTCTATCTGGCTAAGAGTGGAAGACAAATTGGACATATCTATATGAGGAAAGCTAGTCTTCGGCTAGACCCGGGTTTCATAGGGAAATGGAGTTAGTGTCAAGGAGGCCAGACCCTGCAATTTAATGTGTTATGTTTACTGGATTAGAAAGAATAGTACGTGTATCTTAAATTGTTAATAACATAAGAGACAATGAATGATCTATATTTGAGTATAATCATACTGTATTGACCTATATGTAGATTTTTAAATTCTTTTTATACTGTTTTGGATAATGTTTCTTTTTTTTTTAATTGCATTGTATTGTATATTTTAGATTGTATGTTATTAAAATGTATATGTGTAAATGTATATGTGTAAAGTTTATTATTTAAACTAAAACACATTAAAGATATTCTTATTATTAATAATACAAATATTATGGTGATATTTTACTGAAAAAATGGATGTATTGTTGGCTAATTTTAATAATTTAAAAACTTTTTAAAAAATCATTTCAAACCAAAAACCTCGTACCATTGCCCCACATGTACTTGTCCCTCCTCACCATATACCAGTAAATTATCCCCAAACCCTCTTCATAACCCAAAACGTTTTGATGAGACTTCCATCCCTTCTTCACCTAATAACAATCATGTTGAAACTCCTAATTCTCCTGTTTTTGTTTCTGTTTCTGCCTCTCCTTCTCTGTCATAAATTATTAATATATGTTAAATAAAGTTTAATTTTTATATTGTGTTGTAAATAGTTTCGTTTTTTTTTTTTAAACAATGTAGGTGTCCGCGGACAGTGCAGGTGTTCTGAAATGTTTGTAAATAAACAAAAATGGAGGTGTCCTGAAGAACACTATACCTGTTCGTGCTCTTCGCTAGCAAGATGAAACTATTCTAAGAACACACGCGGTGTCCTGAAGTGTTGATAAAAAAAAAAATTAAAGTGTCCTAAAGAACACTATATCTGTCCATGGTGTTCGCTATCAAGTTTAAACTCTTCTAAGAACACAATTGGTGTCCTGAAATGTTCGTACGTAAACGAAAATGGAGGTGTCCTGAAGAACACTCTACCTGTTCGTAGTGTTCGCTAGCAAGTTCAAACTGTTCTAAGAACACACGCGGTTCATTTTCAATTAATCCATAATATTTTTCAATAAAATCTCACCATGGCACAAGTCCCACATAGTAATCCTGAGTTTCTACATACCTTTTGAAACTTTTCAAACTTTCTTTTGTGTTCGATCTGTCCGCGGACAGTGCGCATATCCGCGGACCGTGCACAAGCAACCCTATAAAAGACCACGCCCTAGAGCTTATTCTCATTGTGTTTCTGGCTATTCTTCGAAACACAGCGATTTTTGCTGCCACCTGCAGATTACACCATCATCGAGATGGCATCCTTGGCTGCTGAACTGCCACTTGGTGCTGCACCTGCCTCAGCACCACCCCACCCCCTCAACCACCACCACCTCCCCAAGGGCCTGAAGAGGGGAACAGGAGTGAGGATGCGGAGGAGGAAGAAGAGGATGATGAGAATGAGGTAGAGGAAAACCCTACTACCCGCACTAGGCGTGAGTCTTGGGTGTGGCGGTTATTTACCATTCATGGGAATGTTCCTAAGGCTCGTGCGAACCGTGTTACCAGCAATGAGTGCAAAATGATACTCAGTCGTGGGAAGCACAGTAAGTACAACTTTGGGACTACTACTATGAAGCGATACCTGAGATCATTTCACTCTGAGGCTATTCACAGGGTTGTACCTTGCGAAGAACGTAGCAGGTTGATTTCCTCTACTTCATCCTCTGTTTCTGATCCTGTCACCACAAGGACCATCTCTGTGGGACAGCGTCTTCCTCAAGCTGTCTCACAGGCCATACAGAATGCTGATGACCCTTACCTTTCGAGGGTCACTGTTGTATGTATGTACTGTGACATAGTACTCTGCAGGGGGGAGCGACTTCGTAGTGCTTTTGAGACTATCGTCTCAGAGCACGAGAAGATCTGCTCACTACCCAAATAAAACCCACTCTACATATTTCTCTCTCAGCTCGCCCTTTCTTATCCCTGTGGTTGGTGTCCCCCCCTTTACCTTCCTTTCCCCTCCTCTCCTAGTGTGTTGTGTATAAAAAACCAAAAAAATACAAAATATCAAAAATCAAAAAAAATAAGGCTCTTTTCAGAGCCGCCTTTCACAGTTAAAAAATAGAAGTGAAAATAAATGAAGCAGGGCCCTTTGAGGGAGGAAGTGGTGGCTCTGAAAAGAGCCTTTGGGAGTTGTTTGTAAGTCAAAAAATATAAATGCTTAACACCTACTTCAAAATGGATGTTGTAATTCCAAAAAAGGTCGCAATGCATTTTGTACATTTCTCAGAAAAATCTGATTGCCACCATAAGTAAGATGGACTCCATCTTTGCAAAAAATGTTTGTACTACGAAACAGAATATTTTCATTGTGAAAAAAAGACATGCCAAAATCTTTTAGAAAGGCACAAACAGCTTTATTAACATTGTGCCTTGCTTTTTCCATTTGTGGACCAAATGAAGAAGAACAAAGCCACATTTGTCTCTGCGCAATTCGTGAAAATATCAATTGAGAATTAGGAAACATGTCCATAACATTCCCAAGTCCTTCTTTCATAGCAAATTGCAAAAAAATTCCAGTCACATGTCCTAAACTGTTCCCTCCACAATGAATTACAATTATGTCTGGATGTTGCTCTGTCTCCAAAGTAGCACAGAGAGGTAGCAAGTCCAACCACTTCATTCCACGTACTCCATGCAGTGTACTTCCACACGTGGGAATCCAACATCTACAGCTACTCCACAGCTTTCTGCATGCACCTTCAACCAATATATCCATGAATCTCCCAAAATCCATACAATCTTTTTCCTAAAATACATAGACATAGCTATCTGTTGTTCTCTAAGCAAAAACAGTATATGAGAAACTCTCTTCTGGCACAACACACCCACTGAACTTTCCTGACCAATCCCTTTTAGTACTCATTCTCATTTGCAGGACTTCTGAACCCAAAAATACCCGGATGTAACTCCCGATGTCCGCAAACTACCGCCATGTCCGTGGACATATCGTAACATGAACAGCCCTTCTACCATTTCCACTTCACTCTATCTGCCATTCCCTCATTGGATGTAGCTAAGAAATCACATGACCGTGCACCAATCACATTCAAGACCTCTACATCTAACTGCATCATCATAGATCAGCACTGCAAATGTACTGTGAATCTCTCTGAGTACAAGTGTCATATGATTGGCAAGCACCATCTACCAGAAATACTGTACAAGTTTCCCAGATTTCTACTTGCAGCTCCATGCATATCCATATGCATGAACACAAACTTCAGGTATGCATATTTTCTGTACAGTAGATGAACACATTTTCAAACAGACTTTTAGCTTGTGTAATCTGTAAAATGAATTTACTGTATTTTTTTCAATTTCCTAAAATCAACTATCACTTATAAACCTTTATACTGTTTCCTTTCTTTATACACACACACTCAAATCATGTTAAACTAACATTGTTTAAATGAAATATATAGACTACATATATTAAAAAAAAATTGCATGCAAGCACACAATCACAATCTATGTTTAAATCTTTTAAAAAAAATACTTATACAATTTCATATTTTTTTGTTTTTATTAATTTCTTTACTTAATTACTTTAATTTAGACATGACATTGAGGCACTATTACCTAGAACAGCTTAGTTACAGAAATAGTGGTATTCACTGGTATATTATAAATTTCACAAGACATAGTAAAGATATTTTTTTTGCTACAGTTAGTCATTCAATACAATTTGTTCATTAAGAACATATCATATGTACTGAACTGATGCAATGTATCTTATGTAAATAAATTAGTTTAATGGTTTTAAAGAAGGCACTGAGGATTTCAATTAAAAAAAATCAATATCTAAATTAAAAACAGCACTATATATAAACAAAGTTACTAATTTGAAGCTTTTACAATTGCAGTGAAGACCAGTCTCCTGAAAAGAAGCAGCCGAATTCGAAGAACAAAGAAGAACTAAGAAGTTACCTGTTAATTTAAGAAAAAAAGTAAGTAGAATATCACCATAATATTTGTATTATTACTCAAACATATTATAACGTTAATACAAGCTATTTCTGTGCCTAAAAATAGAGATTGTGTACCATTTTGAACAAAAATCTCCATGTCTTAAACAGCGATTTACAGCCAGAATCGCCCACAAATTCCTATTTTTGGACACACAAATTACCCAACTGAACCGCTACAATGTTCATATTATAGAACAAACAACTGTTTTAATTGTATACATTATATTTACTATTTGTACTTTTTCACACCACTAGCTTACTTTTTTTTTGTCATCTGAACCCCAGTTTAGTAACACATAAATTCAAGAATACCTATCCCTACCAGTTGTAGTTCCCAATGCACAATCAAACACCATTACATACATCTTTATCATCTTACTCAAACACTCATGCACACTGCAAACATACATTGCAGAACACCCCAACCCATATCTTCTTTATTTTTTTCAACAGACCCTAAAGAACGCCTACCAGAAATCAAGTCCGTAGAAAGCAACGTAAAAGTAAAACAAATGAAAATAAAAGTGTCCAACATAAGCATCCATCTCTAGCAGAATTTGTAAAAAAAGTTGAAACAAAACAGCTAATCCAGTCATTTAGTGAAACACAAGAAGTTTCAAGTACAAAAACTTTGCCTCCTCTATCAAAATGTAAAACAAACCAAAAAACAATTAACAGAAAATCAGCTATCACTACAGATAAAACTACTTCTTCAAATTTTAATATAGTGCAAAGTAAGCATACCAAGAAACGTATTTTAGCCAAAATATACCGTCACAAAGTCCTTCAGAATCTTATAAAAACAAGAGAGAAATCAGGTTCAATGCTTAAAACCTATTGTAGGAAATTAATCTTAGAAGCTTTGATGGACAGTGCAATTCTTCTCAAAAGAAAGTTATTTATTTTACTGTTAAACAAAATGAAACCACTAACAAAACTAATAACTAAATTACAAAAAAGACTTCTCAATAAGCGAAATGTCAACAGAAAGAACTTCTTAAGTATCTGCGGAGGTGAATGGAATCACACTACGAGCTCAGAACCATATTTTAATGAAGAAGCGTACAAACAAAAGCAAACAAATACAATTGCCATACATAGCAGTGGTCGAGGTTATGAAAAAGTGAATAATAGCATAATGGAACAAGAAGTACTCCTTACAAAAATATGCCCTGAAAACTTACACCTTGATTCAACTGAATCAGAACGTCTAGTGTACAAATGGCCATGCACGTCAATGTGTAACATTCCCAAACAATGTTTCAAATGTTTACGCCAATTCCTCAATAAATATGTAAAAAGCAAAGACAAAATCAAAATTAAATTACTGCAAAATATGGATACCTGTCCAGTGCGCAAGTACACAGGACTACAAGGACATTCATTGGCCTGCAATACAGGACCTATTTGTAAAACCACTTTCCATGATATCAAAAGGATATCAACACATCATTCAACTATAAGAAATCTAGTCTATAAACTGTACTATGCTAAAACTCCTGCTTTAGCACTAGCAAAGTTAAATAACATCCTTCTACATGGTACAGCAAAAGACCTACTTGAAGAAATTCACTATATCCAGAAAAAATATTTTGGAAGTGAAAGCCATTTACATATTGAAATAGCTTTATACCAATTAAGCAACAATTCTACACATGGCAACCTTTTGCTAAACACATACAAAAAAGAAATACTAAAATTTAAAAGTACATCAGCTGAAGTACCAAACCATGTATGTGTTTGTTGCCGTAGAACTTTTTATAAAAGTAACACAACAACTGTAGACCTATCATACAAAATAGAAGACAATGAAGATTCTAAATGGTTTGAATTAGCTCTCTACCTTGTAGCAGAAAACAAATACGAAATAACTGAGCCCTTAATACTTTGCAGTTACTGCACTACAAAACTTGACAACAACCAAACTTCTTCACATGCTATCACAAATAATTTGGAATTATACCCAATAACAAAACCCCTACAACAACTTAATTTATATGAGAGCATCATAATTCAAACAGTACACCCATTTCAAGCAATAATACACCTTCAACCAAAAACAGCAAAATTACCTCGCTCTGAATTGGTAAAAGGCATTCATGGAAAAGTAGTTTATTTACCATTAGATATAATAGAAAATGTGCATACTCTAGGAGTGCAACGTCCAATGCAGCAATCTTTAATTATATTAGTAAATAGAGTACCTACAAAAGTCAAAAAATATGGCAACAGCTGGTAGATTTATATAAAGTTAGACAAGCCTTCCAATATCTTAAAGAAAATAATGAATATTACAAAGAAATTAATATTGAAGAAAACTTGAAAGATACAACTGAAATAATTCAAGAAACACAAGAAGCTGGTCAATTTGAGCTACTAGATCCTGCTATAATATCAAATACTTTAGACCATTATACAATTCATGCTTTGCACTGTAATGACACCATAGAAGATGTACTGGAAACTTACCAAATGCGTCAAACAAAAGGATCGTCAATCAGCATAAGGGAAAAAAGTATAGAAGCACATGCTTTTCCTCTACTCTTTCCTACTGGCAAAGGAGGAAGGTATGATGATAGACCTATTCAAATATCAGCTTCAGAATACCGCTCATTACGGATGTATTCTGAAGATCCCATATTTAGACAAAATGTCGAATACATATTCCACCTACTCTTTGAAAGTGAACTAGCAACTTTATGTTACAGAGTTGCACACATATTAAAATCAGGATCACACTTTCAAAATATGACAGCTACACAATTATTAGAAAAAGTGCAACAAAAGGATGAGGTTTTACAATCAAATGTTACAAATCTATTAGCAAATATGCGTGGTACTAAAGAGTACTGGTTTCGGCGTCATGGAGATGTACGTTGTATGATCAGAAACCTTGGCCCACCCACTTGGTTTGTTACATTAAGTTGTGCAGAATATGCATGGGAAGATTTACATCATTTCCTACGCATATCAAATAAAAACAAAACAAACATAGATATACTAACACCTGGAGAATTTATTCTTTGGATCCTGTTAATGTTTCAAGATATTTTCACCATCGCTTCATTGCTATGCTATATTTTATTTGTAATAAAACTGTTCCTCCCCTTGGAGAAGTGAAACACTTCTTTTGGAGAAAAGAATACCAAGCCAGAGGAGCACCACATATCCACATGCTTTTATGGATCAAAGATGCTCCTAAATTTGGTCAATACAGTGATGCCACTGTTTTACAGTTCATTGAAAAATATGTCACTTGTGAAATTCCATCAGAAGCCACAAATAGTGATCTTCATGCACACATTTTACAATTTCAAAGACACAAATGTGGAAAATATTGTCGTTGCAGATGCAAAAACAAAGGGAAATACTACACCAAATGTCGATTTGGTTTCCCTAGACCAGTTACAAATACAGGTCAAGTGAACCTCATGTCTTCAGTTAGACATAGTGTTAAAGGTAAGTCACCTAAAAATACATATTACATAAAAAGAAAAGAAGAAGAAAAATATATCAATGATTATAATGCAATCATTGCCCACTTACGGAATGCAAACATAGATGTGCAGTACATTGCAGACAATTCTACTGCAGTTGCACAATATGTCACAGCATACTTAACTAAAGCAACAAAGACAGAGCGCCAAGATCTCTGGAATGACCTGTCATCAGATAAAACAGTATCTCAGAAATTATACAGCTTTGGCATAAAAATGCTCACCCATAGAGAATGTGGATCATAGAAAGCAGCTGATCGTTTAACTGGTACTGCATTGTATGGTAAATCTGAATATATAGTATGGCTAAGTCTTGGTCCAGCTAAATCTATAAAAAGAGTTCTAAAATCATATGAAGATATAGAAACAATAGCCAAACATGATCCCAACAGCCAAGGCATTTTAAAAAACAATTTATTAGACACATACTACCCAAACAGAAGTAATACTTTGGAAAACATGTCTCTATACCACATAGCCCAAAACTACACATACAAAAATATTATGAAACCTGATGAAAAAAAAGGTAAATATAGAGTGACAAACTGTGAAGGCAGCTTAGTTAAATTCACTAAACCAAATTTAATTAATCATATCAAATTGTCATTAAAGACTCCTCAACATAAAGAAGTATATTACATGTCCCTGCTACAACTCTTCAAACCATGGAGAAAAGAAGAACAATAACTAGATAACTATGACTCATATGAGGATGCTTTCAAAGCAAATGAAAGCACTATAACTGATGTAAACTTTACACAGTACAAAACAATGTTGCACAATGAACAGCAACACGAAGAAGAACTCCAAGCCCAACTAGATAAGGACACACCTGACAGTAGTCAACCTTCTGTAACAGGAAGCCAAGAACCACTGGGAGAACCACTAATAATAAATGAGGCAGAATTAGCTATGATACGAGTAGAAAATACCATGTGTTAGTATGAAGATAAAGAAGGCTTAACTATACTACAATCAAAACTAAACAATGAGCAAAGTAGCATTTTTCACGAAGTAACAAAACAAATTGCACATGGTGTAAAACATGAAAATAAAGAATGTTCCTGCCATAATTATAAACCTATACTACTGTACGTCAGTGGTGAAGCTGGTTCTGGCAAAACATTCCTAATCAAAATCATTAGTAAGTTCCTTCAACAATTGACAAACAACAAACTGTCAGCTGTTGTCACTGCCCCCACAGGTTTAGCTGCCTACAACATAGGTGGTGTTACATTACACCGATTACTACTATTACCAGTAGAACACCAGAACAAATTAGACTATTACAAACTTTCTGCAAAAGCTGCAATGGAATTACACAGAGTATTGAAACAAATGAAAATGCTACTAATAGATGAAGTGAGCATGGTCTCCAACCTGATGTTAGCTTTGATTCACCTCAGATTACAAGAAGTACTCAAAACAGACAATGAAGAGCTCTTTGCAGGAAAACACATTATTGTTTTTGGAGATCTGCTTCTATTAACACCAGTAAAAGGTGAGCCTATTTTTAAAACATTAGGACACAAACTCTGCCGTAAAACTGTTGGCAGCATTGGAAATGTCAACCTTTGGCAGCATTTCCAATACAGAGAATTAACAGAAAACATGCAGCAATCGGCAGATCTCACTTATGCCAACATTTTAAAAAGTATCAGAGTTGGTATACTTTCTAAAGTAGCAGAAGCAATATTGAAAACCCGGCACATTAGTGCACTTTATGGCGATAATGCATGTGCTACAGATGTTATGGAACAATTTGCCCACAAAAATGTCAATTGTATGGCCTTAATGCCAACTCTTGCAAGCTGTTTCAAATTCAATGAAATCATGCTAAGTAAAGAAATGCAACCAATCATGGAAATTAGCACCACAGACAAACTAGATGTTCATGGTATGACACTACACATGTGTGACCAAGCCACAACAAGACTAAATAGTTTAGAAAAATCAATCTCAAACACAGCAGGCTTAGAAAAGATATTCAAATTATCCTTAAATTGCAGAGTAATGCTTAAACGTAACCTTGACGTGGACCAAGGACTAGTTAATGGAGCACTGGGTACAGTTGTTGGCTTTCAAACATACCCACGCGACAACAAAATTCAGTTTGTCAATATACTCTTTAACAAACTTTCAGAAGTAAAAATGATAGGACGCTCAACAGCTAGATTCCTTCTCTTCAAAGATATGTATGTACGCAGAGAACAATTTTCTCTAACTCTTGCATACGCAGTCACGATTCATAAATCACAAGGTCTTACCCTAGACAAAGCAATGATAGATATTGGTAACACAGTCTTTAAAGAAGGCATGAGCTACGTAGCACTATCACGCTTACGTACACTTGACGGTCTATTTCTAATCAACTTTGATGCAAGTAAAGTAAACGCTGATATTCCTTGCATTTTAGAATATAATAGACTTCGCTCACTATACACTCTCCATCTAAACAAATATTCTGTTCCACAAAAACTAAAACATTGTAAAAGAAAACTAAATCAAACAGAAATGCAACAGGACGTCACTGCAAATCCTCCAAAGAAAGTAAAAGAAACTAATACTTCATCAAGTACCACAAGCAAAAAAGAATCAATTAGGGAAAGTAAACCAGGTACTTCTTTAAAGAAGGAAGACAAACTCCAAAAAAAGCAGTTAGATACAGAACTACCTGGACCATTTAAATTCTCAAATATAGTTGGTGTAAGTTGCTACGCAAATGTAGCAATGAATATTCTACTTCAATTACCATCAATTGTTGACAGCATTTACTTACACAATACAGAGCCATTGTGTTTGCAAATGTTAGTACTTCACAGAAATGCAGCAAACAATCCTGACAACACGTATAGTGTTTATGGAATAAGACAACAATTGGACTACTGTGCTGGAATGGTGAAATTCACTATAAACTCACAGGAAGATCCACAAGCATTTCTAATGCACTTACTACAAATACTCGAAAACAAAAACATACCTATAAATGAAATCTTTCAGATTTCATACATGTGGAAACATACATGCACTCTCTGCAACAATGTGACACAAGATGAAATCCCCAATGAACGCTTCATATATATATCAATACCAAATTGTGAATCCATTCCATTTCAGCCACTTGTACAAAATGCAAACCATGGTAGATTATGCTCTACCTGCAATTCAGATAATCGTTCCACGTTAGTAATACAAACACATAGTAAATACATAATACTAATGCTTCTACGTTACAATGCAGATGGTACCAAAAACAACTGTAAGCTGACTGGATTCACACATGGTCAAATATCACTTGGTAAGAAAACCTTCACAACAATAGGTATAATCTACCTCACAGGAGCCACAACCAATTCAGGGCACTGCACTGCATATATAAAAAAGAAATGTGGATGGTTTGAATGTAATGATAGTACCATTACTCTAAAGCAGAGATTACCAGGAAATCTTCCAAACGCTTATTTGATGTTCTTAAAAGCAAAATTTGATAACTAAACTGTATTTAAACCCTAAGTAAACTTGTGTTAAAAAATATAAACTGTTAGAATACTCCAAAAGCTATCTAACTTGTCAAAGATTGTACAACAACTAATCAGATAAATGAATACCACTAAATTAGACCATAAAATACACAGTTAGAATACGCCAATTGGTATCTAACTGTCCCAAAATGAAACAATATCCAAATAGATAAATCAATACCACTTAAATATATCAATAAAATAGACAGTTAGAATACACCAATTGGTATCTAACTGCTCCAAAATTGTATAATATCAAAATAAATAAATAATATGTTACTGCTCCAAAAAAATACAACAAGCCAAAGTATAAAGCATTAGCCAGAAACAACAAGTGAACACTGAAAATAAACAAACAAATAAACTGTAGCACAACAGAAAAAGGTTTTTTTTTAATCCAACATGGATTTTTTTTTCTCCCACATACCCAATGATTTTAGCAACAAATGCAGAAACTGAGCAAATTGCACAGTACTCTGATTTGTAATCTACTAAATATGAGGGTCCAAAAAAAAAAAGTATATTGATTATACAATGTAATACGTCATTACAAAATACTAATTCTAACATGCTATTTTCTTTTATCACAGAAATTAACAAGAAATACATGTTCTCTGGTTACTAGACCAAACAGTAAGTATACAATAATAAGGACAACCATAGCAGCATATCACATCCATAGTATCTAATACCTTTGTTCCTTATACATTTGTTTTTCACCCAAAGTTATAAGCAAATATGAATGTGATATGCTGCAGTGGTTGTTGCCAGGGCATAGAGTCTTGGGTGCATGGCCATTTGGCCATGCACCCAAGACTCGATGCCCTGGCAACAACCACCGCAGCATATCACATCCATAGAGTCAAACATTTCAACTATGATCTATGGGAAACTTTTAATGTCCGCCAACAATGTGAGTGTTCTTAGAACACTTTGAACTTGCCAGCGAACAATACGGACACCGTTTTCAGGACACCCCCTACGAACATTTCAGAACAACGCGATAGTTCTTAGAACACTTTCAACTTAACAACGAACAATACGGACAGCGTCCTAAGGACACCCCCTACGAACATTCCAGGACACCGGGAGTGTTCTCAAAAACGTCTTCAGAACACCCCCATTTTGTTTATTTGCAAACATTTCAGGACACCGCGGGTGTTCTTAGAACACATTCAACTTGACAGAGAACAATACGGACAGCGTCCTCAGGACACCCCCTACGAACACTCCCCGGACACCACGAGTGTTCTTAGAAGCGTCTTCAGAACACCACCATCTTGTTTATTTGCGAACATTTCAGGACACTGCGAGTGTTCTTAGGACACATTCAACTTGACAGAGAACAATACGGACAGCGTCCTCAGGACACCCCCTACGAACATTCCAGGACACCGGGAGTGTCCTTAGAAGCCTCTTCAGAACACCACCATCTTGTTTATTTGCGAACATTTCAGGACATCGTGAGTGTTCTTAGGACACATTCAACTTGACAGAGAACAATACGGACAGCGTCCTCAGGACACCCCCTACGAACACTCCCTGGACACCACGAGTGTTCTTAGAAGCGTCTTCAGAACACCACCATCTTGTTTATTTGCGAACATTTCAGGACACTGCGAGTGTTCTTAGGACACATTCAACTTGACAGAGAACAATACGGACAGCGTCCTCAGGACACCCCCTACGAACATTCCAGGACACCGGGAGTGTTCTTAGAAGCCTCTTCAGAACACCACCATCTTGTTTATTTGCGAACATTTCAGGACATCGCGAGTGTTCTTAGGACACATTCAACTTGACAGAGAACAATACAGACAGCGTCCTCAGGACAACCCCTACGAACACTCCCCGGACACCGCGAGTGTTCTTAGAAGCGTCTTCAGAACACCACCATCTTGTTTATTTGCGAACATTTCAGGAAACCGCGAGGGTTCTTAGGACACATTCAACTTGACAGAAAACAATACGGACAACGTCTTCAGGACACCCCCTACGAACACTCCCCGGACACCGCAAGTGTTCTTAGAAGCGTCTTCAGAACACCCCCATTTTGTTTATTTGCGAACATTTCAGGACACCGCGGGTGTTCTTAGAACACATTCAACTTGACAGAGAACAATACGGACAGCGTCCGCAAGACACCTCCTACGAACATTCCAGGACACCGGGTGTGTTCTTCGAAGCGTCTTCAGAACACCACCATCTTTTTTATTTGCGAACATTTCAGGACACCGCAAGTGTTCTTAGGACACATTCAACTTGACAGAGAACAATACGGACAGCATCCCCAGGACACCCCCTACGAACACTCCCCGGACACCGCGAGTGTTCTTAGAAGCGTCTTCAGAACACCCCCATTTTGTTTATTTGCGAACATTTCAGGACACCGCGAGTGTTCTTAGGACACATTCAACTTGACAGAGAACAATACGGACAGCATCCTCAGGACACCCCCTACGAACACTCCCCGGACACCGCGAGTGTTCTTAGAAGCGTCTTCAGAACACCCCCATTTTGTTTATTTGCGAACATTTCAGGACACCGTGGGTGTTCTTAGAACACATTCAACTTGACAGAGAACAATACGGACAGCGTCCTCAGGACACCCCCTACGAACATTTCAGGACACCGGGAGTGTTCTCAAAAACATCTTCAGAACACCCCCATTTTGTTTATTTGTGAACATTTCAGGATACCGCGGGTGTTCTTAGAACACGTTCAACTTGACAGAGAACAATATGGACAGCGTCCTCAGGACACCCCCTACGAACACTCCCCGGACACCGCGAGTGTTCCTAGAACAGTTTCACTTTGCTTGCGAACAAAACGAACACATATTGAGTCCTTAGAACACCCCCCAGTCAGTTTATTTAGAACATTTCACAACACCCGTGATGTCCACAAACAAATTGAACACAAAAAGAACATCTAACACATAAAAAACACAACTTTCATCCTATCTCATACACTACCACCCTCCCCAAACACTCCTACACACCAACACACTCTACAAAATACACATTTTGAACAAAGTTTCACAGCGCTGTCCGCGGATGTCCGCGAATCCAAGATGGCGGGCGCTACCGAAAAATCTGACGCGCTTCACGCTCCACGCCATCCAATCAGCGAACACGTTGCATGTCCGCGAACATCACGCAAGACGATTGGCCAATCAGGACACTGTCCGCAGAGCGAACAGGGAAGTGTGTCCGCGAACCGAACACAGATATCACTTATTTTTTTGACCTACTTTTTGGTCATTTTAAAAAAAAACTACTGGACGGATTTTCACCAAATTTGCAAAAGCACGCTTTCGGGACCAAGCCGCTGCTCCTGGTCCAAATTTGGTGGAAATCTGTCCAGCGGTTTGGGCTGTAGGCGCGAGCAATTTTTTTTTTCCCATTCAGTCTATGGGAAAACAAAAAAGTTTGAGACCCCCCCTATAACTTTGCCCCCCCTGGACGAATCCTCACCAAACTTTGCAAAACAATTCAGAGTGACTCAAATATTTTTTTTGCAAGGTTTGGTGAGGATCTGTCTAGGGAGAGCAAAGTTATAAGCCACCCAAAAAGTGCTCTTCCTATGGAAACAGCAACTTAACCATAACTACATGGCCACTACCGTGGCCATGTAATATATATATATATATATATATTCACTACAAAAAATAACTTTGTAGAGGGGACGTTATGGTTAAGTTGCCCTAACAAAAACCGGTACACTTCACTAAAAAAAAAAACTTTCCATCAATGATATTTGTGATGTCATCTTTGATGTCCTGGGGGTTAGTGTTAGCAATGCACGTAGATGGTGCGAGTTATGGTTGTTTAGCTTACTATAATGGGGGAATGTGAAGTGGTGTTTCGTTGCCCTGCGAAGTATAACATTCCTTTAGTGATATATTTCTTTATAATGAATGCACATATATATGTATGGCAGGGAAGGAAAAGAAAGGGCTAAACAAGTGATGTCATCATTGATGTCATCATTGACATTTGATATGACATTTTTCATAGTCTGGGTGTTAGTGTTAGCAGTGCACAGGGGTGGTGGCAGGGTTGGGGGCTTAGTTTACCATAACTGTTGAATTTCAGGGGGTTTTCGGTTTTAATTTGAAGCAGAAAGGGGAGGTAGAACGTTTTTTTTTAGTGAAGTGTACAGGTTTTTGTTAGGGCAACTTAATCATAACGTCCCCTCAACAAAGTTTTTTTGTAGTGAATTTCACTGGTTTTTGTAGTGAATTGCATAGGCTTTTGGAAGGTGGAATTTAAGCATGAAATTGTGGCAATGAAGTCGTTCAGCAGAACATACACTGAAATCATATGATTTTGAAAGATATATAGTATAATGTATGTTCTTGACATAGATTTAACATAGAAAATAAAGAACCATCTCCTTAATGATATTGGAAAGTGACGGACTGAGCGCCTGTTTGCGGATGGGGTTGGACAGCATCAACATTACCCAAAGAGGTGGGGGATAGCTGAAAATGTACTATTGTCTTACAGAAAAAATGTGCAATGTAGAATAAGGACATAAAGATGTTATAAGTAGTAATAAGTAAATATGGAAACCTGAAGTTAGGAAAAAAAAACACACATTCAATAACCATGTAGAATAAAGTGGATGGTACCATAAAAAAGAAAGGATGCCTCCAGCGTAATCACTTCACAGAAACTCGGCAGCCTAGAACGACAGTGGACGGATGCAGTAGGAAGAAGGGACATTACAGCCAAAGAGTGAGTACAAGTCATGTTTTTATATGGGTGATTTTTTTTGTGGTATGTAGTGCATAAATAGCAATTTCTTTCTGTTGTTTTGATTCAGAAATGGCAAGTATTTTGGAGTGGCTGGAGGAGCATTTCCCACATGACGAAATGTCTGAAGACAGTGACAATAATGGTACAGAGAGCTCTGCATATGCAAAATAGTGACCAGTATTTTAGAGGCATTCAACCTATGTATTGTTTTTTTTTAACAGACCAGGAAAGAAAAGAAGAAAGGGCAACAAACGAGACAGAAGAAGACAGGATAAAAAGGATAGAGCAGAAAATGGACGCATTGAACAACAATTTTCAAAGTTTACGGGAGTTTGTGGAGGACTGTGTGAGAGGAAAAGTTTGTTATCATTGCCCCACCTGCACTTGCCCTGCTTCTCCATTGCCTAGTGAGCCATCCCCAAACCTTGAACAGGAAAATAGACGTTTTGACAAAATATCCATCATTTCTTCCCCTCACAAATCTTCTCCTCATAACCAGCCTGTGTTGAATCCTAATTCTCCCATATTTGTTTCTGTGTCCGCTTCCCCTGCTATTTCTTTAGATTGATGTGTGTGTGTGTTTGAAATGTTTTTGTGCAGTAGTTCTAGAGAAAGAGTGTATGTGTAGATTTTTTTTTTAAAAAAGACGTAAAATGTTTGTGAACAGCGTGCCGTTTCAGCCTATCCACAAGCAATGGAATGTGGGTGTTGTCTAATGCGGAGTAAGACGGATGTGATGTGTGACTGCGCCATCTTTTCAAAATGTGCACACATAAACAGAAAGGGGTGTCCAAAGGATATACTACGTCAGCGTACCGCTTGGAAACGAGATAATACATTTATTTATTTATTTATTTAACATTTATAAAGCGCTCACACAGCCCACAGGCATCGAGGCGCTGTTACAGGAATTGTTTGTTTTTCTTAGTTGTGTAATTGTGTTGTTTTTTTTGTCTTAGTTACGTATTTATAACGCGCTTAAACACCCAGAGGTTTCTAAGCACGGACCCGGGGATTGAACCCCTTGTTGCTTCGTGTCATCTTGCTTCCAAGACGCGCACGCTGCCGCTGAGCTATCCTCCCGGGACAATGATCATAGAACACACACGATATCAGGAATGGTTGTAAATGAGTAAAAAGGGAGAGTGTTAAGGACAGTATAGCGGTCCGTATTGGCCACAGTCAAAATGGTGCCGTCCGTAGAACAGGCACGGTGGCCGGCAAGTTCGTAGGCAAACAAAATGGAGTTGTCCTAAGGATACTGGAACTGTCCGTACAGTGAACATAGCATGCATGCACATGGGCAGTACAAACATAAGGATTGCGAACATTGCGCCAATTCCTAACTGTCCATCTCACTTGTGTCACACTTTGAAGTAGTTTGAGAACCCGAACACTGTCCGTAGGACACTTGTGCGCATGCGCATGTTTGATTCTTTGCATTTGCTGTCCAGGGGACTTTCATTACGGGGGCAGATGTGTTGAGAACGTCATACTGGGACCGCACCTACACTGAGCATGGGGACTAGTTTCCACGGTTTGTGTGCTTCCGCAACACTAAAAATGAACTTGTAGACACAAGGCAAAGTATTGTGGAGTGTAAAAATGTAATTTCACACATCCCAAACAATAGGCCACCTCAGGAGTTACTGTGTAAAATGTGTGTACCGCTTTGTAGGGATGAAGACAGTCACGAGGCACCCCCTGCACCCCTACAAAAGGCCACACCCCCGAGCGCATCTTCATTGTCCTTCTAGCTATAGCAGATTGAGGTGCGTTGCATTTACTGCTGTAGTGACCAAAAGGAAACTAATCAGTATGACTTCCGTGGCTGCTGTTGGGTTATTAGCCTCTGCAACACCCCCAAACCCTCCACCATCACCACCTCACCAAGGGCCTGCAGATAGTTATATGGGTGAGGATGTAGAGATTGAGGAAGAAGAGGAGGAAGAGAATGAAGTGGAGGAACTCCGCACTAGGAGCACTCGGCGGGAGTCGTGGGTGTGGCGGTTGTTTTCCGTTTATGGGAACGTACCAAAATCACGTGCGAACCTGGTAAAGTGTAACCAGTGCGATGTGGTGTTGAGTCACGGGAGATTTGGAGCGTACAGTTTTGGTACGACAACCATGAAGCGACACCTCACTTCGTTCCACACTGCGGACATTCGCAAGGTGGTGCCATGTGAAGACCGTAGTTGTTTGAGGTCCTCCACAGCATCCTCGGAATCCGCTCCTCCCACCACAAGAGACACTCCTTTGGGAGAGCGCCTCCCTCCAGCTGCTTCACAAGCCATTCGCAATGCTGTAGACCCTTATCTTTCAAAGGTGACAGTAGTGTTCACGTATTGTGACACAGTACTCTGCATGGGGGCGAGTTTTCAAAGTGCTTTTGTGGCTGCAGTCACCGAGCACCAGAAGATTTGCTCCTTACCTAAATAAAGATCACCCTTAATATTTCTCTGTTCAGTTTCCCTTTCGTATCCCCGTGGCTGGTGTCCCTTCCTTACCCTCCTCTCGCCTCTTCTCCTAGTGTGTCGAGTGCTGTTAATCAATGAACGTAAAAACAACAAAAATGACAGAAAAGGCTCTTTTCAGAGCCACCTTTCTCAGTGTAACAATAGAACTATGAAATGAAGGCCGTAGACCCCTGCGGAGTTCAGCAAGAGTTTGCGGACAGTCGTAGAGGGGAAAAAGGGAGGGTGCAAGCAGAGCAAATGCAATAAAGTGTACGCTGGGAGTAAGTGGCGGCTCTGAAAAGAGAATTTTGGTGGTGTGTTTTGTGGGTCAAAAACAGTGGATTGGGGAAAACAGATTGTCAGATAGGTTAGTGTGATTGCAAAAGAGGGCGCAATGCATTTTGTAAATTGTGAAGAAACATCTGATTGCCAGCATATGTGAGGTGGACTCCATCTCTGTGGAAAATGAAACAGCTACAAAACAAAATATTTTCATTGTGGAAAGAGGACATACCAACATCTCTTAAAAAAGCACACACAGCCTTATTCACATTGTGTCTCGCTTTCTCCATTTGTTGACCAAATGCAGGAGAACGCAACCATATTTGTCTTTGGGAAATAAGGGAAAAAGTATTTGACAATTTGGAAACATGTCCATGAGCTTCGCAAGTCCTTCCTTCATAGCAAATTGTAAAGAAATTCCAGACACATGGCCTAAACTGTTTCCTCCACAATGAATGATGAGTATATCTGGAGGACGCTCTGTCTGTAAAGTAAAACAAAGAGGTACCAAGTCCAGCCATCTCATGCCACGCACGCCATGCCAGTGCACTTCTGCATGTGGAAATCCGAGATTTGTAGATAAACTGCATTTCTGCATGCACCTTCAACCAATGCAGCCATGAGTCTCCGACAATCCAGATAATCTGTTTTTGAGCATAGAAAGCCATGGCTGTGTGGTGTCCTTTGAGGGAGAAGACGGTCTTACTAAAGTACGTCTGTCAGAGCACACCTACCGAACTTTATGGACCAATCCCTAGCTCCGCACATTCTCATTTACATGTGGCTCCACCCTTCAATCCCTGTTGGTAATATGTGCTGGCTGCTAACTACCGCCATGTTCACGGACATGTACAGGATCAGAGCGTGACGATGGTACATTAAAGTACTATTCCCCTTTTTCCCCTTTAAGGTGGGCTCTGAAAAGAGCCATTTTTTTTTATTTTTGGCCACATATCATACAGACATGTGGTATTTTATGTATTTTTTTGTATTTTTTTGTCCTTGCTTTACTCTTGCAAAAATTACAGAACCTTCCTAAAGCCAAACATCGCATTTCCCAAAGAGGATAGCACAACACCATTTCCTTCAAAGTAATGCCCATTGCTTTTAGCAATGTTATCGTGGCTACAAAAAACCATACCAACTCGTAGCATGAATGCACGCATGCCGCGATTGATGATGAACCTCCCGATGCTTTGATCTGGACAGAAAACAGAAGTGTTGTTCGATTGTAGTCTCGGGAGTAAAGCAGAAAAAAAAAACTTTCGATGTTGGGAAGATGGTCATGAGTGCTTCAACCAACTGTGTCAAATCTGCCAACAAAGTATGTGAAGTCAGGTATCCCAAGTGGCAGGCACCGTAGTGCAAAATTACCACATGAGGAGTGGTCATTCTACGCATGACTCTGCAAACTTGCAGAATTGCGGCAGCATTGGCATCAGTGTCAGCACTCCACACCACCTCCACTCCTCGCTCATCGAAATGGTGTGCCACATGCCTACTCTCGGCATAGAGTTGTAAGCCTTGCACAAAAATGTCTCCAAGTAGCATAAGCCTGACCCCCTGCACCTCTGCCATTTTCAGTGTGCGCACTGTATTTTGACACAAATGAGTAATGTGAACATCTGATTGGCTGATGCCTACAGTCGTCTTTTCATGCTGGATTTGCTGTAGAAATCTGTATGTGACATGCCCTACCAGCGGACAAGCGTTGCCTATGTGCGGCACGTAACTCTTACCCAGTCCTTCCACCCTTTCTACAGCTGTACCAAAGCAAGTCCCTCATTGGACACAACTAAGCGGGTGCACAATCATCCTCCAATCTCATAAAACATCGCTAATTTGAACTCTGTCATCAACATTGCACACTTCAAAATTACTGTCGATGATTCTTAATGGAAATCGCATACCATTGCAAAGCACCTATTTCACAAGCTACTGTGCAAGGATTGCGAATTTCTACATACAGCTCCATGCATGTCCACATGCTTCATTGTAGAGTACAGGTATGTACATTTTAATCAGAGTACATGCGGTAGCCTTATGATTTAAAATAGATAAAATAATGCTGGTAAATTTCCATAGGGAACACATAACAACGCTCCCCCTCTTAAAGTGCAAGATTGCCGATTTGTCATTAACAAATTGCACGCCTGCTTACTGTCATCTGCATAACCTGTACATACATTGCAAGCATGCCTATTTAGGCATAGCTCTCAACCATTTTTGTCTGAAATGCGGGTGAAACCAGCCAATTTTGTTTTTGGCGGGTGAAACGCCCATTGGAATGAATGGCCGTGCAGGAGGTTTGGCGGGTGAGTCTGTCCTTTACAAGGCGGGTGACACCCACCAAAAGCGTGTGAGTAATGAAGTATAATTTAGGGCAGACCTCAATTTGTATGTGAAAATGTCGGAGTACTGTACTCTGTACTGCCAACAGTAATGCTCCTTACAATGTGATCGTATGAGAATAGTAATCGCTCCCGATTATGGTGCTGACATGTCCTTCGGAGGGTTTCCCGATTTTTGGACATTGTGCTTTTCATTAGGAAGTACAAAATGTTTGTCCATCTACTACTTTGCCCTATCGATTACAAACCTCTCTCCTATGCATACTACACTTTGTAAAGAACAAGGCATTTGCAAATCCTTAAAACATGTAGTTATTTTGAAGGACTTTCAAGTACCATATTGAAAGTAGTACGCAAAGACTGCACAGAGAGAAGTGAAATGTGCACGTGGACTGGGTTAAAATATCAAAGCTGAGTCCTCTGACGAAGGAAGTACAAGTAAAGTCTGTAGTATCGTGACGGCTGCTAACACACAAAGCAATTGTATCATTTTTTTAATTCACAGTGAAGACTACTCTCCTGAGAATCAACAGCATCTACACTGCAGACGACATATCAGAAGCAACCTGGTCATCTTGCACAAAAAGTAAGTACAGTACAACCTTCATATTGTAACTACTCCTTAAAGAGTCTGCGTGGGTTATTTGTTTATTTTGGGCACCAAAGGAAGCATTCATTTGTAAACCATTCTACCATTCTACCTACAAATATCCATTTATTGAACATAGAATAACAGGTGGAATGGCTGACAAATCCCTGTGTGTTTGGTACTGAAATAACATAGGAAATCCTTAGAAGGTTAGATTGTGAAAATAAGTTGTGGTAGCACTTTGTACTCTCATGTAAAGCACATTGTACTAGTATAAAAACAGTAAAGTAGCCTTACCAAATGATAGTTAGAGGTCACTGTGCGTTGACACACCAAAGAATGCCTACCAAAAAGCAGCTCAGTAGAAAGGAATGCAGAATTAGAGCAAATAAAAATAAAGGTGCCCAATGTAAGCATCCACCTGCTGTAGAGTTAGTGGAGAATCTTGGTACAAACCACCTAATGCAGTTGGGTAACATAATCAAAGAAGTCTCAACTACCAAAACTGTACCTCCTCCATCAAAAAGTGTCACAAAACACAGAAATGTTGTCAGAAAAACGGCTGCCAGTACAGCTAACAATGTTCCTAATAATCCTGATAGTGTAAGAAGAACCCATAGTAAAAAAAGTATTTTAACAAAAATGTTTTGTCACAGAGTCCTTCAGAATCTACTAAGAAGAGGACCAAAATCATCCTCACCCCTTAAAACGTACCGTAGAAAGTTAATTCTACAAGCACTCGTGGACAGTACAATCCTTCTCAAAAGGAAGTTGTTCATATTAGTGTTAAAAAGGATGAAAGCACTAACAAACCTAAGTACCAAACTACAAATGAAAATCAGCAATAAACGGAATCTGAACAAAAATAATTTTTTGCATGTTTGTGGTGGTGAATGGAGTCACACAACAACCACAGAGCCATATTTTAATGAAGAAGCATACAAACAAAATCAAACAAACACAATTGCCATCCATAGCAGTGGACGAGGGTATGAGAAAATCAATACTTCCCTCATGGAACAAGAAACACTGCTTACAAAACTATCTTCTGAAAACTCAGAATTACCTCTCGAATCAGCAGAACCACACCGTCCAGTATACAAATGGGCGTGCACATCAAAGTGTGCCATTCCAAACAAAGCTTTCAAATCTTTACGTCTGTTCCTCAATCAATATGTTAAAGGTAAAGACAAACGTAAAATGAAAGTGCTGCAAAATATGGATATTTGTGTAGTGCAGAAACACACAGGACTAAAAGGACATTCATTCGCCTGCATTTCTGGGCCTATTTGCAAAAGTACCTTCCATGATATCAAAAAAATATCAGTACATCATTCCAAAGTAAGAAATTTAGTGTATAAAATATACTGTGCAAAAAGTACAGCTTCAGAATTAGGCAATTTAAATACCGCATGCATAGTAAACCCAAATACTTACAAGAAGAAATGGACCGTATTCAGAAAAAGTATTTTGGAAGTAAGAGCCACGTATAAAATGCAACAGTTTAAGAGCATAGTAGTGACTATTCTGCACATAGTAACCTTCTATTACACACATACAGAAAAGAAATAATAAAATTTAAAAGGTCATCGGCTGAAGTACCAAACCATGTGTGTGTATGTTGCCGCAGAACGTTTTACAAAAGGAACACAAAAAATGTGGAGATAGCATGCAAAATTGTAAACAATGAAGACTCTAAATCGTTTGAATCAGCTTTGTACCTTTTAGCTGAAAGTAAATATGAAATAACTGAACGCCTAATATGTTGCAATTACTGTACTACAAAATTAGACAACAACCACACTCCTTCACGTGAAATTACAAATAATTTGGAATTGTTTCCATCCTGCAACCGCTCAATTTGTATGATAGCATAATAATTCAAACACTTCACCCATTTCAAGCAATTATACGCCTTCATCCAAAACCAGCAAATTTACCTTCCTCTGAATTGGTGAAAGGCATTCGTGGCAAAGTAGTTTACTTGCCATTAGATCTAACAGAAAATGTGCACACTCTAGGAGTGGAACGTTCAATAGAGCATTCTTTAATAGTCTTGGTAAATGGAGTACCAACAAAGGACAAAAAAATTGGCAACAATTAGTAGACTTACACAAAGTTACACAAGCATTGCAATATCTAAACACAAAAATGAGTACTAAAAGGAAATAAATATTGATGAAAGCTTAATGCAAACAACTGAAATAATTCAAGAGCCATCAGAAACTGGACAATTCAAAACTTCTGGATCCAGCTACAGTATCCACTCTTTTGGACCATTACACAATTCATCCATTGCATTCCAATGAAAGTATAGATGATGCACTAGAAACTTACCAAATGCGACAAACCAAAGTGTCACCAATGAGTATTTGGGAAAAAAGTATAGAAGCACATGCTTTTCCACTGCTATTTCCAACTGGCAAAGGTGGGAGATATGATGATAAACCCACTTAGATTGGGAATCAGAATATCGCTCATTACGAAAGTATTCGCAAGATCCCAGATTTAGACAAAAGTGGCCTACATATTCCACCTACTCCAATGAAAGGGAATTAGCAACACTATGTTATGGAGTTGCACACATTCTTAAATCTGGAACGCACTTTAAAATATGTCAGCTATGCAGTTAATACAAAAAGTACAAGAAACAGATGAGGTTTTAAAATCAAGTATAACAAATTTGTTCGCAAACATGCGCGGTACAAAGGAATACTGGTTTAGACGGCACAGAGACGTGCGTTGCATGATCAGAAACTTTGGACCACCAACTTGGTTTGTTATGCTAAGTTGTACAGAATATGCATGGGAAGATTTACATGAGTTCCTACGCATAGCAAACAGCAACACAAACAACATAGATATATTAACACCTGGAGAACTTTGCTCTCTAGATCCAGTTAATGTCTCAAGATATTTCCATCATTGTTGCATTGCAATGCTACACTTTATTTGCAATAAAACTGTTCCTCCCCTTGGAAAAGTGCAACACTTCTTTTGGAGAAAAGAATATCAAGTGAGAGGAGCACCACATATTCACATGCTGTTATGGATCAAAGGTGCACCGAAATTTGGGCACAACAGTGATAGCACTGTTTTGCAGTTTATCCACAAATATGTCACATGTGAAATCCCTTCACAACAGACACTTAGTGAGCTGCATGGGCAGATTTTACAATTTCAAAGACACAAATGTGGCAAATATTGTCGTTGTAAATACAAAAACAAAGATAAATACTACACCAAATGCTGCTTTGGTTTCCCTAGACCAGTTACAGAAACAGGTGAAGTAAATAACTTCATGTCTTCAGTTCGACATAGTGTTAAAGGTAAATCACCTAAAAACACATATTACATAAAAGGAAGGGAAGAATCAAAATATATCAATGATTACAATGCAATCATTGCCCTATTATGGAATGCAAACATAGATGTGCAGTACATTGCAGACAATTCAACTGCCGTTGCACGATGTGTTACAGCTTACTTAACAAAAGCAGAAAAAACAGAGCTTCAAGACCTCTGGGATGACCTAGCATCAGACAAAACATTATCACAGAAATTGTACAGCCTAGGCTTACAAATGTCTCTCATAGAGAATGTGGGGCCTATGAAGCAGCAGATCATTTAACCGGCACTGCTTTGTATGGAAAATCAGACAACATAGTATGGCTCAGTCTTGGTCCTGCAAAATCTAGAAAAAGAGTGCTAAAATCATTTGAGGACATATAACAATTGCCAGAAATGATCCCAACAGCCAAGACATTCTAAAAAACAATTTACTGGACACATACTATCCGAACAGGAGTACCACTCTGGAAACCATCAGGCCGATTCATGGAATAATTAGCGCGACGCAAGTGGGCAAAAACGTGCGAATCGCAGTGGAATAGCGAAAATCGCAGTGCAATTGTGAAAATCGCACGAAAAGCAGCGCACGTCGATTCATGGAAGTCCGTGCGCGAGAAAACCAGCGGATGTGCGATAAAAAAGTGCGCGGCGCACGTTGGCGCACAGGCCATCTAACAGCGTGCGCCAGGTCACAGCGAAAATCGCACAGGCCACAGCGAAATTCACACATAGCGCGGCGCACGCAACAAAAGTAGGCGGAACACGGGCGTAACACTCGGAATGGGGAGCAACTTGCCAAAACGTGGGCGTCACGGGGGAAGTACAGGGCACAAGTGCGCGGAACACCCACACGCTCGCCTAAAACACGTATTCATGGAATAGAATAGGGCAAAAAAGCGCACGCTCAAACCAGCGCACAGGCACAAACACGACCGCCACAAGAAAGCAGGCGGTAGCGTCTCTGCGGCTGTAAGAAATGTGCGCCAAAAGGTGCGCCAACAAATAGCACCTATATACTGCCATGATGAATGTCCCATACTGTGGCCCTCCAGGAAAAATGACGTGCAAAGGGGTACCCACAAACACGGACACCCGCTGACAAAAAATAAGTGTGCGTGTATACCGGGGTGCGCGGGAAGTCTAACACGCGATTTCAGCAGGGTACGTGCATCACAGGGGTTCGCGTGAAGTTCCTCACGCGATCGGGCCTGGGGGAGCGGGCTACGTGTATTTCAGGGGTTCGCGTGAAGTTTCACACGTGATCGGGCCTGGGGGAGCGGGCTACGTGTATTACAGGGGTTTGCGTGAAGTTCCTCACGCGATCGGGCCTGGGGTAGCGGGCTACGTGTATTACAGGGGTTCGCGTGAAGTTCCTCACGCGATCGGGCCTGGGGGAGCGGGCTCCACACGCGAATAGCCTGGGCGCGTGTATTTCAGGGGTGCGCGGGAAGTTCCACACGCGAATAGCCTGGGCGCGTGTATTTCAGGGGTGCGCGGGAAGTTCCACACGTGAATAGCCTGGGCGCGTGTATTTCAGGGGTGCGCGGGAAGTTCCACACGCGAATAGCCTGGGCGCGTGTATTTCAGGGGTGCGCGGGAAGTTCCACACGCGAATAGCCTGGGCGCGTGTATTTCAGGGGTGCGCGGGTAGTTCCACACGCGAATAGCCTGGGCGCGTGTATTTCAGGGGTGCGCGGGAAGTTCCACACGCGAATAGCCTGGGCGCGTGTATTTCAGGGGTGCGCGGGAAGTTCCACACGCGAATAGCCTGGGCGCGTGTTTTTCAGGGGTGCGTGTGAAGTTCCACACGCGAATAGCCTGGGCGCGTGTATTTCAGGGGTGCGCGGGAAGTTCCACACGCGAATAGCCTGGGCGCGTGTATTTCAGGGGTGCGCGGGAAGTTCCACACGCGAATAGCCTGGGCGCGTGTATTTCAAGGGTGCACGGGAAGTTCCACATGTGATTTGACAGTGTGGGTCCTCCCAGGTGTACCCTGTACACCCTCCACGGCCCCTGCAGGCAGCCCACACCACAGGGGACTACCCTGCATCCCTGGTCATGTCCCGCAGGCAGCCCACCCACCATGGGCATGCCCCCCAGCAAAGGCACATGTCTCCTTGAACTAATGAACACCAACTCATGTCCCCTTGCACCCCCACGCCCCAGCAGTGCAGGGGCACCCTCCACCAGGCCCCCACTCATGTCACCCACCACCCCCACACCCCAGCAGTGCAGGGGCAGCCTCCACCAGGCCCCCACTCATGTCACCCACCACCCCCACACCCCAGCAGTGCAGGGGCACCCTCCACCAGGCCCCCACTCATGTCTCCCACCACCCCAAACCCCAGCAGTGCAGGGTCACCCTCCACCAGGCCCCCACTCAAGTCTCCCACCACCCCCAAACCCCAGCAGTGCAGGGTCACCCTCCACCAGGCCCCCACTCATGTCTCCCACCACCCCCACCCCCCAGCCACCAGGGGCACCCTCCACCAGGCCCCCACTCATGTCTCCCACCACCCCCACCCCCCAGCCACCAGGGGCACCCTCCACCAGGCCCCCACTCATGTCACCCACCACCCCCACACCCCAGCAGTGCAGGGGCAGCCTCCACCAGGCCCCCACTCATGTCACCCACCACCCCCACACCCCAGCAGTGCAGGGGCAGCCTCCACCAGGCCCCCACTCATGTCACCCACCACCCCCACACCCCAGCAGTGCAGGGGCAGCCTCCACCAGGCCCCCACTCATGTCACCAACCACCCCCACACCCCAGCAGTGCAGGGGCAGCCTCCACCAGGCCCCCACTCATGTCACCCACCACCCCCACACCCCAGCAGTGCAGGGGCACCCTCCACCAGGCCCCCACTCATGTCTCCCACCACCCCCAAACCCCAGCAGTGCAGGGTCACCCTCCACCAGGCCCCCACTCATGTCTCCCACCACCCCCAAACCCCAGCAGTGCAGGGTCACCCTCCACCAGGCCCCCACTCATGTCTCCCACCACCCCCACCCCCCAGCCACCAGGGGCACCCTCCACCAGGCCCCCACTCATGTCTCCCACCACCCCCACCCCCCAGCCACCAGGGGCACCCTCCACCAGGCCCCCACTCATGTCACCCACCACCCCCACACCCCAGCAGTGCAGGGGCAGCCTCCACCAGGCCCCCACTCATGTCACCCACCACCCCCACACCCCAGCAGTGCAGGGGCAGCCTCCACCAGGCCCCCACTCATGTCACCCACCACCCCCACACCCCAGCAGTGCAGGGGCAGCCTCCACCAGGCCCCCACTCATGTCACCCACCACCCCCACACCCCAGCAGTGCAGGGTCACCCTCCACCAGGCCCCCACTCATGTCTCCCAGCACCCCCACCCCCCCAGTCACCAGGGGCAGCCTCCACCAGGCCCCCACCCATGTCTCCCACCACCCCCACCCCCCAGCACTGTGGGGCACCTGCCAGCAGGCCCCCACCCATGTCCAACTCATGTCTCCCACCACCCCCACCCCCCAGCCACCAGGGGCACCCTCCACCAGGCCCCCACTCATGTCTCCCACCACCCCCACCCCCAGCACTGTGGGGCACCTGCCAGCAGGCCCCCACCCATGTCCAATCCATGCCCCCCTGCACCTGGGTCCCAACATTCCCCAATCATGTCCGTAATGCCCATCCTCCCCTGCCAAAAGGCCCAACCAACTATCACACCCACCCACATATCAAAGGCAATTACATGTTACACCCCCAATTTAAATAATGCAATTGAACACATGTCTGTCACACACAATGGCTGCAAGTGAATGACAAAACACCCAACATGACATGCCTGAAAGCAATGAGATGATACGACACATTGAAGAATAAAAAAAATAATGTATTGAACAGCAAGTAGAATGGAAATGAAATAAGAAAAAACACAAAGCAAATCAAACAAAACAAGATGAATGTCAAAGAAAATAATCTGAAAAATAAAAATAAGCCAACGAAGAACCATGAAGAAGATCATCCTGGGTCCATGAGCCCAACCAAATTAAACCTAACTATGACTACTAACTAAAAACTGAACTATATACAAAAAAGTGGTGCATTGTCCAATCGCTACCAAAAAAAATCAAAAAAACAAAGGAAACCTAACCCTAACTATACAACTATATACAAAGGCAGCGGGCTATTCGGACGGCTCACTGGTTGTTGTCATGGGCCAGGGCATCATCGAACTCCTGGTCAATGGCTTGGAGGCGGGCATGTTCCCTGGCCCCGAGGTCCCGCAGGGTTAACGCAGTGTCAAGCTCAAACTCCCTGCGAAGACCCTCGAGGCACTCAGCCCGCCTCAGCGCCCTCCGCATGGAGTCCTCCGCCCTGACCATCGTGAGCCGTTCCTCCTCTGCCCGCTGCCGCTCCGCACCTATCCGCTGGCACAACCGCTCCCACACGGAAGCCACTCCCATTCCAGGGTTCTCCTGCCCTCCGGCCGATGCCTGCACCCCTGATGTTGATGGCCCCGAGCCATGATGCCTCCCACGTTGAGCCTGCTGCTGCCTCCGACGCAACTGCCTGTGCCAGCACGACGGCATCCAGGCTGATGGAAACCACCGACGCCGTCGTGCACGTGCCCTGCCCGATGATGCCGTCACATCCTCCATCTGCTGGGGTCCAGTTGCTCTGGTGTCCACCCCTGCTGGATCACTGACTCCCGACTGCGGCAGGGATGGGATCCCCACCGAGCTGGCTGCATTGGTCGGGGCAGGTCCACAGGGGGCCCTGGTGGCATCTGGGCTGGAAGACGGCAAGGAGAACGACTGGTGGATAGCCTGCACAGAGGAGGAGAGGGCCGCCACATTGGCCAACACATGCAGGAAACCCCCGAACATGGCCGATCCCAATTGGGCCACGTCGGCACGGTGCACTTTGTGATGCCGTGCGTGCTCCTCCCGGGAAGCACGCACGGCATCACGAATCACAGCCGTGCGCATCGCGACCCCAATCAGGACCTTCTCCGCACGGCCAGGGGTTCCCACGTCCGCAGGTGGAGGGGAGTCAGGTGACATGGACATCCCCTCTACCTGCGGACAGGCCTGGGACGGGGCATCCCTGCTGGTGCATGGTGGTGCACTCACAGGGTCAGGGACAGCGACATGCACAGGCCCCTCCATGGTGACCTGTGCTGCCTCCTGCCCCTGGCCCTGGACTGCACCACTTGCACCAGCAGGGATGCCCCCACCAGGCCCCATGTGTGCCCCAGTGGCGGCCTCCTCCTCCTCTGTGCAAACCACCAACCTGGATGGCTCTTCACCGTCTCCCACCGTAGCAGGCCCCTGTGGGGGCTCACCCACCCCTTCCGCTGCAGCCGTGGGGGCATCCCCGCCGCCTTGCTCCACAGCGCCGTCTCCGCCCTCCTCTTCACTAGCCGCTGCGTAGAGGGAGACAAAGAACACAAGCATCAGGGCACTGTACAATGGTCCCCTAGACAGGAAGCAATAGCAGATGAGCACCACTGTCAAAGTACACTTCCATCATGCCCCTCCACAACACATGGGTCAGTCCAGGCAAAACACACACAGTAACAGGCATGGTGCATGCCATGGACATTTCCATGCATGTCCAATGGACTCTTGGAACATTCAATGATATGTAACTCACATGCATCATGGCTCATGCCTATCACATGCACACACTTCACCTCAGTCACATCCATCTGGCCCCAAACACATCAAACACAGAGGATAAAAGGGTAATATGGCTGCTTTACTGAATCTGTGCATTGTCACACACATGTGTCATGCATCCATGGCATGCACAAGTCACAGACACGCAGGTCAGGCACACAGACATGGCTACCATATATGTACCTGGCATCAGCACCCATCCCTCACCCCCACCCATGTCCAGGTACAGAGACTGGCATGCTCTCATGTTCAAAATCTGCATAGGGCTCCCCATGCGGCATTTGAACACATGCAACAACCATGTGGGTCACACATCACTGGTCGCACATGCATTACCATGATGTCCCTGCACACATACATGCATACATGGCCTATGGCACACATACAGGCAAGTATCATAGAACCAGCACACCGCAACATGCCCTGTCTCACACAGTAATGCATGGACACTTACCGCTCAACTCCAGACGGGCCTCCCTCTCAAGGATCTGGGCGTGGAGCGCTGGGCGTACGCGTTCCAGGACCCTCATCTGGATGGAACTCATGCGGCCCCGGCCCCCCTCCACGAGGCGCCGGGCCTTCACAAGGGTCCTGGACCTCAAGTCCTCCCAGCGCTTCTTGATCTTCAGAACGTCGCGGGTTGCCACCCCCTCCGCGTTGATGGCAACCACACAGTCGGCCCAGATCCTCTGCCGTCCTTCCTTGCTGGCGCGGGACGATCCAAAGAGGGCATCATACTGCCCCAGGACATGCTCCACCAGGACACCAACTTCGGTGACAGTGAAGCTGGTGCCCCTCTGCCCCTCTGGCCTGGGGTTGCCACTGGTGCCAGATGTGGAAGTGCCCGACATGGCAACCCCAGAGGCAGGTGTGGGTGGGCAACTGGGTCCTGGGGCTGGGCTGTGGAGCGATGTAATCCCAGTCGGGAGTCTTCAGTTCCAGCAGGGGTGGACACAGCAACTGGACCCCTGCAGATGGCTGATGTGCAGGCACCAAATGGCAGGGCACGGTGGCAGCAGGCAGGCAGGCAGGCAGCAGCAGATGGCACGTGGGAGGCTGCTCGGGGCACGGGGGGCAGTAACTCGGCCTTCTGGGCAGGAGCGTGGTCTTTCCGTGTGTTTTCGCGTGGCCAGCTTGATACGGAGTGATTTGGCACGTGAAAATCCTGCACGTCAGCGTGAAATCCGAGGAAAGGCCCTTAGCGCGTAAGCGCGTCAGCACGCATACGCGATTCTATTGGACCAGAGTCCCTCAGCGCGTAAGCGCGTCTGTGACGTGACCCGCACGGATGTTCCCCACTCAGCACGTGATGACGGGGCACACGTGGAGATACTGCACGTCAGAGTGTCATCGCGTGTAATTGGACAAAAGTGCGCGTACACGCGATTGGCCTATGTACGTGTATTTAATGGGTGCGTGGGCACTTACACACGCAAGTACGTCAGCGAACCTGTATCCCGTGGTGCGTGTGAATTTCCACACGCTATTGGACTGGGAACTGGATTCCAGGGGTGCGCGGGTCACACGCTGTATCCCGTGGTGCGTGTGAATTTCCACACGCTATTGGACTGGGAACTGGATTCCAGGGGTGCGCGGGTCACACGCTGTATCCCGTGGTGCGTGTGAATTTCCACACGCTATTGGACTGGGAACTGGATTCCAGGGGTGCGCGGGTCACACGCTGTATCCCGTGGTGCGTGTGAATTTCCACACGCTATTGGACTGGGAACTGGATTCCAGGGGTGCGCGGGTCACACGCTCGCCTAGAACACGCGCAAAGCATAAATTTGCGCACTTTAACAATAACAAGCTCAGACGCCAGGATGAACATACCGTTCCTAGCAGCAGTGGCAGTGGGCTACCAAAGGAGGAGGAGGAGGATAGTCAGGGCCAGAATATTCACACCCAGAACCAGCCTTTTCGGGATGCCTGATGACCAGGTTTATGGGAGGTACAGGTTTCCACCACACATTATACTGGACCTGGTGAGTGAGTGGGAGGATGACCTCACATCACCCACCCTGTGCTCCCAAGCACTCAGCCCCCTGGAGAAGGTCCTCAATGTACTGCACTTCTTAGCCACTGGATCATTTCAGCGGACAAGTGCCATAGTGGGTGGGGTGTCACAGGCCACCCTGTCACGCTGCCTACACCAGGTCTTGAACATCATCACTGCACGCCCATCAGTCCGCAGGCACATATACCTGCCCAGAACACCTGCAGAAAGGCATGCTGCCGCCCTGGATTTTTACGCTGTGGCACGATTCCCCAAAGTGCTAGGTGCCATCGACTGCACCCATGTGGCTCTACGTCCCCCCAGGGCATCTGAGCACATCTATAGGAACCGCAAGCACTGGCATTCCATCAACGTGCAGGTAGCATGTAATGCCAAGGGAATCATCACCTCAGTATATGCCAACTATCCCGGCTCCATCCACGACAGCTTCATTTACCGAATGTCCACCCTAAGCCGGGACCTAGAAGCTGGGCGGCATGGCGATACATGGCTGCTTGTTGAGTATGTATGCCACTGCACATGCATGCATGTTGGATACTGAGCAAGGTCACAACCCCACCAATGATACCAATCACCACCTCCACAGGGGACAGTGCCTACCCTCTCAGCCCCCACATGATGACGCCAATTCGGAACCCCACCACGCCACCCCAGGTAAGATATAACACAGCCCACATTACAACCAGGGGCATAGTGGAGCGCACATTCGGAGTGCTAAAGTCACGCTTTCGCTCCCTTGACCGTTCTGGCGGGCAGCTGTTATACGCTCCCCCAGTAGTGTGCAGGATCATAGTGGCAGCATGTGTCCTGCACAACGTTGCAACACGCCGGGGCCTGGCCGTGGACATGCTGGTGGCCCCATATCCCCAACCACATGCACAGCCACTGCGCATGGGAGGGGAAAGGGCACGGGGGGAGGCAGCCCGTACACAGCTAGTGGCTAATTACTTCACATAGAAATCACACCCCTGTGGAGTGCACACTGCCCTGGCACATTCCATCTGACAATCAATGATGACTCAACCTGACACTGATCCTGAATGTCTGGAGAATGAACCGTCAAAACCATATCAGCCTGAGATTGTTCACCTGGAAGTGTCACAATGTGTGCATCCCTACCCACACAGACACCACCAATGCAGTTTTGTGAAGTTACACATTGAAGCAGCTAAAATGAATACCCACTTGCAAAATTCAACAAGAGGACAGTGCCATGTCAGCCAACCCAACCCCAGCACCGCCACACGACACACCGTGCCATGTCATGCTAATTGCAGGTAAACAAAGTAATCCCCACAACATGACATCAGTCTCACTATGTACAGTGGCACTATTAGAAACCTGCAACACCTGAAATGCTCACAGCAATGCCGGACCAACAACATACTTGAGCACGTAGTACCATTAACATAACATCACAAATGTTACATATTAGTAGTCTCACCACCTGGAAATGCCTGCACTCCCACCACTACCAACTGTGCAGTGTTGTCGCCATGTAGAGTTGTAGGTGCACTGCTGCCAACATGGACCCCATCTCCAGACTAGAGGTCCTTGTGTGGACATGAGGAAGGGACCTGCAAATTGGGAGGTAGACACAGAAGAAGAGTTACACATCAATGCAACATGCAGTGTACAACACAACAGCAATATGCACTAGGAATGTATACACAGTATTGACTACAGACTGCCCACACAGCTCATGGGAGTCCAACGTCACTGTGTAATTCACTGTCACTTGGGCACACCCTTTACAAGCCCATGGAAACGGGAAGCAGGAGGGGTGTGTGTGACTCAAACCCAAGCATCTGAACCAAATACATTACAAGCCTGCATGTGCCCAGCCACAATGCAGCGTATGCCCACAGGAACCACGGAAGCCAACAGATCGTCCCAAAAAAATTGGGAATAAAAGAAATCAAAATAAAAATAAGAAACAATCAAAAATGGCCATTGATGGGGCTGGGGGGGTTGGGGAGGCCACCCAGGAGGTCCGAGGACAGGATGCACACCAGAACCCACCTGCGAGGATCCTGGGAAGATAAAACACCTCCATGGGCTCATGGCCCACACGGCTACCCTATTGTGGGAGTATCACTGCTGTCGCTATTATCACCCTGTGCAGCTGCATCCGGAGGTGGTTGCACTATGGGAGGCAGCCCACGCAAGGCCCTAGTCTGCTCCTCCATGGCTGCAAGCATGCGGGTGTGGTAGGTCTGGTTCTGGAGGATGAGTGTGCGGAGGTCCCCATGCAACAACTCACGGGATGCCCGGACCTCCGCCCTTGTTGCCTGCATCTCAGCTGAGAGCGTACGGGTGAGACGCTCCAGCTGCTGTTCTGTCCTTTGGTGTGTTGAAGCCTCAAGCTCAACAAGAGTCGTCCTGAGGTGAAGGAGCTCCTGCCTCAGGGCTTCCCTGTGGCCCTGGGACTCAATGGAGATGGCCTCCTGCAGAGTCGCCAGTGCCGCCCGCCTGTCCCTGTTGGACCCCAACATGTCCTCCCTGTGTGACTGGCAGATGGAGTCGGTTGCCTGCTCTAGTCGCTCCATCAGCCTTTCTGGGGGGACAATGGAAGTGGCCACCCTATCCATGGCCTGAGCCATCATCTCGGATGATGCAGCCTGTTGGGTTGCCATACCGTAAATGGATTGCTCCCATGCGGTATTGCCGGGTGGCGTACGGCCACCACGTCGGCGGGCACCACACCTGTCTGGGGCAAGGCGAACTGCGCCTTGCTGTGCCGGCACTGCCTGAGGCTGCAGGACTGCATTCCCCCTCTGATCTGCTGGCCCAGGAACAGGATCAGATGTCGCGGAGTGTGACCCTGCATCCGTAACCACCGAAGGCGTAGCTGCCAACACTGACATCCCCATGGAGGGTTCTGACCCTGGTGCAGGTGGGTGAGACAGAACAGAATCCCTCCCTGGAATACTCACCTGCGACGGCACGTAGGTCTCATCCGAATCAACACCTGAGTACAGCTCGGGGGAGGTGCAGCCAGAGACACCCCTTGAGAGCACGACCTGCAGCACTTGTGGGTTCTCCCCCACCACCACACCACGTCCCTCACTGGTGGTTGGTCAGCCCTCGGACCCCTCCTGGGTCTGCACCATCTCCACAACCCCAGCAGTATCAGGTGCGTCTTCCCCTGCAAAGACATGAAAACAAAGAAATGGAAACAGGCATTAGCACCATGGCACACATTGAGGGCTGAGAAGCAAGAGAACCAGTACTTGATTGACACATGTCCCACATGACTAAAACCCTCCCATGCATGCACCCTCACTGCGTATGAAGTCCAGGCAAATGGCACACACTGATGACACCAAGATGGAAGATGAACACATTTTCTGCATGCTGCCTGGCAGTGGCATCACACATTGGCCTGTGATTGGCAGGTGAAACACACATGCCATCACACAGATGGCATGTACCATTGCTATTGAGTGAAGATGGAGAGGAGGGCAGCACCTATTCATTCAGTCCAGTTCCCGCATGTAATAGCTTTTCTAATTCTAACAGGTCAGATTTTTCACCTGGAGCTGCCAGTCTGAAATGGTCCAATTGCACAGGGACATGTGTGCACAAATGATATCCAGGTAACAAAGTCACTCCACTTTACCATACCCATGTCAGACATGTGACTAGTGGACAGCGACATGCCTAGTGAAAGTGGTGGAATGCAAACAAACTGACTGAATGAACAGTGAAAAAGAAGCAAATATGTTGTGGCAAGGTGACACTTCAAGGACAACTGGCGTGCAGTTGGGCTAGATGTCTACTGTTGGCAGAAGGGATACTGCTATGGCCAAATGCAGCTGCGCAGGAAGGATTGCAGCTGCGCAGGAAGGATTGCATGAAGCACATGGCTGACCCATACGACTCAGGCGCACACACTCTCACCTGGCACCCGAACAGAAGCCCTCACACACACACCATGCACATGGATGACACACACATGCATGTGCACTCACCGGACAATGCCTCGTAATCAGCCAGATCTCCCACGCCTTGGATATGTTCCTCCGTGACGTAGGTCCCAGCGACTGACTCATGTGGAGTGAGTTCCATGTCTACTACTGGAGACCCACCTCCAGTCACTAGAGTTGCGGCATGACTTGAGGCCAGCTTACTCTTTGCCCTGCGCTTTAGGTCATTCCAGCGCTTATAGCAATCATTGGCTGTGCGCCTCACAATTCCAAGGGCACTTACGATGTCCGCAACGGTCTGCCAGTGTGCCTGGCGTTGTGCAGGTGTGGTCTTGGATCCTGCAACAATGACCATCTCGTTGTCATGTCCGGACACATACTCGACAAGTGCATTCAGTTCGTCATCCGTGAAGCTGGGCTTCCTGGACGGGCCGGACTGTGTAGCTGTGTCTGGGGCATCAGCCTGTGCCGGACGAGCACTCTTCCTCTTCCGCTTGGAAGGTGGTGGTGATCCTGAGTGTCCTGCGCCGCTCTGGACACTAGGGGCAGGAGCCCTGGTGGACTCTGTATCAGGAGTGTGGGATTGCACACTCAGCATGGGAGTTGGTGCAGGCATTAGCTCTAGTGTGATGGTGTCAGGGGGAATGTCAGCAGCATGGACTAGGACCGACACTGTCCTGGATGGGTGTGTGGGGGCTGGGGTGGATGGAGCTGCAGCTGCCCCTGCAGCCTCTCCGCCCTGCCTACTTGGTGCAGCAGATGACCTTGCTGCCCCAGATCCACGTGGCATGATGGCATCAACGTGCACCAGCGCACGTGTCGTAGCCCTGCTGACCTGGAAGTCAGCCATGGAGTCAGCCAGGTCTGGTGCCACAATGGGCTGGTCCAACAAGGGCTGAGCATGGATGGTGTCAGCCACATCAGCCTCAATGGGAGGGGGGGGGATTATGGGTGCCCGTGACTGGTCCTCCACACATGGGGGGACAGGCTCACCCTGCAAGTTACGACCACGTCCCCTACCGGATCCACCACGGCCACCACTTGTGGCTCTTCCACCTTTGCCACCCTTACGGAATCCTCGCCTCCCAGCCATGGCACTGATGTTAATGTGCGTATGGGAGTGGATGTAGACTATTGTCCTGGGCAATTGGGGGTCAAAGGGGTTGGGTACCAGATGGTAATTGTACCCTAGTCCTCTAGCAAGGCTGAATGTAACCCCTGGGGAAAGATGACGGGTCACGCAACGCACAGGAGGCCCAAAAAAGGGAGATGACGTGCACGCAACCCCTCCTAGACCACGTGTGCAGAAAGAAAAACCTGCACTAGGCTGTGGCACCCAGAAACACAAGAATGAACGTATGCGTGTCACACGCAGCCTAGAATGACCTCTGAAGGGGTAGGCTACACACGGGGCTAGCACAGATGTTAGATACGTGCGTGACTCACCGTCTGCCAGGTAAACAAGCGTGTAAAAGGAGCACGTTTGGTTGGCAACACCCCCGCCAAAAGAAGATTTGTCCGCTGTCTGAGGAGACAGGACAACAGTAGAAGGGAACACTGTTTGAGGGAACAGGCCCAGGTAAACCAGTAAAGGAGAAAAAAGAGAAAAAGCTGTCAGAGGTAACAGGGAATACGAACTAGAAACGCTGTGAAGTAAATCGCGTGTGAAACGACAAGAAGTACAGAATTCACCCACTCGCTCTCCACGAAAAGCACGTACAAGGAAAACGTGTTCTACACGTACCTTTTATACAGGCCCACACGTCCAGCGTCACTTACGCGGCGTGTACGCGCTAGGGCCATTTCCACCTATTACATGCTTTGGCACTTCTGCGTGTAGGGCCATTTCCACCAATCACACGCGATTACACTCTGACGTGCAGTCTTTCCACGTGTGCTCTGTCATCACGTGCTGTGTGGGAAACACCTGTGCGGGTCACGTCACAGACGCGCTTACGCGCTGAGGGCCTTTCCTCAGTTTTCACGCTGACGTGCAGGATTTTCACGTGCAAAATCACTCCGTACCAAGCTGGCCACGCGTACGCACACGGAATACCACGCTCCTGCCCGGAAGGCCGAACTACTGCCCCCCAGAGCCCGAGCACGCTCCCACCTGCTGCTGCCCGACTGCCTGCTGCCCCTGCACTGCTGGGGGGGTGGGGGTGGTGGGAGACATGACTGGGGGCCTGGTGGAGGGTGCCCCTGGTGGCTGGGGTGTGGGGGTGGTGGGAGACATGAGTGGGGGCCTGGTGGAGGCTGCCCCTGGTGGCTGGGGTATGGGGGTGCAGGGAGACATGAGTGGGGGCCTGGTGGAGGCTGCCCCTGGTGGCTGGGGGGTGGGGGTGATAGGGGACATGAGTGGGGGCCTGGTGGAGGCTGCCCTTGGTGGCTGGGGGGCGGGGGTGGTGGTAGACATGGGTGGGGGCCTGGTGGAGGCTGCCCCTGGTGGCTGGGGGGTGGGGGTGCAGGGGGACATGAGCAGGTGTGCAGGGTAGTCCCCTGTTTTGTGGGCTGCCTGCAGGGGCCGTGGACGGTGTACAGGGAACACCTGTGAGGACCCACCCAGCCTAATCGCGTGTGTAACTTCCCACGCACCCCTGTAATACACGTACCAAGCCAAATCGCGTGTGAGAATTCCCGCGCATACCTGAAATACACGTACCCTGCTGAAGTCGCGTGTAAAACTTCCCGCGCACCCCTGAAATGCATGCGACCAGGCTATTAGCTTGTGGAACTTCCCCCGCACCCCTGAAATACACGCGCCCAGGCTATTCGCGAGTGGGACTTCCCGCGCACCCCTGAAATACACGTAGCACGCTGGGAGACATGAGTGGGGGCCTGGTGGAGGGTGCCCCTGCACTGCTGGGGGGTGGGGGTGCTGGGAGACATGGGTGGGGGCCTGGTGGAGGGTGCCCCTGGTGGCAGGGGGGTGGGGGTGATAGGGGACATGAGTGGGGGCCTGGTGGAGGGTGCCCCTGCACTGCTGGGGGGTGGGGGTGGTGGAAGACATGGATGGGGCCTGGTGGAGGGTGCCCCTGGTGGCAGGGGGGTGGGGGTGATAGGGGACATGAGTGGGGGCCTGGTGGAGGCTGCCCCTGCACTGCTGGGGGGTGGGGGTGCTGGGAGACATGGGTGGGGGCCTGGTGGAGGGTGCCCCTGGTGGCAGGGGGGTGGGGGTGATAGGGGACATGAGTGGGGGCCTGGTGGAGGGTGCCCCTGCACTGCTGGGGGGTGGGGGTGGTGGGAGACATGGATGGGGGCCTGGTGGAGGGTGCCCCTGGTGGCAGGGGGGTGGGGGTGATAGGGGACATGAGTGGGGGCCTGGTGGAGGCTGCCCCTGCACTGCTGGGGGGTGGGGATGCTGGGAGACATGGGTGGGGGCCTGGTGGAGGGTGCCCCTGGTGGCAGGGGGGTGGGGGTGATAGGGGACATGAGTGGGGGCCTGGTGGAGGGTGCCCCTGCACTGCTGGGGGGTGGGGGTGGTGGGAGACATGGATGGGGGCCTAGTGGAGGGTGCCCCTGGTGGCAGGGGGGTGGGGGTGATAGGGGACATGAGTGGGGGCCTGGTGGAGGCTGCCCCTGCACTGCTGGGGGGTGGGGGTGGTGGGAGACATGGATGGGGGCCTGGTGGAGGGTGCCCCTGGTGGCTGGGGGGCGGGGGTGGTGGTAGACATGGGTGGGGGCCTGGTGGAGGCTGCCCCTGGTGGCTGGGGGGTGGGGGTGCAGGGGGACATGAGCAGGTGTGCAGGGTAGTCCCCTGTTTTGTGGGCTGCCTGCAGGGGCCGTGGACGGTGTACAGGGAACACCTGTGAGGACCCACCCAGCCTAATCGCGTGTGTAACTTCCCACGCACCCCTGTAATACACGTACCAAGCCAAATCGCGTGTGAGAATTCCCGCGCATACCTGAAATACACGTACCCTGCTGAAGTCGCGTGTAAAACTTCCCGCGCACCCCTGAAATGCATGCGACCAGGCTATTAGCGTGTGGAACTTCCCCCGCACCCCTGAAATACACGCGCCCAGGCTATTCGCGAGTGGGACTTCCCGCGCACCCCTGAAATACACGTAGCACGCTGGGAGACATGAGTGGGGGCCTGGTGGAGGGTGCCCCTGCACTGCTGGGGGGTGGGGGTGCTGGGAGACATGGGTGGGGGCCTGGTGGAGGGTGCCCCTGGTGGCAGGGGGGTGGGGGTGATAGGGGACATGAGTGGGGGCCTGGTGGAGGGTGCCCCTGCACTGCTGGGGGGTGGGGGTGGTGGAAGACATGGATGGGGCCTGGTGGAGGGTGCCCCTGGTGGCAGGGGGGTGGGGGTGATAGGGGACATGAGTGGGGGCCTGGTGGAGGCTGCCCCTGCACTGCTGGGGGGTGGGGGTGCTGGGAGACATGGGTGGGGGCCTGGTGGAGGGTGCCCCTGGTGGCAGGGGGGTGGGGGTGATAGGGGACATGAGTGGGGGCCTGGTGGAGGGTGCCCATGCACTGCTGGGGGGTGGGGGTGGTGGGAGACATGGATGGGGGCCTGGTGGAGGGTGCCCCTGGTGGCAGGGGGGTGGGGGTGATAGGGGACATGAGTGGGGGCCTGGTGGAGGCTGCCCCTGCACTGCTGGGGGGTGGGGATGCTGGGAGACATGGGTGGGGGCCTGGTGGAGGGTGCCCCTGGTGGCAGGGGGGTGGGGGTGATAGGGGACATGAGTGGGGGCCTGGTGGAGGGTGCCCCTGCACTGCTGGGGGGTGGGGGTGGTGGGAGACATGGATGGGGGCCTAGTGGAGGGTGCCCCTGGTGGCAGGGGGGTGGGGGTGATAGGGGACATGAGTGGGGGCCTGGTGGAGGCTGCCCCTGCACTGCTGGGGGGTGGGGGTGGTGGGAGACATGGATGGGGGCCTGGTGGAGGGTGCCCCTGGTGGCAGGGGGGTGGGGGTGATAGGGGACATGAGTGGGGGCCTGGTGGAGGGTGCCCCTGCACTGCTGGGGGGTGGGGGTGATAGGGGACATGGGTGGGGGCCTGGTGGAGGTTGCCCCTGGTGGCTGGGGGGTGGGGGTGGTGGGAGACATGGATGGGGGCCTGGTGGAGGGTGCCCCTGGTGGCAGGGGGGTGGGGGTGATAGGGGACATGGGTGGGGGCCTGGTGGAGGCTCCCCCTGCACTGCTGGGGGGTGGGGGTGTTGGGAGACATGGGTGGGGGCCTGGTGGAGGCTGCCCCTGCACTGCTGGGGGGTGGGGGTGCAGGGGGACATGAGCAGGTGTGCAGGGTAGTCCCCTGTTTTGTGGGCTGCCTGCAGGGGCCGTGGAGGGTGTACAGGGAACACCTGTGAGGACCCACCCAGCCTAATCGCGTGTGATAATTCCCGCACACCCCTGTAATACACGTACCTGGCCAAATCGCATGTGAGAATTCCCGCGCACCCCTGTAATACACGTACCCAGCCGAATCGCGTGTAGAACTTCCCGTGTACCCCTGTAATACACGTACCCAGCCAAATCGCGTGTGATAATTCCTGCGTACCCCTGTGATACACGTGCCCTGGCTAATCGCGTGTAAAACTTCACGCGTACCCCTGTAATACACGTACCCAGCCGAATTGCGTGTAGAACTTCCCGTGTACCCCTGTAATACACGTACCCAGCCAAATCGCATGTGATAATTCCCACGTACCCCTGTAATACACGTACCCTGGCCAATCGCGTGCAGAACTTCCCACGCACCCCTGTAATACACGTACCAAGCCAAATCGCGTGTGATAATTCCCTTGCACCCCTGTAATACACGTACCTGGCCAAATCGCATGTGAGAATTCCCGCGCACCCCTGTAATACACGTACCCAGCCGAATCGCGTGTAGAACTTTCCGTGTACCCCTGTAATACACGTACCCAGCCAAATCGCGTGTGATAATTCCTGGGTACCCCTGTGATACACGTGCCCTGGCTAATCGCGTGTAAAACTTCATGCGTACCCCTGTAATACACGTACCCTGGCCAATCGCGTGTAGAACTTCCCGTACCCCTGTAATACACATACCCTGGCTAATCACGTGTATAACTTCACGCGTACCCCTGATATGCACGTTACCCGCTTTGCGTTCCTTGTTTGGCAGCCCTGTAGACTGGTCCAGGGTTAGCGCAGCCCTTTGCGATGATTTAGCGATTTTGATGGCTTTTCCTTGCGCGAGGGCGTTCTTGGGGGCGTTACTGGCGCTGCTGCAGGGTCGCTGCGATACTCTGCGCCACGGCTGGTTTGGGAGCCTGAAATCCATGAATACGCTGTGCGCGGAAATCGGTTTTAGCGCACGTGCCTGGCGCAGACAATCGCACGCGGACACTCTGCGCCAGCCGCTTGCGACACTTTTCTGCGAAATTCTATGAATTACCCTGCATGTGTCTATACCACATAGCTCAAAACTTTGCATACAAAAATAATGTAAAACCCGATGAAAGCAAATGTAGATATAGAGTGACCGATTGTGAAGGGAGCTTAGTGAAACTTAACAAACGAAGCTTAATTAATCATGTACAATTGTCATTAAAAACTCCTCAACAGAAAGAACTATATTACATGTCTCTGTTACAACTTTTCAAACCATGGAGAAAAGAGGAAGACATACTAGATAATTATGACTGCTATGAAGATGCTTTCAAAGCAAATGAAAGCACTATCACTGATGTTAACTTTACGCAGTACAAAACAATGTTACACAATGAGCAGCAACAGGAAGAAGAAATTCAGGCCCAACTAGATAAAGACTCTTCCGACAGTAGTCAACCTTCTGTAACAGGAAGTCAATAACCATTAGGACAACCACTAATAGCAAATGAGGCTGAAGTTGTTATGGCAGAAGTAGAAAACACCATGTATCAGTATCAAGAAGAAACAGAGGTCTTAACTGTACAACAAGCAAAACTTAACAACGATCAGCACATCATTTTTGAAGAGGTAACAAATAAAATTGTGCATGGCGTACAACACGAAAATAAAGAATGTACCTGCCAAAATTACAAACTTATACTGCTGTACATCAGTGGTGAAGCTGGATCAGGGAAAACATTCTTAATCAAAATTATCAGCAAGTTCCTTCAACAATTGACAAACAACAAACTGTCAGCTGTTGTAACAGCCCCCACAGGTTTAGAATGCCTACAACATAGGCGGTGTGACTTTACACCGATTACTATTGCTTCCAGTAGAGCATCAAAATAAATTAGACTACTACAAACTTTCTGCAGAAGCTGCAATGGAATTACGTAGAGTATTGAAACAAAAGAAAATGCTACTAATAGATGAAGTGAGCATGGTCTCCAATCTAATGTTGGCTTTGATTCAATTCAGATTGCAAGAAGTACTTAAAAGTAATAACGAAGAACTCTTTGCAGGGAAACACATTATCGTTTTCGGAGATCTTCTACAATTGACACCAGTAAAAGGTGAACCGATTTTTAAAACCTTAGGCCACAAACTCTTCCGGAAAACTGTTGGTAGCATAGGTAATGTTAACCTTTGGAAACATTTCCAATATAGAGAATTAAATGAGAATATACAGCAATCTGCAGATCTCACTTATGCCAACATCTTAAAAAGTATTAGAGTTGGTGTATTATCGCAAGAAGCACAAGCTGTATTGAAAAGGTGGCATATACATGCACTTTATGGTGATAATGCATGTGCAACTGATGTTATGGAACAAATAGCACACAAAAATGTCAATTGTATGGCCTTAATGCCAACTCTTGCAAGCTGTTTCAAATTCAATGAAACAACGTTAAAGAATGAAATGCAAGCAATAATAGAAATTTGCGCCACAGACAAACTAGACATACATGGTTTACAGTACCCATGTGTGAGCAAGCCAAAACAAGACTAAATAGTTTAGAAAATTCAATCTCCAACACAGCTGGGTTGGAAAATGTATTGTATTGAAATGTATTGAAATTATCATTAAGTAATGCTTAAACTTAACATTGGCGTAGAACAAGGGCTAGTTAATGGAACACTGGGCACAGTTGTTGGCTTTCAATCATACCCACGTTATAGTAGCATTCAGTTTGTAAATATTCGCTTTGATAAAGTTTCATAAGTGAAAAGGATAGGGCACCCAATGGCTCGATTTCTTCTCTTCAAAGACATGTATGTACGTAGAGAGCAATTTTCTCTAACTCTTACATATGCAGTTACCATTCATAAATCGCAAGGTCTTACCCTAGAGAAAGCATTGATAGATATAGGAAAGAGTGTTTAAGGAAGGCATGAGCTACGTTGCATTATCACGATTACGTACACTTGAAGGTCTATTGCTAATAAACTTTGATTCAAGTAAAGTCAAAGCTGATATTCCTTGCATTCTAGAATACAATAGATTGCGTTCACTGTACACCCCTCATCTGAAACAATACCCTGTTTTCCAGATAAAGTGAAACGTGGTAAAAGAAAAGTAAATGAAACAGAAATGCAACAGAATGCAACAGGACATTCTGCAAAAAAAAAAAAAGAAGCCAAATTTTCATCAATTGCCGTAAACCTAGAAGAACCTATTAGGGAATGTAAACCAGGCACGTCAGCAAAGAAGCAACAGAAAAAACGAAAAATGCACTCTGATACACAACTTGCTGGCCCATTCAAATTTACAAATGAAAGTGGGGTAAGTTGCTATGCAAAGGTAGCAATGAATATTCTATTTCAATTGCCACCAATTGTTAACAATATTTACCTCCACAGCACAGACCAATTGTGTTTGCAAATGTTAGTGCTGCAGAGAAATGCAACAAGCAATCCTGACAACACATACAGTGTTCATGGAGTAAGGGAACAATTGGACAACTGTGCTGGAATGGTGAGATGCACTATGAACTCGCAAGAAGATCCACAAGAATTTCTAATGTACATACTATTAGTATTGGAAAACAAAAACATACTTGTAAATGAAATCTTCCAAATTTCGTACATGTGGAAACATACATGCACTTTCTGTAACAAAGTGATACAGGAAGAAATCCCAAATGAGCGATTTGTGTATATTACAATACAACAGATGTCCACAACCTTGTGGATCTCTCCCGTCCCCTGCACACCCAATGTTTATTGTAAATACAACCAAAAAGTAATATGTTTTTTGCAAGTTCAAACCTTATTATAAACGTAACTTAAAAAAAAAATAGTATCAAACAATCTTATGATGTATTTCATCAATCAATTTATAGTAAAAAGAACATTCTTTTCCAATCTTCATTACTATTCAAACAAAGTGCATTTCGAAATTAGTATTAGCTTCTGACTTATGTTTTGTTTCAACATTGTATGGATAAACAAATTCGAATCATTGATATCAGATAGTTTTGCATTCCTTTCAATAATACTTCTTATTGAACATCCAATATTAGATTATGTGTCTCTACGCGTTTCGGGGTATTCTATCCCCTTCTTCAGGAGTTGTCTATCCTTTTTCATGTGCAGTTATCACATCTACAACAAATAAGTAAGTATAAGTATTGTCACTCATCTGTTACATTTACATTTTCTTGTTTTATATCTGTCATTCATTTTCATCTCATAATTACCTGTGTTCTTTCTTATAGCAACCGTTTCTGTTATGCTAGTGAAATCGGCCTGTAAGGTTAAAAGAATAAATATAAGGATGAACCTACTATTATTTACACTTCCAGAAAGGTTCTTGTGATAAAAACCCATATGTGGATAATAAGAGTTATGGTGTAATACCAATGGTTCAAGAGTTTCCTGTTTGCTGTCCTCAGCTGATGCACCAATGGGTGCTCAGATGCCTCTCTCCTACGTCAGTATTCTTCAATCAATGTTCTAAAGAGAAGATTTTAGTTCAGGAGATCAACCGGTACCATAATCCGATGATATATGTCCTGGTTCCAGTAAGGGGTATTCAAATTGTCCTCCTAGTTGAGTGGGTTAACTTTACACCCGATGGTGAATCTGTAGAGAATTAATATTGAGTTTAGAACTTGTGCTCCAGTCTATTAAGTCCTCAATGGTTATGTGCATATGGATCTGAATTCCCCATGGTTTTCGGGCGTTTTAATGCTTACCTCAGTTCGTTCTCCTAGTCTTGCTAAGCTGCCGCGGTAGAAGAGATCCGCAAAATGGCCACTTTTGTTTATGTAAGCGTCACGGTGATGACGCGTTTGCGTGATGACATCATGTGGAGGCGTGGTGACGTCACACTTGTGTAGTCTAGATAAGTATCAACAAGTTGATATTGGTGTGTCACCAGCTTATAGAGGTGATAATGACTATGGATGTCTAGATCATGATGATTCACTGTCAATATGATCTGAATTAAAAGTGTATTCCGTGTAGAAAATTGTGTCTAATCTCGCCGTTTGTCGGGACGAAACATAGAAGATTCCACTAGGTGTTAGGTGATATATATTAATGTACTTTAGTCTTAAATTCTCTAATGTCCAACTATATACTCATCTCCTTATTCATGAAATCTTTTTGTACTGTGCAGTACCCTGATCTTGTACCTTCATAGTTCATATATTTAATGTGTAGGTAATTATAGGATGAAAAGGTGTGCTCACATTCGGATTTCTCATACAATGTTGAAACAAAACATAAGTCAGAAGCTAATACTAATTTTCGAAATGCACTTTGTTTGAATAGTAATGAAGATTGGAAAAGAATGTTCTTTTTACTATAAATTGATTGATGAAATACATCATAAGATTGTTTTATACTATTTTTTTTAAAGTTACGTTTATAATAAGGTTTGAACTTACAAAAAACATATTACTTTTTGGTTGTATTTACAATAAACATTGGGTGTGCAGGGGACGGGAGAGATCCACAAGGTTGTGGACATCTGTTGTATTGTATCTTAGTACCACAACCCAGTGCCAGGGTTGTTTTTGTCTCCCCCGCACTCCATTACAGTACATATAGAAAATGTAAAGATTGAAAGTCACTGAATGCATTGGGAGTGCACTAGGACTATCTAGATTCGATTTGTGTATATTTCCATACCAAATTGTGAGAGCATTCCTTTTCAGCAACTTGTAAAAAAATTCAAACCATGGCAGATTATGTAGTATTTGCAATTCAGACAATCGCTCTACCTTACTGATACAATCACATAGTGCCTACATAATACTTATGCTTCTACTTTATAATGCAGATGGCACCAAAAACAACTGCAAACTAAATGCATTTACACACGGTCAAGTGTCACTTGGAAAGAAAACCTTTACAACAGTAGGAATAATCTACCATGCAGGAGCTTCAACCAATGCAGGTCACTACACTGCATACATAAAAAAGAATTCTGGATGGTTTGAATGTAATGATAGACCATTACTGTAAAGCAGAGGTTGCCAGCTAGCCTAACAAATGCCTATTTAATGTTCTTGAAGCCAAAATTTACGATATAATGTGTACTTCAAAATTGTCAACAAAGTATGTGAAAGACTACAAACAGTTAGAATACTCCCACAGGTATCTAACTACCCAACAGGATGGAAAAATGACACAAATAAATGATTATCACAGATTGTTGGAAACAAATGCACACGCAGAATACGACTATACGCATGTAACTGTTGTTAAAAATCGTCAGGAAGGCAGCAAAGAAATCATTAATGGGAAAGATAAAAGGAAAGAGGATATGTCAACGACACAAATGAATGAGTATCACAAATCTGTAGGAACAAATGCACAGGTAGAATACACCTACAGGTATCTAACTACCCAACAGGATGGAAGAATGACACAAATAAATGATTAACACAGATCGTTGGAAACAAAAGCACAGGTAGAATATGCCTATAGGTATCCAAGTGTTGTTAAAAATCGGCAGTAAGGCAACAAAGAAAACATTAATGGGAAAAATAATAGAAACAGGATGTAACAACAACACAAATTAATGAGTATCAAAAATCTGTAGGAAAAAATGCACAGTTAGAATACGCCTACAGGTATCTAACTGTTGTTAAAAATGGGCAGGGAGGCAACAAACATAACATTCATCAGAAAAATGAACAAAACAATTAAAGTAAAAAATGAAGTACTTAGTTGCATAAGAAATGAAGGGTTTTTTTAATCCATCAAGGATTTTTTTCCCCAGACCCAAGGATTAGAAAAGCAAACACAGAAACTGAGTGCAATGCACAGTACACTGGTTTGTAAACTAAATATGAGGGTAAAAAAAAAGGTAACTGTCTATTATGCAATGTGGTAAATGTGGAAAAACTGCATACATTAACACACCTTTTTCTTTCATCACAGAAATGGAAAAAGTGATGCTTCCGCCAAGAACGAAAACCAATTTAAAAAAAGTTTATCGTTTCTGAACAAAGTAAGGAGTAAGTATATTGGCAGGCATTTTCTACACACGGGAATCTACTTGTCTAATCTATGGTAGTAATATGCTGCAGTGCCTATAGGCTGGCCTTTCGTCTGCAGTGAGTAACCTACCATCTACGTCTTACAACCAAGTTTCAAGGAGTACAGTTCCTATCCACAACCATCTCTGCATATGTAAAACATGGTCCTTGTAAATTAGCTGCTTATAAATTTACTTTTCAGACCATCGTCTGTAGCCATGAAGTGAAGAAACTAAGGCATCAAAACAACGACCACAATCCACCACACCCATATTAACGTGTACCTCCACTGCTTATGACTTCAGTCTTGCATGCATGGGCTTTAGCCATGCACCCAAGACTGCAGGGTCTCCCCACAACCACCTCAGTGATGTGTGGTAGTGGGGGTTATTCTATAGGTGTGTTATCCTTCAGTACCTCTGCCCAGAGGCTTCCCTCCTAAGTGTATGTCTGTAGATCTTACATGGAGATGGGTGTGCAGTGTCTTCCAAGTCTAGCACTTACCACTTTGTTCTTGGTTGCATGGCCTTCAGCCATGCACCCAAGACTGCACGCACTCCCCACAACTTGCCAATCAAAGCGCAACACTACAGGTGTGTGCATAAGTGGCACATGTGGTGGTGGTTGTGGCCACGGCCTATAGTCTTGTAAGTAAGGCCTTCGGCCTTTGGCCGACACCCATGCATCCAAGACTCTAGGCCCTGGCCACAACCACCATAGCATGTGCCACCCATGGTGGCGTACTAATGAATATAATGATAACCATTAGAAAAAATAATGCATTCATGGCATGTTGTCAATTTCAATGTTCCCTAACACCACACGTGTCATTACAAATCTAACAACTCCCCCATGCACTGCACGTGCACGGGCTGAAATACTGGCCTTATTGGACACCTCATTTTCTGTGTGTACAAGGAGGCCACAGGACATATGTCATAAAGTAGGTATAAGTGTACTATTGGGGGCAGAATCTCCACACAACCACCTCTTTGTTCTTGGGTGCATGGCCTGTGGCCATGCACCCAACACTGCACGCACTCCTCACAACTTGCCAATGAAAATGCAACACAAGGGGTGTATGCATGGGTGCCACATGCAGCAGTGGTTGTGTCCAGGGCCTAGAGTCTTGGAAGTAAGGCCTTCGGCCTTAGGCCGACGCCCATGCATCCAAGACTCTAGACTCTGGCCACAACCACCGTAGAATGTGCCAACCATGGCAGCGTACTAATGAATATAATAATAGGCATTGGAAACAGTAATGTATTCACAGCATGTAGGAAATTTCAATGTTCCCTAACACCACACGTGTCCTTACAAATGTAACAACCCCCCCATGCAGTGCACGGCCTCAAATACTTCCCTTATTGGACCCTTCCTTTTTCTGTGCGTACAAGAAGGTCATAGAACATACATCATTAAGTAGGTATAAGTGTACTGTGCATACAAGATGTCCATACACATTACATCATGACGACCGACCCCAGAACAAGTGCATTAATCACCCGTATGTTAAGACTGTAGCCCCTGGCCACTACCACCGTAGCATGTGCCGCCCATGGCAGCGTACTAATGAATATAATAATAGCCATTGGGAAAAATAATGCGTTCACGGCATGTTGTCAATTTCAATGTTGCCTACCTATACCCGTGTGCTTTCAAGAGTTGTCCTGTCCACTACATGAACTGAAGTGTTACAAATTTCCTGCCCGCTATATGGACTGAAGTGCTATCGTTATTACCCCCACATTTACTGTACGTACAATCATGACGGCCGAAGAACAAATGCATAGATCACCAATTACTTACTGTGTGAACCTTTCCCAATGCTCTGTGACACAGCAAAATAGGGTAATGAAAAAAGCATGTGTACGCTGGTTGTTGCTCCGCTTTCCGTGGATCCAAGATGTCGGGCGCATTCAAACCATCTGACGCAGAACACGTCTCGCAGCTGCCAATGGGTAGAGACGTTGCATGTACGTGGTTATGACGGCAGCCCCTTAGCCAATCGGTTTCTTGTTCGTCAACCGAACAGGGAAGTGTGACCGCGGAGCGAACATAGATATCACTAATTATTTCAGACCTACTTTTTCATAATTATAAATAGATGTACTGCATGTATGGTGACAAAATTTACAAAAGCACACTTTCTGGACCAAGCCCCTGTACCTGCCGGAGATTTTGTCAAAATCCGTCCAGCGCTTTCACCTGTAGCCGTGCGCAAAGTTTTTCCCCCATTCAGTCTATGGGAAGAAAAGATGTTTTGGGACCCCCCCTATAACTCCGCTCCCCCTGGACGATTTCTCACCAATATACTTTTTTTGCAAAGTTTGGTGAGAATTCGTCCAGGGGGAGTGGAGTTATAAGCCGCACAAAAAGGGCTCTTCCTATGGAAACAGCAACTTAAGCATAACTACATGGCCACTAACGTGGCCATGTAATATATATATATATAAAATTGAAAATAAGTTTAGTTAAGGGACAGTTAAGGTGATCAGAATTAATGCAACCACCCCCTTGAATATCAGCAGATGTGGGAAATGATGATCACCTTAACAACTTTACATGTTGCACCGATAGGTTTCTTTGGGCCCACTCGCAAGGGCCACTGGCAAAAACAGCTGCTTCCCCTTGCCTAGTAGATTTGTACATAATACCTGGGCATGAACTTGTATTTAATGGTATCTATCATTTGGGCCTGTCCTTCCAAAGATCGGGAGAGATTTTCAGAGATTAGTATATGCACAAGGTGTAATCTGTTCCCACCAGGATTCCCTTGGAGCCAGGAAGGAACCACCTCAATCAGCAACAGTAATATTCACTTTAAACAAGACATGAAGAGAGATGAGGCTTTCAAGAAATCTGAAGTTGACCGCGGTGTGACCTACTATTTACACTTTTCCACAGGTTTGTATGATTTCTAGTATGAGTGTCAAAAATGTACCTTGAATACCTTTGAAGCTATTTATTTATTGTTGCTGTACAAGGACATGGCTAGTGGGCCTCAAGGAAACCTATAGGTGTATGGCTTTTAAATTAAATCAATGCTTTGTGCCCAAATAGTTTGTTTGGTCCAAATCTGCAAAGTGGTCTTTACGCTACTGTTAATATGCAAATGCGATACCCTAATTGCAAAGGGAAATATAGGCTGGGAGAATACTAAAAATGGGAGGGTTTCTGCCATTTTTATGTTGGTATCATTGCAATGTTGTTTTAGTATGTGTGGTAAAAATGACATAGGTAAAACTATTTGAAAAGTAAAAACCTGCATGATAGAACATATAAGTTGCATTAGAAACAAAACTTTAATGGCACCAATCGTCAAACACTTCCTAGAATATAATCATTCTAGTGAAGACTCCAAATGGACAGTGTTACTGATGATAAAAGGCAAAGACCCGCTGACAAAGAAAAGAATACTCCTGGAAAAGGAACAAATACTTATTTTTCAGACCAAAAGAGATAAAATGGGGCTCAACGAAGCCATAGAATGGCGTAAAATGTAACCTAACGCTGACACGTACCAAAGAGTCTATTCATGTACGAGTCTCTCATCCGCCCGATTCCATTTTGGTGTATCCACACATTTATTTGCTTATTACTAATGAATACTGGGGACCCACTTATAATTAGCTGTATTAATACACAGGCTAGACATTAACATCCAACTATCTGGAGTATAACCTTAATGATATTTTTATATTCCATATGGATCAAAATAAAAAGGCAACATAGCCGATTATATACTCGACTAATAATCACACGGGACAATCGTGATTCACAAGGGCTTCCCCACTCGTTCTAGTTAACACACGTTCTTTCTCTTCCATCTCTAGGAGGAGATTGCTACTTTGTTAAACTCTGTTTAATAACACTTATGGTGATGTGTATGCGCACCCTACTCGTTAGCTAGCAACCTTAACTGGGTTTCTAGCATACTAACACTCGCAGATTATATAGAGACAAAGGAAGGACTATGTAAACTATTTAACCCCCCACACCCAAGATGGCGTTTGCTTTCTACTTCGAAACAACGCCGCGAGGAGGTTCAGGACTAGGAAAGCTACATCCAACTCACAGTGCCTAATGTACTAAAGTAAGTATACAACTCCTCCCCTTCCCGCACCCTTTTACAATAATAGGGATATAATGCACGCGGCTGGACCCATAATAAAGGTCTTTATGGAATACATCGACCCAAACGATTAGTGGATAACACTGATGTTATCCTATTTTTAGAAATCCATGTACGGTTTGCAAGACGGCTGAACCTAAAGAAGACTCTACAGAGAGATATAATGAGCATTCTTGGGCTTCACTGAGCGCCGGCAATTATAGTATTAAGGTGAGCCCTCAAAACTATGCCTATATCTACTAGCCCCTTTCTATCTACATAAACAAGGTTACAAGAGAGATTATATATTTTTCAGACTGATCTGATCGCCCCTATGCTAAACACTTGTACTACAACAAGTGCTTCAATTTTTAAACTCGGGCTCATACTCAGCTCATATCATTGAGAACTGCTCCCTCATTTAAGGTAAGCAATTAATGATTACACTACACGTGCTAAAGGAGACTAAGCCGGTCCGTACCGACAGTCATTTTTTTAATTGTGCAAATTGAATTTGCAGATCCCAGTGGACATATTGCAATATCCACTACGGACCTAGAGGACTAAAGCCTACATTTATCATAGGAAGACTCCTCATCAAGAATCACTTGTCGCTGACCAGACTGGGTAATTAATTAACCTAGCCTTGGCTGATAAATTAAATTTATTTTAAAGTATTAATAGCATTTAAAGCTTACACTTTTCTATACTTTCTTGTTATTAACAGCTTCAGCAAGAACTATCAAGTTTACTTCCTAACACGGGCAACTGTAACTACCAACCAAAGAGATGTGCAATAATAGCAAACTCTAATATAGCTGTCCGTTTGGATGTTGTTTTTTAGAATATGACACTTCTCCTGAAGAAAGTTATATGAATAACTATAAGAACTGAAACATGTGGAGTTTTGCCATCTAGTATTGACACTAGAATGATGATCTAACAACCCTAATTAAGGTCCTGTGACTAGTGTGAGACAGCTACAGCTTCCCACACTTATCACTGAACCATACTTCTCTCATTGAGACGAAGCCATTAACTTCTCTGGCAATAATTAAAGTGTCACAACAATGTTGTTTGTTTTTTAAACAATACACAATTGTTTTATGCAAAGTGAATGGGATCTCCTATCACTCTTTTAAGTTATTATGTGTTTTTTCATTGATATGAATATTAAAAATGTAATGAATTATATGTTTTACAGCGCCAATTTAATGAAGTTCGACTGTAAACTGTTGATAAATTGACTAACTACCTCTCCTGTCCTATAATAAGTTTTAGTATTTCTGCCATTTTTAATTAGGGATTGTTTCTGCTGCATCCAAGAGAACTTTTCAAGTTGCCAAGTATGCGCTTAAATAGTAAGGCAGTGCAAATAGTAATCATTTTAGCGATTGTTTCAATGATGAAGTTGAGACACTGCCAACATACTGAATCAGGCTTTGCATCTACTGCCCTCTAGTGAAGTCCCAAGACTGCCAAGTTAGTGGCAGAGTGGCTACATAGCACAGATAAAATAAATAATTACTTCTCAAAAGTGGGATCTCTGTTTTATGAGCATCCATTTTTCCAATGCAAGATGAACATCTGCAAACTAACAGTTTCTGTCCTTGGCCTAGCTGAGTAATGGTTTCAGCAACATGTATCAATGTGGTAGTTGCCAAGATATGTTTCACAGTGAGTAAGCTGCAAGGTCTGGGCATGGTCTAGGGTGCCAAGACGTCTGGTGTCATGGAAAAGGATGTTAGTGTATCTACTATTGTTGCCACAAGTTGCTGATTTCACTTTCTTACTAATTGCTCAATTAGGTCATCAACAGGGAAATTAATTTAGAATATCAAGTGTAATGTACTAACCAATAGAGTCGATCTTTAGGTTTGTAAACGGCGAGAGCCAGTAGCAGGATAGAGATTTTAATTCCATTAATGTCTGCAATATATTGTAATTTTGTGGTTTTGTCTAATAATACCTCGATGTAGGCGTCCGAGAGTTCTCAGCCTTTTTGTCATTTGAGACTGACTGACCTCCTGGCCGATAATGGCACGCATTAAAAATCTGTCTTTCTGCAAATATGCTCTTTGTTATTGTTTCCTGGATTTATTGGAGTTAAACACTGCATCTATTCAAAAACAGCACTTTGTCTCAATGGGAAAATGAATGCGAGTAGGCTGAAAACAGTGTTTCTATGTCAATAACGTTTTCATTTTCTAATTTATTGTTTCCAGTGTAGTGGGGCTCTAGACAAACTGCTTGTCTGGAAAATGTCATCCAAATTCATCCAGCAAGTCAATGGTTATTGGCCTCTCTCCGCCTCTCTGCAATAAAAAGCACTAAGGCCAATATAAAGGATTTAAGATGCAGGGGGCACCCCCTTTTCCTCTGTCAAATATTGAATAAACTTATGAAAGGATTTACCCCAAACCAGTCAAGCAATGTAAATTCTGCTTTATGCCCATGTCGTTTCTTTTTTCATCAAAATCTGCCCAGCAGTTTTCACACTAGAGCTGTTCAAAAACCGCACATTTCTCTATCTGAAAATGAATGAGCTGAAAATGGTGAAGCAGTGGTGTATTGTTTTATAAATAACTTTTTTGCATTTTATAACATATTGTTCAAAACATTTGCATTTGTGGTGGAGGACTCTTAACAAACATTTTATTTTGAGAATTTCATCCAGCAATATAATTTTGGGGAAAAATTGCGGCTTTTTCATTTCCAAAAAGCATGTCAGACTCTCTGCTGCAAAGAACCATGGTAAAAATAGCTATGATTTTGGGAGAAGGGGTACAAATATTTTAACAACTATTGTATGGAAGAACCTCATACTCTTCTCAGAAATCAAGTCAACGATTCATGCCCAAGTTGTTTTATACGTGGTTCAATTCCATCGAGCAGTTTTTTTTGTGCGCTTTGCAGAAATTCAGATTTTTCTCTATGGGAAAATGAATGGGAGTATGCCGAAAACAGTGTTTTTAGCTTTCTTAATAACATTTTCATTGTCTTAACACGTCGTTCCCAAAATGTCCAGTAAATGGGGTCAGTGACAAAGTTTTTTATTTGCAAAATATCAGCCAAATTCGTCATGGATGTAAAAAGTTATTAGCAATTAAATTTTCGAGTTTCCTATGGAGCTTGATTCTCAACTTAACTATAGTGTGTCGATCGACACACTATAATATAGGAACACATATTTTTTAAATAGTCAAGATTACTTTGTTGAAAAAAGTAATTTCTACAAAGGATAGGAAGGTTAACTTTAAGGAACAAAATGTAAAATCTACAGCATTTGGGAATGCCAAAATTACGAAGATAATACTGCCAAATGAAATAATTCCTTAATAAAATGACATCAGTCACACTACACATTAAACCTTAACACACATTTCACCAGTACTTCACATGAATTATTTAACTATGGCACAGTTACACACCCTCCCCACCTGCATCATTCTAATCTCTGGTTGGTCCTGCTACTCGGAGGCCCAAATTACACAATCTTCAGGCATCACACCACCTGATATCTCAGCAAAAGCCACAAAGGAAAAAGGTGAAGTTCATTTTGGCCCTATTATGCTCTGGTAGGTGCTAGGGCAACAAAGACTGCCTTGTTTTTAACTTCTTTTATATCCATGCATAAATAACACATTAGTCAAACTTTCTGCATCTGCATTGCCACTGTTGTGAACTTGCACAAATGCGCATATTATTTACACATTTCGAAGTGCATTTTTAGTGTCTTTTTTTATTTGTTATTGCAAGTTTCAGTTGAACAGGATCCCATGTTTTTTAAAATTGCATTTCTTTTCACTTAGGATTCTGAGATGTTTTTAAATAACATATTTTGGTTGCCTAGGTCATTTTTTTTACTTGTCTGGTGCAGCAGAACATTGATTATTAACATACATGGCCTTATTGAGATGGATGAGCGAGTGAGGATCACCTGGGTAGGGGAGCCCGGGTTGTGCTCGGGGGGAATACCCCAGGTGAGATGTGGTACTTTACCTGAGAAAGGGACAAGGAAGATGAGGTCCCCAAGACTTTTATGAACTATATCAACTCGACCTCCCTTCCGTCCAATAAACTTCCTTTTTGAGAATCCACCATCCCCTCTGCCTCTGGTGAATGCATTATATATGCTGTTGCATTCAGAAACCATCTTTCTCAGAATCCATGTTTTTCTGTTCCCTATCCGATTATACCCTGGTTCCTTTCACAATAACAATTCTGGTCACTTCTATCAACCTCCCCCTTCTAAGGCCATCAATCCTCCTGATATAAGGCGTGTAATTCCATATAACACCTTTGCCCCATCCTACCTCGTAGGATACTCTGACACTCCAACCCTTCCCTTTTCCGACTTAAACACTTATTCACACCATAGAAAACACCAGACTAACCCTAAAGCCATTTATCTGACATGTCCCCACACGAGAGTCAGGCAAAGTCAGGCAATTGACCTGAATCACTGACACCAGAAGGCCCTTCCCCTTCCCCACAGGGATAACATATGGAGCAAGATAGCACAGTACGAGCAAGGCAGACCGCACAATGAGACAGCTATCCAGAACCGGCTGCTCAAGAGGAAGAGAAAGGTGGCAAACATCGAAAGGCTGACGAGGAGAGACACAACCTTGCCCTTTTTGACAAAACCCAGCGAATCCTCCTGCATGAGGAATCGTGAGATCGAGGACAATAGCACAAGTTTGTTGCAGCAGATGTCAATGGTACACACAGTGTATTGACGCTGATAAGCAGGAGCGAGGGAGACTCCTGTTACTGTGGTACCGGCATTGACTCCAGCTACAAGGAAAGCCATGCGGTTAATCACAGCCGGTGAGTCAAAGGGAGAACCGGTAAGAACTGGGCTGTGGTGAATGAAAGCTGCAAAGTGCCAAAGTGAGAGAAGTTCAAAGAACTGTAAGATTGTACAGGGGACACCAGCTGCAGAATGGGACCGGCACCACATGCGTGCTGCTCTGAGAAACTCTGGTCAATCCCCATCTGAGTAAAACTACAGATACCAGAAGGCCATAGGAGAACCGCTAAGATAGGTCAAAGTGGTCATTCAGTAGGTCAAGCAAAATCCCTATACAATAAAAAGCCTTTGACTTAAGAACTATAAAGAAAGCAAAGTAAGTGAATCCTTCTACATGCAAATGTGAAGATGAAGTTCGCAAGAGTGAACCCGGAATTGGGATGCTGATGAGAAGAGGGAAAAGTCTAAAGTCCCAAGAAACAGTGTGTTGACAAAGGTGAACCTGGCCGAGGGATGTCCAGTGTAACTGTTTAAAAAGACATTAAGATTTTTAAGTGAAGGAAAATCCAAAGTGAACACGGTGGAGGGAGGCTAAAAGCAAAGAAGGGTCTGCGCCCGGAAGAGGGGGACCCAGGGGCGAATCCATCACCTGACAAATATGTAGAACAGAAAGTTGTGTTAGTTGGTTGTTTTTCTTGGTAAATCTATCAGGCCCTCGGGACCAGGAAACTACAACCATTGAAGGCCTTGATATCTATAGGAGCTGTTTTAGGGTCCAAGCCGGAAGAGGGAGATCCAGGGAGTGAAAATCTATCAGCCAACATCACGAGAAAAAAGACTAAGCACCCGGAAGAGGGGGTACCCACGGGTGAAAAATCCTCACCCAAAGTATAACCAGGAAAGAAACTTTCATTTTTGTTGAAGGATCTTTTGTTTTGTTATTAAATACAACAGGCCCTCGAAGGCAAGAGACTTTCAAGAGAAAAGAGACTTGGCCATCGACTGCCCTGATAGCTGCAAGTGGAACTGTCATCTCATGCATGGGAAGCTCGAGAGAGTACTGTGCTCCAAGATCCCACTTTCCTCGTGCTCAAAACGTGACATATTATTTGTGAACACTTCTTTCTTTTCTTGAAAACCATCCCTCACCCTTTTTGTATTAGTTGTAAAGGTTTGGCAATAGGTTTGTTAGTATAGGCCCATTTTATTTGAACCAACGCCACTAGGACTGCCTTATTTTCTTTTGATGGTCTACATTTTCTCCCATCTTAGATTTTGGTTTAGATTAGGCTTTTTTCCAACCTGCATACAGTTTATTAAACACCCTGGAACTGTGATCACTTGTGGCTGTCTTTACTGTTGCCACCATGAGTTCCTTACATCTCACACCAACTCCGTTCTGTGGTTGCAGTGGGGTTTTATACCACAGATTAGCTCTAAAAGCTATAGGATTCACTTTTGCAAAAGCCTCATCATCATTCTGGTCACATTTGGAACTCACAAAAGAACTTCTGGAATTTTCCCTAACTAGCACCATCTTTCTATTCGATCAACAATATTACAGACAACCAAAAGGCATAGCCATGGGGGCCACATACGCACCATCCATGGCTAACCTATTTATACATCACTACGAATAGGTGCATGCCTTTTCCAACAAAGATTTCAACAGACTGATTCATACCTGGATGCGCTACATAGACAACATCCTGATGATCTGGTGCGGAACCACCAAAGAATTGGATTCCTTCAAACAATATCTGATTGACAACAATTTTGGCATCAAATTGACAGGCTCTTCAAGTAGTACAACCATCGACTTCCTGGACATAACCATCATGCCAGCAGGAAGAGAGCTAATGAAAACAACCTACAGGAAACCCACGGAAGTGAATTCAGTATTACATGCATCAAGTTGCCACAAGAAATCAGTAATTAACAATATTCCCAATGGAGAATTCCTACGAGCCAAAAGGAACTGCAGCTCATTGCCTGCCTATGGAGAAGGATGCACAGTACTTAACAGACGCTTCTCGGAAAGGGGCTACCCCGAACAAGCAATACAAGCAGCAAAAACAATGGCAAACAAAAGAGAACACACCACTTTACTGAATCCAAAGGAACACAGCAGGGAACGTGTGGAGAATGACAACAAAATAAGATATATCACCCAATACTGTAGTGACAGCTACCAAGTACAGAGGATTCTGAAGAGGCACTGGCATATCCTATCAATTGACGAAGACATCAGGGCATGGATACCAGACAAACCCAGTATGACCTATACCAAGGCCAGAACACTCAAGACTATCCTAAGCCGCCCATGCTTCATGGCACCAATTCCAAAAATGAATGACAAATTGGCTCACGAGTAACAAACCAGTGAGATTTTACGAATGTGGAATGTGTCCTTGTGTAAATTTGCCACAGCTTCGAAGAATCTAAAATTCAGCAAAACTAGCACACATGAAATCAAGCAGTATATCAATTGCAAATCCAAATATGTAATCTATGCGATCAATTGTGTATCTTATCGAAAGTACATTGGAAGCACTATGAGGGAACTCAGAACAAGAATAAGGGAACACCTCAGCTCCCTTCACTCACAAGATTCCAAATACCCACTGGCTTTCCACTGGCAGGAAGAACACCAGCTGGACAACAAAGAAGATATCACCTTCATGGGACTGGAATCAATACCATCAGATGTAAGAGGAGGTGATAGGGAACTTCACCGTCACCAGAGAGAAGCTCGGCTGATATGCAAATACCGAGCTGTCACCCTTGGACTGAACAGTGACCATAATTTTCATATATTTTTATGAATGTATTCTTGTGAATGATTTGATAAACTCTGCACTTACCTTACAATGACCTACACCCACCCATGTGATATGACTATACGCCATTGGTCCATCCACCCCTGAACACATGCCCACCACCATCAGGGGGCCTCACACCAACCAGGCCAACCATGGAACCAAATCCTGGACCACTAGGCTTGCCATATATCCCATGAGTCCCCACTCCCCATACCAATACCATTAGCTGGGACTCCACAAGTCGTATCAGACTGACATTACTTGATATCATCCAAGCAATAACAACCCTTGCCTCTGCTCATCAAATTTCCCTACTCTACAAACTCCTTCAGTAGGGCCCTCGGGCGCACGCACCTACTAAGAGCAACCGTGAACCACTCTGCACCAATCATGGCCACCAACTGGCTAATGCACTCCATTCCAACCTTCAACTGCGAACCAAACATTCCCACATTCTTGCAATTGGGACACCCTCTTTAAACCTCCCGGAGACTGGCTTCTTCCTAAACAGGAACAGATGCGGTCTGTTAAACCACTGCAACATGCACTCCCAGACTGCCCAATCAGCACAGCAATCACAGCAACCAATCAGGGCACCTCCCACTTCAACCAATCAGATCAGGGAATCCTTTCAGTTAGGACGTGTTCTAGAAACGCAGCTTGCTGTCTCACTTCCTGACTGAAGACGAACGGCACACTCCGCCGATCCCGGCATCAGGTAAGATTAATTAGAGGAATCCTCACGGGCCAACCCCGCCGTTCCACCTTGCCGTCCGCGCCATGCCCCAACTCTGTCGTGGCCCCCTGATTACAATCCCAGCCTTGGGACCACACAGCCATTAACCCACGCCCCTAGGCACCACAAAACCTGACCACCGCAGAACCAGACTAGCTTCGCACAGCCAAGCCTTCCTAAACACCTGGCTGCTTCCACTTCACTGCCGGCTACATGCCTGCCACCCCGCCCCACTATTCACGGAGGCCACCCTGCCGCCACTATCACCAGGCCTGTACTAGCCTGATTCTGTTTCACCTGATGCCCAACCCCCGCCGAAGGGACTGACACACACCTTCCCCCCACTTTCCCGATTCCAACTCTGGCAATCCTGCCTACACACAAAACAAGCCTAACAAACTGCTCTGACCTATTTTCATGGCCACCGCCACACAACACATGCCCACTCGGGCCTCTGTATCTCTGCCAGCATCCCGCTGCTTCCCCTACATCCACTCGGCACCACTCGCCATCTCGCACTCCACTCGTCCTCACCACATGGACCAAGTCATCACCAGGCCGACCATGCCGCCCCCTATACATCCACTCCACCCTCCTATACTGAGGCTCCATCATTAGCACCCACCCTAACCCTGTGTGTGGGATTACCTTACGTGACCCTACCAGCAACGTTACTAATTTTAGTTCCTTTAACTCCTCACAGACCAGGCTACTCAGCCCACTGCCACCCGGACTTGGGAGGACCAGATACCAACTCTAGTTAGAGTCTACCACCCTACTCACATCTGGTAAAATTCAACACCCCTTTCTTGACACCTTATTGCCTAATAACCAAGCATGGCCTCCACCTGGAAATAACTAACTGTCCTTGTCTTCCTCTCTCTCCCCCTTGGTACTCTGTTCGTGTTCCATTTGAACTAATGGTTCAATCTGTCAATGATGTCAATACGCATTAATCTAAACATGAATGCCTTGCTATATGGAAACACCACCTCTCACTGTCACCACTTATAATTACAACCAATGTACTACTGTTCGTATATTTTGATAATGATTACATTACCTTAATGCAAACCCTAGAAACAATATGTGATCATACTTGCGAAACAATAATCCGTGTTTGACTATGTCTCAGCAACTTTTTCTCAAACAATGTCACTGCGCCATGCACTTCACTTATCCACTCACTCACTTCACAAATCACAGCCTTGAAAAAGACTTAGGTCGAAATGCGCGTCGGCTGTTTGCACTCCCCAATGTTGACCAACTGGCCTTAATTGCCACACTGATGATTTTTGGTTATGGAATACCAACATAAATAAAAAACCACATGCACCAATAATTCTTTGACTGGACGATGACTTAATGCAAAAGGCAAAACTGCCAGATTTTGGACAATCGAATCCATCCAGCGGCCAGAATCATTCAAAGGTTTGTCTTCCCAACAAGCATCCGGAATGGTGGCTCTTGGAATCTCTCTTTCAGTATAAAGCTGACTAATGACAATTTTTTCATGAGCAGAAATTCTATCATCAACAGTCATTTTATGGCAGAGGGGTAGAAATAAACATTGCAAAGGACATATGTAAAGTGGTAGCGATGGCTGAGCAGCCAGACTTATCTCAAGAGCAAGTGAACAGTATCAATAGTTAAACAAAGGACAATAAATTACTAAGATTCAAACAAACACTGACTCAAGGTTTCTGAGTAAAAGAATATACATTTATTTACACATCAGTTGTAAAACATTTCACTAAAGTAAAGAAGTTGCAAAATCACACTCTTAATACACCTCACCACTCCCAATAGATTCTGGACAAGTTAAACGCAAAATGAAGTATGAGCAAAATGGCACTCCAGTGATTTAAAAAGGGAGGGAAATACAAAGTTAGGCAAAAATTGAGCAGCGCCAACAGGTAAGTAAGCAGGGCAATATAGAAAGAGGAACTACAGTGAAGGAATCAAATCAAAAAGGCTTAGGGCCAAAGTCAATAGGACAAAAGTCTTTTGCTCAAGATCACACAGTTCAGGGTAGTATGCGGTTAAGTCTTTGCCAAGAGTTCCGAACTAAGTTGGTCGGTAGAAAAGTTAGTTTAAAGAGTAGTGAAGGACAAGCCCTGGGATTGGCGAAAGGTTTCACACACCTTCAACGCGGCTGGACGAAATGAACAACCGGATTTCCACAGTACCTTTAAATGGAGAAGAAGCTGTAGCTGAGACGGACGTTCCTGGCAGTTCCTGCAGGCTCACGGTTCCTGAAGCGACTGTTGGACTGACATGAAGTAGGAAGACTGAAGGGTACTGCACTGCCCAGGGAAGACACCAGCAGCAGAGCAAAGCAATGAATAAAAGGTGCGCTCCTTAAAACCCAAGCAGGTTCCGACCTTCCTGGCTATCCGGTTCACTGTAGCTCTGTACAGCAAATTCGACCAGAGGAGGGAGTCCTGGCTTGCAGTTTGCGTAAACTGGTTGGTCCCACCAGCTCAGGGGAAGAAGATGCCTGGTAGATCTCCTCTGTCATTGGAGTCTGAAGATTCTGACCTGCAGCAGGGCTTCACCGGGCGGTTTAGTCATTGTAGGGGTCCTCTTCTGTCAGCTCCTCGTCGGTTCTTTTGTTCCAGTGGCGACGTTGCCTTTCCAGACCCAGAGAACTGCTTTTTATGTAGTTTTCCCCCATTCACACAGCCTGGCTGTCAATCACACAGCAGGGTGGCTGTCCTGGTGGGACAGTCACATAGCCAATCAAACAGGAGTGTGACTTGGGTTACCAAGGGAACCCATGGCAGGGGTCCTAAAAACCCCACCCTCACATCCTACCTACCCAGAATTTCAGGCACCTAAGGAGGGCTTCTGTGTATAATCTCGCGAAAAGACAGTGAAAAAAGGAACCAAACCTGGTTTGGCGCGCAGAGTAAAACACGAGAAAGACATTTTCAAAAAGAAATGGGTAATAAACCCGGCCAGAACCGTATAAAAACGTATATGGTCTAGTGGATTTAAGTTTGAGGCTACCAAGATAGCCGAAAACCGTACCAAATTTATTTAAGATTACCGCGGTAAGAAAAATAGGGTAGTTACCACAGCCACCAGCCAAGTCTTGATGAAAATGGAGCGAAACAATGTTCCAAGAGAAACAGACAAAAAGGGATAAGTATTAACCCTTTCCAGTACTCTATGTAAGATCATTTGTACTGAGTCTGCGGATTTAAAAGACTAATAAAGTTAATGGCAACTTTACATGTCCTGGGAGACAGTAGTCAGTGCCAGAAAATGTAGTCTGAGTTGGGAAGTCTAAAAGACAACCCTGTGTCACTACACTGAAGGTGCTATGTAACACAGTAAACATATGATGCCTATGGATGGAGTAGGTGAGGCTCCACAGTCTATGAACACAAGAAAATGTTAAACACCCACAGCAAAACACATGTAAGAGTGGGAAAAAAGGCTCACACTCTTACCAGGTGATAAAAAAAAAATCCTAGAATTCCAGCAAAGATGCTGAGGGACTCAGTATGTAAGGGGAATTCGCCACTCTGGAGAATTTTCTCTAACACTCACCCCCCAGACTACGGGACAGAAAGATTTAATCCACTCCTGGATGAATCTCTATCTCTACTCGGTTAAAAACATCCTAGAGAGACCATCAGCATTTTGGTGGTGACATTGTGCTCTGTGCTCAATGGTAAAATCAAACCCTTGCAGGCAGGAAGATTTGGGGTTTCCCCTTTCATTTGCATTAACCATCTCATGGGTTGGTGATCGTCTGAATCACAAAAGTATATCAATACAAGTATGGTCTAAACTTGTTTAGAGACCACACAATGGCAAAACATTCATGCTCTAAGGTTGCCCACCTTGTTTCGGGTTCCTTCAGTTTCCTACTGATGAAGCAAATGGGGTGCTTCCTACCTTTCTTATCCAGTTAACTAAGGACTGCACCTATACCTGTATTGGAGGCAAATTCCTGCACAATGAAGTGTTGGTGATAATCATGAACTCTTAGGACTGGAGCTTGACAAAGAGCTTTCATCAGGCTTGCAAAGGCTTGAGTGCACTCCTCATTCCATCTAACCTTTTTAGGGAATTTTGGAGAGGAGATCACAATCAAGGGAGAAGC